>NW_023416324.1:140868008-141412528 GCF_014108235.1 Myotis myotis | reverse complement strand
TCAAAGAATGCAAGCTACGATGGGCTAAGGAAAACTTAGAATTAGACCTAAATGCATATAAAATTTAGTCTATGATACAAATGTTAAACCAATGGTGGGGACTTGAGCAATTACTAAGTAAATGATGAACCTTTAAGTAAATGAAATTAGGGAAACTGAAAAAAAAGTATTTGGAGAATAAAAAATAAAATTGGATCAATACCCCAGACCATCACTTGCTTTAACAGGCAAATATTTTTTCAACAATAAAGAATTTAAAAAATTAACAAAAATAAAAGGGATTAAAAAAATGGTAGCCCAAAAAGAATACAGATAATTTGACTTTTAACCACAGAAATCAAAGTATGATATAAATCTAGGAACAGTATATGAAAGATTCATAAAGTCCACTTTGTGAAATCAAAACGCTCTCTTTGGAAATATAAAATCATAATCATAGTCAACAGACAAACATCAAGTTCCAAAATGGTGGAGGAGTAAGTGGAAGCTACATTGACACTTTCCCAGGACAAAACTGGAAATACAACTAAAATGTAGAAAAAATTATACTGAGTAATCAACTGAAGACTAGCTGGGGAGAACCTGTAAACCAAGCATGGAAAGTGGAGACCTCATAGAGACTGGTAGGACAGAGGTGCAAAGGAGCTTGCTGGGATCCCTAGGCAGCAGCTGAAGTTCTGGAGGATATTTCAGCTGTGGGCAGTTCCCACTGAGAACAACCAAGTCTAAACCCAGGCTAGGATGGCCATCCCAGAGCACCAGAACTGAGAAAGATGCCCAGAAAACTTCTGACTGTGAAAAGAAGGGTGTTGTCTGGAACCATTCCCACCCCCATTTCTAGTTTGATGTCCAATTATTCAACAGTAATATAAAAATTATTTGAATGCCACTTTCAAATTACATTAGATAACCTATCAGTTCCCTTTTTCCCTTGGAGACTTTTCAGTTATAGTCGTCCCCCTTAGAGAAATAATCTGTAATATTTATTTGCTAAGTCTTCTGCACCAATATACTTATGGAATATATTTTTTCTACTCTTATTAGAAGGTCTACTCAATGGATTACAGGTCTTCCTCTTCCTGTGGTCTACTCCCTTGTTTTATTGGAGTAAAACCTCCTGGAGTTTTCTGAGAAAGCGTTTATTTGAGGCTTTGCATGTCTGAAAATGAATGTCTTTATTATTTAACTTTAATTTATAGTTTGGCTTGTACAAAACTTTAGAGTAAAGCATAAAAAGGCAATTGGAATCTCTGTGACTATTAGCAGGATTTGTTGACTAGTGGTCCTCACTGTGGGGTAAGTGAGAAATTGCTTGTTTCAATTTAAAGACCATTTTTAATTCACATTTGTAGAAAATTTCTTTCGTGCGGTTTAAATTCTTTAGGAACAAAAAAATGAGAAGAGTCTTTAAATCTCCAGTGAAGGAAAACGTGTAGGTATCAGAATATTTTTTAAGTAGTTGGAAGAGAACTTATAGCAACCACTCTTTATAGATAGTTTCAAGCCATTTTCATAATATATCCCCTCCCCGTTTCAAACTGCTTTTTGTTTCCCTGATTTGGAAGACAGCAAAAATCTTCCCCAGAAGTCATTCTTAAACTTTAGCATGTATCACAATCAGCAGGAGGGTTTGTTAAAACACTTTGCTTGTACACATTTTCAGAGTTTGTGATTCCTTGGGGGTGGTGTTGCCTGCAATTTGCTAACAACTTGCCTGGTGACGATGCTAGTCCAAGAACCAACCACTGTGATACAAAAGTCTTGGAAATATTACATATTCTTTCATTGCAATATGTATAATCTATCTTTGTACATAATTCTCATTATAATTAAATAAAATAGCAAAATTTGTCAGTCTCATGTAATCCCAATTGGAGGGATCACATGTAATCATTATCTATATTTTAGCGCTCTTCAGAAGAAATTTGACCAATTGTCTCTCAGAGTACCCCGATTAGCAGTAACTTTATCCTGGAAAAGGGGCTTCAGCAGCCTGATTACCACCATGAGCTCTAGAACCAGGGATCTAGGATTCCTTGTTTGTGGGCTTAAGGCAGGTAAGCCCCATTTGCCTAAGTTCTATCATCTCCTCTGGAAAGTCAATAGCTCTTATTTTTTATCTTATTTTTAACATTTCATCAGATAATAGATGAAAACCATTTATTGAGAGCTTGGCCCACAGTGAGCTCTGAGTGTACTGTGTGTGTACCAAGAACCTTATCATCTCCAATGAACTGCTGTATGACTAACAAAAGGACCTGGGATTCAGGGGCTGACTCAGCTCTAATGCAAACCTGCAGCAAGTGTAATATCTGCATTTGAGCAAACATGAATATCATGATCCTTCAGGCTTCTGGGACACAAGAAATAACATCCTTTGTCCCTGTCTCAGAGAACTTGTATCTTCTGCCAGCAGTAATGAATGTGTGGCAGCTAAATATTTAGCTTGTAAGTTGAATAAAACCCAAAATGTTCACATGTTTTTAACAGTTTATTTTTTTAAATACTCAATTGATGATATTTTTTCCATTCATTTTTTTTATTTTTAGAGAGAGAGTGAAATGGGAGAAAGAGAGAAGCATCAATCTGAGAGAGGCACATTGATTTGCTGTCTCCGGCATACATGCTTACTGAGGGCCCTGGATTGAGCCTGCAATCAAGGTACAGGCCCTAGTCTAAAACCTGACCCTTTGGTCCAGGGGCCAATGCTCCAACCACTGAGAAAAACCTGCCAGGACTTAATCGTTTCTTTCAGTGCTGGTGAAAAACGGCATGTTATCCTTTAGTTGTACCATTAAGTTTAATAGATTTTAAAAAAATAAATATCTACATATGCCCTGGTGGACGTGTCTCGGTTGGATGTCATCCCATGAACCCAAAATGTGCTTGTTCGATTCACAGCCAAGGCAAGTGACTTGGTTGCAGGCTTGATTCCCAATGGGGTAATGCAGGAGGCAGCCAATGGATTTTTCTCTCTCAAATAAATGTCTCTCTCTCTCTCTCTCTCTCTCTCTTAAATCAATAAAACATATTTAAAATAATTAAATAAATAAACCTCTATCATATGAAATTACAAACCACAAGTTACTTTTTATATGTACATATATATGAATTTATACATCCTTTGAATCCTAGGTAAGAGTCTATAAATATTTACCAAGTTTAATTTTTTAAGGAAATTTTTTGTACTTCTGTGACTAAAATATGGGCCATTCGTATATATCGTTTTCAGGTTAATATCCTGAAAAAGGAGGTTACCAATGCAAATCAATCTGATTTCTTTTAAACTGAAATATCTGTAAAACTAAAGTTCTTACTATTTCACAAATGTCTTCCTTTGCAGAGGAATGAACCCATTGCAGACTAATTTAGTTTGAATAATATATTTAGTTTTAAAATCAGTGCTGCTTTCTTTGTGGCTAATTTTCTTGTTAGTACATTTCTCTCATTGGTATTTAGGAATACATTATTCTGGTACTGTTTAAAATGCTAAATTTCTGTGTCTCAAAGCTGGTTTCAATATGGTGGGTTTTATGTTCAGTCTCAGGAGGGTAAAATTAAAGTAGTTAAGTTTAATGTTTGACAACTATTTTAACTAGTTAATCTTTCACTATTGGGGGGAGGGCAAATTAATATCTTTTTTATTCTATTACCTCTTATTTTGAAAAGCTTGCATTTATCTCAAACATTTGTTATTTCTCGACTAGTGTCGTTTAGGAGATCAGAATTTGACCCATATTTAGATGTTAAATGGTTAAATTGTCTTCACATTGTATTTTCCAAATAATCAAAGCTTTTAGCATGTCTGTTGTAAATCAAATATTTCATGATTTCCCCACATTTCACAGTAAATCTTGAGACTCAAGTCAAAATCATCGTTTTTATGCCTTCTTCATTATGCTTGACCCCTATTTTAAAAATTATCTTAATTTTATTGATTATTTATTATAGAGGAATACTCAGTCCTTAATCTTAGTGTATTAAAAATTAATGGAGTTGAGGACAATAGCATTGATTAGCCACAGATGTGTACATAACATACTGACCACCAAAGTGATTTTTTCTAGTGGAAATTCTTGACATTCGATTCATTCTCAGCCAGGGGTACAAAACCAGGAATACAGATGGATTTGTATCCTAGGTGCAAAACTTTCTCTTTTTCATGCTTCAAAATTCATAGTTGAAAGTTAGTGAGGCAAAACACCACCCTGGTCAAAATAGTGGAAATTAATGCAGTAGCATTAGGGATCCAGAAATATGGACACTATTATTATGAGCATTTGTGAACACAAAATTGACTTTATGCATTAGCCTAAGAGTGCGTTGGTGTGATTTCAAGCACTGGAAAATACTGCCCATGGTTAAGTGGGGTAAGAGTTCTTTACCCCCAAAGGCAGGGCCTACTGAAGGTAAAGAAGACTGAAGAAGGCTAAGTAATATCCTGGTTCTAATGTAACTGCTAAGTTTGGAAATAAATACATATTGCTCTGAATGGAGGAGGCATATTCTGTGGTGGGTGGGATGTAGAATGGAACAACTATATAGAGTTCAAACCCTGTATAGTGCTGAGCTGTTGCCAGAAGATAAAGCCTGGGGACTAAAAGAGGCCTGGTGAATGAGACCTTTGGACTTGACAAGAAAAGAATTCTTGACAAGAGCCAGAGGCTTCCTTTTTTCCCAAGTTTCTGGGGAAATGATAAGGAAAAGAGTAGCAAAAGACACAATGACTTGTTGTAAGTATATATGAGATTATTCCTAATAGTGGGGGATATTCGATACATGTTAGAATTGTAAGGAATTATGAGATATTTTCAAATCCTCACATATAGACCAATAAAACCTCACATATAAATTATGCTTGTACATTAGTTAAATAGTATTGCCCATAGGATATAAATAGCAATACTATTTTTGTGAGACAAGCATGGTTCCAGCCTAGTTTTCTCATGTACTGCTTAGCCTCACCATTGAAGACATTTATTCATGTGATTACCCTATAAAATAATTGCCTTTGCTTAATTCAATTCGCCTATCCTCTGGTTTTGATATGGAGTAAACGATTAAAAGAAATTCAAGTTCGTGGTAGAGTTTCCTTTGGATAAAAGAAATCACTCTGGTCCATGGGTGTGGAAGTCCTACAGTCCTGTGAATACTAGCTGGAGCCTGGAGTGCAGTGATGTCATGCACAGGTCATGGAACACTGCTGACGCCATAGCGATGACTTGCATCCTAACTGTCCTGGTGGTGTCCTAGGCACTGGTCAGAGTAGTGATTTGGTGAGGGAGAAGGTCTCTCAATTGACTTGTTATTAACTGTAATTTGTTTATATTAATTTGGCTTGTTATAATTTAATTCTTTATCATCATCAACTGACATTCTGAGATTAGAGCTTGGGGGAGAAAGGTGCCTGATTTGAGCGACTCTTTACAGAGTTGAACCATGAAGCACAAAGAAACAAGGAAACATCTGGAAAGTGAGTATTTCATCAAAACTGCAAGGATTTCAAGAGATATGTGTTAAGCAATCCTTGTGGCATAGGATAACCAGGTACTGTTTTCTAAAGAGAGAGATTTCCCAGTTGTAATGACGAAGGGAGGGAGAGAGATAAAGAAAGAGAGAGATAGGTGGGGAGAGAGTGACAGAAGAATAGGAAGAAAGGGAAAGGAGGAGAGATGAAGGCAGGGATGTAGAGTGGGAGAAAGAGTGAGACCCAGAGAAAGAGAGAGGTGGGGGAGGGTAGAGGAGAAGAAGGGTAAGGGAGAAAAAATGGGGATGGGGAAGGAAGGGGATTTGAACACTTGAAACTGGTTGTGTACAGATTAGAGTATAATGTCAGAAACAATTTATTTACCCAGGGGTAAAGATGAATTGTTTTGTTAGGCTATGAAGATGTAAATGTGGTTCTCCTATGTGAAAGATAAGAAAAAAATGGGAAACACACACACTCACACACAGACACACACAACACCTTATAACAAGTTTAATTATGGAGATATCTTGGCTCTTTATGGAAAAATGGAAAACTGAAATAGTTTGGTTACTATGGAAATTGAAAGTAAACAAGCAACTACTATGAGGAAGAGCCTTGCTCAGTGGTGGGAGGAAGACAGATTGAAGCCAACCGCAAAGTTCCAGTGGTAGCTCACATTCCTAAAGAGGACTGATATTTCTAACTTGGTTGGGATTTCTGCATCCTCCAATGAACCTTTGGAAAAGGCTGTGTTCATTTCACTTTCAAAAAACAATAGTGCATATTACAGATGTTATCAATGTAAACTATGAGACGTGGAAAAAATACAATAAAAACCTATTCACATGTACACTCATAAAGAATATTACACACATATTGAAAATAAAAAGTGCATGGAAAAATAGATATTAACCTGAGATAATTGCCCACTAATTATGTTCCTGGTCCAGTATTCTTTTTGCCTCTCAAAAACAAATATTTCTACTTCATTAGGGTAGATTAGTCTTCAGTGACTAATAAACAAATGGATCTACTTGCTTATATGACAAATTAGCATATACAGTTTATGCAGGCCACTAGGGCAAGTCTCTTCCATGAGATAATTCATGGGCCTGAGCTGATATAAATTTTGTTATCATTCACATGCAGCTTTCAAAAAGAACTCAAGGATATCAACATACCAGTCAATTAGGAAAAAGAAGAGAATGGTGGAAAGGACATATAATTCAGGAATACTTCTAAGTATATGATGATCCATACATATCACCAGAAATATCACATACAAGATACTCAATCCCAATGACATCCACCAAACACAGTTTTAATAAGTATGTACTTAGAGATTAGAGTAAAAGGGATTTTAAATGGGAAAGAAATCTTGATTTTTATGAAAACAATTATCATGCGTGGTAATAATGCCTGACATGTAATGTCCACTCAACAAGTAGTTTTTCAATTGCGACAGACCCCCCAAAATGCCCCATCTCAATGTTCTTTTTTATCCCATTGTCCAGGACACTACAATATTCGACAGGCTGTGCCTCAATCATTTGTGGAGGCCCCAGGCTGTAGTCAGGCAGCAGGACAAAATACATCCTCCTCTGAATATTTCAGCTGTGTGTCTTCACCATACAAGCTGGCCCATCATGATGAGGACGGTAAGGAATATACAAAGGCGGGATCTGAGCTTGGTCAGGAGATGCAGCTGAGCTGCTCAGCACAGTCTCTTCTAATTTCACTTTCCCAGCAAAAACAGGAAAGGGATTCAGGGCACACAGACTAGTACTAAGGCTTCTGCAGAGGGACAAGTAGGCAGTGTGCCTTCAAGGACAGGGCAAGGTCGGTCAGCACACATTCCCTGCGTAACAGCACTGGGACCGCTGTGCCTGAGGTACTGGACAGTGCTGATATGTGTTTGAAAGTTTACTCAGAACCTGCCCCTCAGATGAGCACAAACTGATATCCTCCTCACACACTCACACACTCACACATCTGTACTCCTTCATACCAGGTAAGTCCCCATTTCTCCTCTTAACCTTTGCTCTCACTACACAGGCCTTCATTCCTCACCTGTCTTCCCATTTCCTAGTAGCCTTACCTAGGTACACTCTTACCTTCATTCGTTCACAGTCACCCAATAACACACTAAATCTATACATACTATACATGCAATCACACAGATACTCTGATTTAAATCCCTCATTCTAGGCCAAACACTTGACAACTCATATCCCTTAAAAGAAATTAACTTTGGTCTGTTATCTTTATAATCCATAAGCCACTTCATCCACCAAAACTTTTACCGTTCCTTTTTACAAATATCAAAAAAACTCATAGAATATATGCCAGAACATGCACACCAATCCACACAAACATACATACAATGCTATAACCTCATAATTAAACCACGTAAACACCTCAAATAAAGCATACCTCACACATAGTTATACCATGTAAATACCTCAGTTGAAGCATACCACACACATAATTTTGAAATATCACACATACATGTACTCTCACTCTACATGGTCCCACAGCCCTCAAACACATTCTAGTTTTCTTATGTTTGAAACTTTCTTTCCTAGGATTCCATCAATTACAACAAAATGCTTCCTATCTTGGGGCCCTTAATATGCCTGTGTTCCAGTCAGCACGGAAACGGAAGATCATGGAGGGACACATCAAAGGTGTGTATGGTGATGCCTGTTAGTGGCACATGTAATTTCCATTATGTTTTCATTGTATAAGTGTAATCTCATGGTGAGAGCTACCTTGAAGGGAAATTGATAAATATAACATACTTGTAGAAAGGAGAGAGCAGTCTGTGTTCCATTTAACAATAATAATTTTGTGCAAAGCCAGTCACCCATGACACATATTGACACAATGCATATTTCTTTGCATTTAATATTTTCATGGGAAGCATTTTACACTTTTCATGAAGAGAGGGCTGTATGTGTTCACTGAACATGTCACATAGCAGACTCTTATTGTTTGTTTAATGAACAGATACATACACAGATAACAAACATGGACCACATCTATATTATTTTTATTTAATTTATCTGCAAAGTTGAGTTTTAAAGAAGAAACTTTGCATCACAGACATAAGGCAGTGGCCCTAACACAAGGCCAGAAATCAAGGAAGGCCTCTTCTTCGGATAATATATCCTCCATCTCTTGTAAAGACAGGCTAACTGGTGCTGGTAGGGAGGGACTATTGAATAGCACACAAAGGGGGTGGGGATGTAGACAGAACCAGGATTTGAGGTGAGTGATTCTGCCCATTAGTCAACACCAGGCTGCTCAGTACAAGAACTCAAACACTTCTGCATCATCTTCAATGTGTTCAGCAGTGGAAGTAATGCATTCCACGGGGAAACACTGAAAAGGAGTAGAGCGTGTGCAAGGAGATCTGTGGAGAACAGCGTCAGTAAATAATAGGAGAGGACCAGAAGGGATGAGAGTTCTATCAGAGAAAAGTGGAAAATTATGTTTCTATGAGTCAGACGAGCCATGTTATGTTACAGTTAACGTGGGAAGCACTGATAACTTAAAACAGACACAAGTGGTAGGATCCTCAGGAACTGCCCTTAAGGTAGAGCACAGAGACACCCAGTTGAAGATCACAGCACATCCATATATTTCCACAGGCAATGTTTTACACTCGCAGTCATCCCTTATCAGTTGCACTGTACCCACTCTCCCCTTCGTTCATTACCTCATAGTTTTCCATGTGCATCTACATTCTCCATGATCTCTTATTGTCTGTACCATACAATGAGTTATAATTTCTCTGACTCCTAACACACTAGACAAGCATTTGTTTTTAAATTTCATTAAACAGAAGGGCACAATATATACTTCATGTCTGATTACTTTCTCTCATCATTATATTTGTGTGTTTTATTCACATTTCATGTGATGTTCGTTTGCTCATTCTATATACCACTGCATGAATATAATTTCATTATTGATTATACTTTTCTGAGCATTTTGGTTCCTATGAGTCTGGGATTACTTAAAAAGCTGATGTTCTGAACATTCTATTACATGTGTTGTTTTTTCCAATATGGACACATTTCTGTTTGGTGATTCCTTAAGAGTTAGACTGCTAGGCCTGAGTTTCCATATTCAGTTTTAATCCCTTCAGAACTCAGTATTTCACACTTTACATTCTAATGCAATCTCATATTAGTGCACAACTTATTTACACACACTTCTCCTCCCTCTCTTTTTCAAAGCCCAGGTATTCTTCTCTTATACATCTTGATTTTCACAGTATCACATCTTTAAATCATTTCCTCGCATTTTGTAAATACACTCATTCCACCAAACTCACAGAGAATATTCTCAGTAATAACATACCATACCTAAACTACATGACATATTCAACACGCAGAAAAATCTATAATGATAGTAAAAGCAATCTACATACATAAACATGTGGTGAACTATAACACAGACACAAAGTATACATACTATGCACATTCACACAAAACTCATCCCACATTGAGATTTGCAAGCAACATATCAATAATACATTATTTAATCTTAACCCAGTTTTAACCAACAAATTATGAACTTAAATACCAAGCATATTACTCTCACATATCATATGCTAAAAGTGGAAATAATATATTTACCAGACACATTCATAAGACATGATGATAATTTTAAACAGTTAAATAATGAGCATTGAGCTTTGTTAAAAATGAAAAAGGAATAGTGGCATAAAAATTAGCAGTTAATTTCTTAACAATAAAAATTTATCTTTTTACATCTCTATAACTCATATCATATATCAATAAGAATAGATACATATGCATGCAGAATGCTTCTTAAAACTTGTACCATATATACCCTATTGGTACAATATTTGATGAGATAATACAGTTGATATCCAGGTTGTAGTTCCTGCATTCAAGCGTGGTTCTAAGTTTTTGATAATTTATATAGATTTCTTAAAAAATCACATACAAGACAACCACTCCCACTGACATCGACCACACTCACCATTTAATGTGTTTACTTGTAGTTTGGAATAAATAGAATTTTAAATGGGAAAGTGTCCTTAAATTCTCTGAGAGTAATGTCATGTGAAGTGATAATGCCTGACATATAATGTCCACCCGACATGTAGGTTTGAATTGACACAGACCCCCCAAAATGCCTCATCTCAATGTTCTTTTTTATCCCATTGTCCAGGGCACTACAAGATTCGACAGGCTGTGCCTCAGTCATTTGTGGAGGCCCCAGGCTGTAGTCAGGCAGCAGGACAAAATACATCCTCCTCTGAATATTTCAGCTGTGTGTCTTCACCGTACAAGCTTGACCATCATGATGAGGACGGTAAGGAATATACAAAACGGGATCTGAGCTTGGTCAGGAGATGCAGCTGAGCTGCTCAGCACAGTCTCTTCTAATTTCACTTTCCCAGCAAAAACAGGAAAGGGATTCAGGGCACACAGACTAGTACTAAGGCTTCCGCAGAGGGACAAGTAGGCAGTGTGCCTTCAAAGACAGGGCAAGGCCGCTCAGCACACATTCCCAGTGTAACAGTACTGGGACCGCTGTGGCTGAGGTACTGGACAGTGCTGATATGTGTTTGAAAGTTTACTCAGAACCTGCCCCTCAGCTGAGCACAAACTGATATCCTCCTCACACACTCACACATCTGTACTCCTTCATACCAGGTAAGTCCCCATTTCTCCTCTTAACCTTTGCTCTCACTACAGAGGCCTTCATTCCACACCTGTCTTCCCATTTTCTAGTAGCATTACCTAGGTACACTCTTACCTTCATTCCTTCACAGTCACCCAATTACACGCTAAATCTATACATAATTTACATGCATTCACACAGATACTCTTATTTAATTCCATCTTTCTAGGCCAAACACTTGACAACTCATATCCCTTAAAAGAAATGAAATTTGATCTGTTATCTTTATAATCCATAAGCCACTTCAGCCACCAAAACTTTCACCATTCCCTTTTACCAATATCAAAAACACTCTTAGGATATATCCCAGAACATGCACACAACTCCACACAAACATACATACAATGCTATAACCTCATAATTAAACCACGTAAACACCTCAAATAAACCATACATCACACATAGTTACACCATGTAAATACCTCAGTAGAAGCATACTACACACAGAATTCTGAAATATCACACATAGATGTACTCTCTCTCTACATTGTCCCACAGCCCTCAAACACATTCTAGTTTTCTTATGTTTGAAACTTTCTTTCCTAGGATTCCATCAATTACAACAAAATGCTTCCTATCTTGGGGCCCTTAATATGCCTGTGTCCCAGTCAGCACGTAAACGGAAGATCATGGAGGTGCACATCGAAGGTGTGTATGGTGATGCCTGTTAGTGGCACATGTAATTTCCATTATGTTTTCATTGTATAAGTGTAATCTCATGGTGAGAGCTACCTTGAAGGGAAATTGATAAATATAACATACTTGTAGAAAGGAAAGAAGAGTCTGTGTTCCATTTAAAAATAACCTTTTCTTTTGCAAAGCCAGTCACCCATGACACATATTGACCCAATGCATATTTCTGTGCACTTAATATTTTCATGGGAACCACTTAACACTTTTCATGAAGATAGGGCTGTGTGTGTTCAGTGAACATGTCACGTAGCAGACTCTAATTGTTTGCTTAATGGACAGATAAATACACAGATAACAAACATGGACCACATCTGTCTTATTTTTATTTAATTTATCTGCAAAGTTGAGTTTAAAAGAAGAAACTTTGAAGGACAGACATAAGGCAGTGGCCCTAACTCAAGGCCGGAAAGCATGGAAGGCCTCTTCTTTGGACAATTTATACTCCATTTCTTGTAAAGTCAGGCTAACTGGTGCTGGTAGGGAGGGATTACTGAATAGTACACAAAGGGGGTGGGGATGTAGACAGAACCAGGATTTCAGGTGAGTGATTCTGCCCATTAGTCAACACCAGGCCGCTCAGTACAAGAACTCAAACACTTCTGCATCATCTTCAATGTGTTCAGCAGTGGAAGTAATGCATTCCACGGGGAAACACTGAAAAGGAGTAGAGCGTGTGCAAGGAGATCTGTGGAGAACAGCGTTCAGAAAATAATATGAGAGGACCAGAAGGGATGAGAGTTTTATCAGAGAAAAGTGGAAAATTATGTTTCTATGAGTCAGACGAGCCATGTTATGTTACAGTTAACGTGGGAAGCACTGATAACTTAAAACAGACACAAGTGGTAGGATCCTCAGGACCTGCACTTAAGGTAGAGCACAGAGACACCCAGTTGAAGATCACAGCACATCCGTATGTTTCCTAGGCAATGTTTTACACTCGCAGTCATCCCTTATCAGTTGCACTGTACCCACTCTCCCCTTCATTCATTACCTCATAGTTTTCCATGTGCATCTACATTCTCCATAATCTCTTATTGTCTGTACCATACAATGACTTATAATTTCTCTGACTCCTAACACACTAGACAAGCATTGGTTTTTAAATTTCATTAAACAGAAGGGCACAGCAGATACTTTGTATCTGATTACTATCTCTCATCATTATATTTGTGTGATTTATTCACATTGCTTGTGATGTTAGTTTGCTCATTCTATATACCATTGCATGAATATACTTTCTTTATTGATTATACTTTTCTGAGCATTTTGGTTCCTGTGAGTCTGGGATTACTTAAAAAGCTGATGTTCTGAACGTTCTATTCATGTTTTGTTTTGTTTTTCAATATGGACACATTTCTGTTTAGTGAATGCTTAAGAGTTAGACAGCTAGACCTGAGTTCCCACATTCAGTTTAATCCCTTCAAAACTCAATTTTTCATACTTTACATTCTAATGCAATCTCATATTAATGCACAGCTTATTTACACACACTTCTCCTCACTCTCTTTCTCAAAGCCCAGGCATTCTTTCTCTTATACCTATTGATTTTCACATCGTCACATCCTTAAAACATTTCCTTGCATTTTGCAAATACACTCATTACACTCATCTCACAGAGAATATTCTCAGTAATAACATACCATACCTAAACTACATGACATATTCAACACACAGAAAAATCTAACAATGAAAAAGGAACAGTGACATAACTATTAGCAGTTAATTTCTTAAAATTAAAATTTATAATTTTACATCTCTATTTATAACTCAATATAGATATCAATAAGAATAGGTACATATGCATGCAGAATGCTTCTTCAAACTTGTACCATATATCCCCTATTGGTACAATTTTTGATGAGAAAATCGAGTTGATGTCCATGTTGAGTTCCTGCATTCAAGCGTGGTTCTAAGTTTTTGATAATCCATATAGATCACTAAAAAAATCACTTACAAGATGCCCACTCCCAATGACATGCACCAAACTCACCATTTAATGTGTTTTCTTATAGTTTAGAATAAATAGAATTTTTAAATGGGAAAGTGTCCTTCATTGCTGTGAGAGGAATGTCATGTGAAGTGATAATGCCTGACAAATACTGTCCACCCGACCTGTAGGTTGGAACTGACACAGACCCCCATAATGCGTCATCTCAACGTTCTTTTTCAATCCATTGCCCAGGAGACTGCAACACTCAACAGGATACTCCTTGGCCTGAGTCCCGTGTGGAGGCCCTAGGCTGTAGTCAGGCAGCAGGGGAAAATGCTTCCTCCTGTGAATATTTCACCTGTGTTTCCTCACCATCGAAGCTTCCCCGTTATGAGGATGGTAAGGAATAAACAAAGGTGGGACTTGGGTTTGGTCAAGAGATGCAGCTCAGCTGCTCTGCCTACTCTACTTAGTTCACTTTCCCCTCAAAACCAGGAAAGGGCTCAGGGCAGATGACTAGTCCTAAGGCTTCTGCAGAGGGACCCTTAGGGAGTGTGCCTTCCAGGACAGGGCACGGTCCCTCAGCACACATTCCCCATAGAGCAGCAGTGGGCCTGCTGTGGGTGGGGTAGTGGGCAGTGCTGACATGTCTATGGGAGTTAGCTCACAGCCTTCCCCTCAATGAGCACAAACTCAGGTCCTCACACACTCACACATCTGAACTCCTTCACATATGCTATTGCCCCATTTCTCCTTCTTTTCACTTGTTCTCTCAAATACACAGGCCTTTACTCCCTGTCTCTAATAGCATTACCTAGATACACACTTACCTTCATTCCTTCACACAATCACTTTCAGACTCACCCATTTACACACTAATTCCATAAATAATTCACATCCCCATCACAGAGATAACCTGTTTAGGTCAAACTCTAAAAGATGTTCATGCCCTGAAGGAAATTAATTTTCTTCTTCTGTGTCTCTAACCACATGGCACGTCAGCCACCAGCCCTTCAGACCCTCATGAGCTGAACATTCTGAGAGCTCATACACACTTCCTCTAACATTTTCAGCCTCATAATCTCATAGTAATAACCGGTACCACTATTGCACTGATCACATGTGCTATCATAGCACATAACATACGTGCACACTAGTTAGCCATTGCCTTTTAGCAACATCAAATATACATCTCAGATATGTCCCAGAATATACATACAATGCCCCAAGTGCATACATATAATCCTACATCCTCATTTCCACTTAGTTATACCATGTAAATACCTCAGATAAAGCACACCGCACACAGAATTCTGAAATATCACATAGAGATGTAGTTTACTTCACTTGCTCACATAGATCATGGCCATCATAACTCCTACAGCTGTCACACACCCATTTTAATTTTTTTTCTTATCTTTTAAATTTTCTTTCCTAGGAATCAAGGAGAGACTTGTACTCAAGGACCTGCTGCAAAGGAAGAGTTCCTCTGACTATTCATATACCTCCATTTCTTCACATTCAGCTAGCAATAACGATCCCTTTATGTCCTCAGTACATGGGACAGATCTAAGGCTCATGAAAATTTACTATATGCATGTGCAAATGGAAAGGGGTGTGGCTGTCTTGTGCCAGACAGAGGAAGGTTGGGAGCCACCCTCTAAAAAGACCAAAATAGAAGAAATGACCTATATTAAAGAGGTCCATAAAAATGTCCCCCTCTCTCACATGCCTGGGAAGAATCTCCTAATTTTCTCTGAGCCCAGGGTAGATAGCGGAGCCCAAGAGAAGAGGGAGAAGGCTGACTATCACGCAAAACCTCCAAACCTGGTGGTGTATCACAGGGTCCAGGTGCGGAAGGCCCTGGAGAGTGGGTTCAGGTGCATGGCTTGCTGCCAGGTATTCTCTACCTTGGAGCTCCTTCAGGAACATGTGGAGAACGGCATCAGGGAGGGCTTCAGCTGCCATGTGTTTCATCGAGCCATGGCTCATATGAAATACAAAAGGCTTAAGATGAAGAACAAGAAACTTATGAAAGCAACATTAAGTTGCCAGGAGGAAAAACATTTTGACATGAAGACAAACTTGAAGAACTAAACAGACTGTTTTTCAGCCACTAAAAGAGAGGAAGGGAAGCAGGTTAGACTCCACCGAGGAGGCTTCATTCCCTTCAACAGACACAGTATCCAACCTATTTGCCATTTCTAGCACCACCATCTCTGCGACCACACCACCCATCTGCGCAGACAGCCCCTTTAATGCTAAGACCGAGGGACCAGAAGGCAGAACACACCATCCCAAATACTGCCTTACCCTCTCTCCTACTGCTTTTATTCTACCCACACATCTACCATCCGTAAACCTGCTTGATGCAAGAGTGTGGACACTACAGGATTTCATAGTACAGATTCTAGTACCCCTCCCCTGCACTGACGCCCGCATTTCCATGAAATTGGTTTTATTAAACAATTTTACATATATTTCTAAATTCCTTTCTTTAAATGAAGATATACCTCTTTCCAACATCTCCCTATAACATATTCATCTGCACAATTATTTGACTGGAAGACAGATATTATTGAGAGAGAATAAGGTACTGCACAGATGGAACAAAAAGCAACTATAATCCACCCCTTACCTTCAATTGTGGACACACAGGTGCATATTCACTTCTTATACATAAATATTCATAGGGAAGGATGGAGCACAAAGTGAATAGTTTCAAAATAATATGATATGTAAAATATACAGGTGTCCGAAGTGTCATAGTGAGTATTAAAGCTTAATAACTTTAGATGGGAAAAAGCTACCAATTTGTGAAGAACAATTTGCACGTTTAATTATCTACATGTTTTTACACTTATTTAACTTCACTCATTTTTAAAGAGCATTTTTAATTTTTGTGTCTCTGCCATCTACAGAAACTCATATACAAACAAAAAAGAAAATTAAAAGTATTATTTAAAATTCACAAATCTATATAGAAGGGAAATTAAAATAGTTCCCCTTTTACATAAACATTTTTATAGTATAAAGCGTTTATCCTTCTGAATTTATTAAAGCTTAAAGCTGCACTAAGACATTTTGTACAACTGTACATACACACATTATCTTGAAACTGTTCAATTCTCCATCCTTCCCCATGAAAATGCATGTATAAGAACTGTATATGCATCTGTTTGTGCACAAGTTCTAAGAAGCTAACAGAGATTACAGTCGCTGTTGGTTTCATCTGACTAGTATTTTTTTCTTCTTCCTTTGAAAAGAGGCTCCATTTTCTGGCCAAATATGTGGGCAAGTCATTACTTGTCTACCTGTCTTTCATCACTGGACCTAGGGGTAAACATCCATCCATGCTTGACCAATCTGTACTGTTACCTTGGAAAATTAGAAAAGATAGAGACTGAGGGATGGTGATGATGGTGGTGGTGAGTTATCCTATGTCTGCAACTCCAATGCCACTCTGGACTTGCTTAAATTCCTCTCTTTGAAAAGACCAGGCTGTTTTAACTGTGACTTTAAGTCACTAAACCTTCACAGTAACTCCTCAATAAGTTCTTGTTTTTTTCTCTCGATTAGCCTAAGTCCTTTATTGTTGTATGTAACCACTTGTTCCTTCATTGATGCAAATTATAGCTTCAACATGTTCCTGCTTCCATTTTAATATTTCACATTACGTAGCTGAAAAAGCAGCACAGTATATTCCACTGATTTTATGATGGAACAACAAGGGATATACATGTAGTTATTATGTATACTTGATTAATTAGGAAATAGATTAAGTAGATATAGTATCCAATATTTTTATCAACCACCATCTCCTCTAAAGCATACCAGCAATATGAACAGACAGCCCCTTCTTATACCACCTACCACTTTCCTGAGGGAGAGGAAGGCAGATCACACCAACCAAGATATTGCCTTACACACTATCCAACTTTATTATACCTCCACATGTACCATCCAAGAAGACTTGCTTCCATCATAAGAGTATAAAAGCTAGAATTTTGATATGTAATGTCTATGAAAGTGGTCTTTGTTAATATAGCATGTATTGAAACATAACATGTAATTGCAAATTAATATTTATCTGTTCCACTGGGAATTTTGTTAAATGGGAAAAGTCAATAAAATTTCTTATATGTTACCAGTTCCATTTGTGGAATTTACTGTTCATTTTTGTTTTCTATATCATGGCTAATAATTCTAATATCTACATATATTAAGTTGTGTTTTCCCCATTTATCTAAAAAGAGGATGTACAATCTTATATCCTTTTGAGATTCAAAATCCTCCCTATACTTTTCACTTTCTTCCTTATTCCAGTATAACTATTATTAACTATACTATAAAGTATCTTTTTTAAAAAGTCTGGCACTTTCTACAGTGGCTACCACAGAGTGATTACAGTATCTAAAGTTATGTTTTGTGTAATAAGGATAGCTTTTAATTTTCTATAGCTCAAATACTGAGCTCCCTGTCAAACATTTTTCATTTACTGACCTCTGCCTTTGTTTTAAATTCTTGGTAATTTTTATATTGTATATTTTTTACTTATTCATAGCATAGTATGTTTTGAAGGTTTTTCTCTTACAGATAGAATGTCTTGGAAACAGTTTCTTATTTTTTATTCTTAAAATTAAAAATACGAAGAACTCACCAATGCTCAATTGACATGAGTTATTTTCAAACATATATTTTCATTGATTTCAGAGACTAAGAAGCTGGATAGAGAGATAGAAACATCAATGATGAGAGAGAATCATGGATCTGCTTCCTACTGCACACTCCCTACTAGGGATCTAGTCCGCAACCAGGGCATGTGCCCTGACAAGGAATCAAACTGTAACCTCCTGATTCATAGGTCTATGTTCAAACATTGAGCCACACCTAGCAGGCAGAAATGAGTTGTTTTGGGTTTGTTTTTTGTTTTTGTTTTTTGGTATTTTTTATTGAATTTATTGCATTGGCATTGCTTAATGAAATGTTACAGTTTTCAAGTGTTCTGTAACTCAATAAAACATCACTTGCATATTGCATCACCTGAACTAAAGTCACTTTTGTCACCATTTATCCAATCTTTGCCGACTTCCATCTCCCCACTAAAGCATTCTCTGCATTTCATCAAGCCCTGTAAGTCCCCAGCTGTCAGTTTGTTATATGTAGCTCTGCTTCTGTTTCCATTTTGTTTGTTAAATTATTTGTTCATTAGATTCCGCATATGAGTGAGATCATGTGGCACTTATCTTTCTCTGAAGGACTTATTTCACATAGTATAATAATCATTTCCATTCATATTGTTGCAAAAGGTAATATTTTCTTCCTTTATACACCTGAGTGGTATCCCATGGTGTAAAAGCACCACAGGTGTTTTATTCACTCATCTACTGATGGGCACTGGGCTGTTTCTCCATCTTAGCTATTGTAAATGGTGTCACTAAGGTAATCGGAGTGCATACATGCTTTTTGATTAGTGTTTTGGTTTTCTTAGGATATATTCCTATAAGTGGGATCACTGGGTCGAATGGCAGTTTCTTTTTTAATATTTTGTGGAAATGCTATACTGTATTTCATAATGGCTGCATTAGTCTATATTCCTACCAGCAGTGTACTAGGGTTCTCTTTTTTCCACATCCTCACCAGCAGTTGTCATTTGTTGATTTGTTGATTTGTTTATGGTAGCCATTCTGACAGTGTGAGATAATATATCACTTTGGTCTTAATTCACATCTCTCTGATGATTAGTGACATTGAGTATTTTTCATTTGTTTATTGGCCTTCAGTATGTCCATTTGGTCTATTTAGGTCCTTTGAGCATTTTTGAATTGGATTGTTTGCTTTCCTTTTGCTAATTTGTATAATCTCCTTATGTATTCTAGATATTAACCCTTTATCAGATGTATCATTGCCAAACGTGTTTTCTCATACAGTGGGCACCCTTTTAAATTTGTTGATTTTGTTTGTTTTGTGTGTGGGGTTTTTTTTGTTGTTGTTGTTTTTCTTTGAAGAAGCTTTTTATTTTGACGTAGTCCCATTTATTTATTTTCTCATTTGTTTACCCCTACCCTAGGCTATGTATTGGCTAACATATTTCTATGAGAGATGATTGAGTTTTCCTACTGATGGTTTCTTATAGGATTTTTAGGGTTTCATGACTGACTTTAAGTCATTGATCCATTTTGAGTTTATTATTTTGTATGGTGTAAGTTGATGATCTAATTTTATTATTTTTCATGTATCTGTCCAATTTTCCCAACACCATTGAGTGAAGAAACTATCTTGACTCCATTTTATGATCTTGCCTCCTTTGACAAATATTCATTGAGTGTAATGGTTTGGGTAGATTTCTGGGGTCTTGTTCTGTTCCATTGATCTATACGTCTGTTCTTGTGCCAGTACCAGGCTGCTTTGATAATAGTGGCTTTGAAGTATTACTTGAGATCTGGTAGTGAGATTGCTCCAACTTTGGAGCGATCTATTCCGTGAAGTCAGTGGGGTGTTAAGTCCTCTAGTTTGAATGTATTGCTGATGATCTTTCCCTTAAAGTTCTCTAGAATTCATATATATATATATATATATATATATATATATATATATATATATACTCAAATATTGGGTGCATATATGTTTATCAGGATTATATCCTCTTGTTGGATCTATTCCTTTAATATTATGTGGTGACCTTTAATATCTCTTGTTATGGCCTTCATTTTGAAGTCTAATATGTCAGATAAGAGTATTGCTACATCAGCTTTTTAAAATTTCCATTTGAATGGAATTTTTTTTTCCATTCCTTCAATCTGATCCTATGTGAATATTTTGTTCTGAGGTGTGTCTCTTATAGATACATGCATTTGATTATGTTTTTATATACATTCAGCTATCGTATGTCTTTCTTTTGATTGAAGCATTTAATCCATTTATATATAATGTCATTAATGTTAGGTACTTATTAATTGCTATTTTCAGTATTTTTGCCTACGTTTTTTTCTCTCTTTATTTCTTATTATTATAGCAGGTTCTTAAGCTTTTTTGCAAACCTGTTTGGTGGTGATAAACTCCTTTAGTCTTTTTAATTTTTTTTTTTTTTTTTTTTGGTCTGGGAAGCTCTTTATTTCACCATCTATTTTGAACGCTAGCCTTCCTGGATATAGTAGTCCTGGTTTCAGATCCTTGCTTTTTATTACTTTATGCCTGTAGAGTTTCTGATGAGAAATCAGCTGACAGCTTTATGGGATCTCCTTTGTAGGTAATAGAAATTATTTTTCTCTTACTGCCTTTAAGATGCTCCCATTGTCTTTAAATTTTGGCATTTTAATTGTGATGTGTCTGGGTGTGGGCCTGTTTGGGTTGTTCTTGTGTGGGACTCTCTGTGTCTCCGAACTTGTATGACTTTTTCCTTCACCACGTTAGGTAAGTTTTCTGCCATTATTTCTTCAGTGATGTTCTCTACCCCTTTCTCACTTTTTTCACCTTCTGAAACTCCTATGATGTGATTTTTGTTAAATTTTCTCTTTTCCCACAGCTCTCTTAAGCTGTCTTCCTGTTTTTTAATTGTTGTTTTGTTTTTTTTTTTTCTTTTTGGTTCTCTGGTTGAGTGATTTTTTTTTTTAACCTTGTATTCTAACTCACTGATTTGATCCTTAATAATCTGTGTATTCCTTCTAATGTGTTCTTTATCAGTGCTATGTTATTCTTCATTTCTGACTGGACATTTTACACAGTTTCTATATATTTCTCATGCTGTTGAGCATCCTTGTAATCATTTTTCTAAACTCTATCTGATAAATTTATCTCCATTTAATTTAGCTCTTTTTTGGCAGAATTCTTTTTTTTTCTTCTTTCATTTGGGGCTTGTTTTAGTCTCCCCATTTTAGCTGCCTGTTTTGGTTTGTGTTTATGTATTAGGTATATTTGTTATGACTCCCAGTGTCTGTTGTGAGGCAATTTAAGACACTGTTTGTAAGTGGCCTGAGTACCCTGTTTGGAGCTATCAGCATTTCAAAGCTTTTGACTCCCTCCAGTGGGGCTGGGTGGCTTAGGAAAAGACCTAGGTGTATATCAAAGTCTGCTTTTCCTAGTCCCAAGTCTAGAAGATCAGGCAAAGACTTAAAGCCTCCAGAGATCCACCTCTACCTGCAGTCTTATTTTTAATCTCTTAGAAATTTGCTTCAGGCTATAGACAACATCAAGGTGTTACCTTCACAGGGTGGGACAAGAGGTTTTCCCACAGGGTGGGGCAATTGCTCCCTTCCCCCAGGCAAAAGCTGCCTGAATGGTAAATGTTTGCCCAAGACCCAAGAAAGATGTCCTCTGAAGTAGAAGGGAATGACTTATCCTAGGAAACCAGGTTGGCTGCCTTCCAAGCTCTAACCTCAGAGCCCCCAACCCTGGACTCTCCTCACGCAAATCTAGTCCATTCTGCCTCCTGCTGGAGCCCACAGTGAGTGGCTGCACATGAAATTTTGTGTTTTATCCTTTTACGAGGGTTTCTGCATTTCCAGCTGTCTCTCTTTGACAGACATCAACCCCCATTGATTTTCACAACCAGATATTATGTGGGCACCTTTCTCAGTTCCAGTGCTCTGGGCTGGGGAGCTCTGCTTGAGATTTAGACCCCAAAGTTCTCTATGGAAACCCACTACAGCTGAGATATCCCTCCAAACCTCAGCTGCTCTCTGTGGGAGCCAGGCCAGCCCTGTAGAACCTCTGCACTTTCTACCAGTCTCTATGCAGTCTCCACTTTCAGTCTTGGTTATCAAGGTTCTCTCTAGCTAGTCTTCAGTTCATTATTCAGTATGTTTTTTTGTTTGTTTGTTTTTGTTTTTTCTTTCTGTATTTTAGTTGTCATTCCAGTTTAGTCTTGGGAGAGTATCAGTGTAGCTACCACTTACTCCTCCACCATTTTAGAACTCTCAGACTAATTTGTGTTTTGTGGATATTAACCCCTTATAAGGTACATGAATTGTCAATATTTTCTCTCATTCAATAGTTTCCCTTTTCATTTTATTGATTTTGTTCTGTGATGTATAAGGGTTTAATATTTATATGGTAGTTCAACTCCTACTATTATATACAGTGAGAAGAATACTGCATAGTAACAGTGATTTTTTAAAAATGGTATTGCACAATTACTCACTATACATGTTTCCATTACTCTAGAACAATGAGTTTCAAAATTTAATATCTAGACAGGGATCTTGGAAAATGAAGATATTAACTAGTTTGAGGCCTGAGTTTCTTCATTTACAGCAAGTTCTCAGATGTGAATGCTGGTACAACTGGTCCTAGTACTATATTTTGAATAGCAAGACTCTATAAAATATTTCTTAAACTTTTTATTCACATGAACTTTAATACTCATTGTAAATGAAGATTTTTAAATATATAACTAAATTTAAATTCTATAGCTTTCTTCTGCATGTGTTGTCAGTGGATTAAAAAAATGTTCATATTTAAATTAGGGCCTGAAGTTGAATACTTTAGTGAAGCTTGTGTCTTAGTGAATGATGTGCTCACTCGATATAATTACCTGCAGATTCACCCAAGTTAAGTATATTAATAGCCCATTTTTTTGATTGCTGAGTTTAATACAACAATATATAATTCCACCATTTCTTAATATTTAACTGTTGAAATACATCTGAGCTGATTACAGTTTTTGGCTAATACATATAAAGCTACTAAAAACATTTATTGAGAATTTTTGTGTAAACACGAGTTTTGATTTTTCTGGAATAAATGTCCAAGAGTGCAATTGTTGGGTCATATGGTAACTGTGAGTTCAGTTTTATCAGAAACTGCCAAACTATTTTTCAGAGTTTAACATTTACAAGCTGTAATATTTTATATTCCCACCAGCAGTGTATAAATAATCCATTTTTTCTGCATCCTGGGTAGCATTTGGTGTTGTCATTATTTTTTTATTTGGCCATTCTGAAAGGTATGTGGTTATATTCTCTGTGGATTTAATTTGCATTTCCCAAATGGCTAATGATGTTGAACACCTTTTTATGTGCTTATTTGCCATCTGTATAAACTCTTTAGTGAAATGTCTGTTCTTGACTTCTGTTCATTTTCTATTTGACTTTTTTTTAAGCTATTGGGTGTTGAGAGTTAGTTATATATTCTAGATACTAGTTCATGTTTTTTCAGATGTACAGTTTGCAAATATTTCTTTTAATCTTTTAATATTCTTCTCATGGTTTCCTATGGAGTAAAAGTTCATAATTTTCATGACGTATAATTCATCAATTTTTACCTTATGGATTATGTTTTTTTATATCAAGTCTAAGAACTCTTGGCCTAGACAGAGATACCAAATATTTTTAATTCTAAAATTTTTATAGCTTTGCTTTTTATATTTAAGTCTGTGATACATTTTGAATAAATTTTTGTATAACTTATAAGATTTATGCCCTGACTGGTTTGGCTCAGTGGATAGAGCGTTGGCCTGCGGACTCAAGGGTCCCAGGTTCAATTCCAGTCAAGGGCATGTACCTTGGTTGCGGGCACATCCCCAGTGGGGAGTGTGCAGGAGGCAGCTGATTGATGTTTCTCTCTCATCGATGTTTCTAACTCTCTATCTCTCTCTCTCCCTCTCTGTAAAAAATCAATAAAACATATTTTAAAAAAAGAAAAAAAAAAGATTTAGGTTGAAGTTTACTTATTTGTCTATTTGCATGTGCTTGTACAATTGCCCCAGAACCATTCATTGAAAAGGCTTTCTTCCTTCATTTGTAAAAAAAAAAAAAAAAAAAAAAAAAAAATCAGCTGAGTATATTTGCATTGGTCTTTTCTTGTTATATTATTTTACTTTGTTCTATGTACTAAACTTTCACCAATATCATACTGTTCATTGCTGCAAATACAGAGTAAGTTTTAATACCAAGTAGAGTGATTGTTTCCACTTTGTTCTTTCTTGTTTTAACTACTCAACAGATTTTATGCATTTCCATATAAATTGTAAAATAAGCTTATATATTATACAACAATCTTGTGGAATTTTGATTTGGACTGCATTAAATCTTTAATCAAATTAGGAAAAAAAAATTCATCTTTACTATGTTGAAACTTTTAATACATGGATATGGCTTATTCTCCTTTTATTTAGGTATTTTTGTTTTGTATTTAATATTTTATAATTTTCACATAGATACAATGTACACGCTTTGCTGAGTGTGTACCTAAGTATTTATTATTTGGAGTGATTATCAATAACATTTTGTTATTAATCAGTTTCTGCATGTTTATTATCAGTATACAAAAATGTGATTGTGCAGTGTTCCTTTTATATTTAGCAACTTAACTGAACTCATTTATTATTTCCAGGAAAATTTTGGTTTTGTTATTATTTTTACTTATAATTTTTCTATGTAGTCAATCATGCCATCTGCAAATAGAAAGCTTTATTTTTTCTTTTTCTATTATTATGGCTTTTATTTATTTATTTATTCATCCTTTTTTGTGTCTAGAATTTCCATTATTGTGTAGAATAAGTTTGGTGAGACAGACATACTTGCTTTGCTCTCACTTTTTTTTTTATTCTATATTGTTTAAAGTATTATATATGTCTCCTTTCCCCCCCCATTACCTCAAGAGAATATTATTCAGTCATTCATCTTTAAGTATGTTAAAAGATGTAGGTTTCTTGTAGATTTTTTTCAATCAAGTTAAGGAGGTTTCTCTTAGTTCCTAGTTCTGAGAACTTTTTCATGAATATGTGTTGGAGTTTGTCAAATGCTCTTTCTGTTTCAATTGATGTGATTGTTGATGTGGTGGATTGCACTGATTTATTTTCAGATTTTGAAGCAGCCTTGCATACCTCTCTTTGTTATGCTGTACTAGAGGCCCAGTGCACGAAATCCATGCCTGGGTAGGGTCCCTAGGCCTGGCTGGCGATCAGGACTGATCTGTGGTGCAACCGGCAGGGCAATTGGGGGGGGGGAGCAGCTGGCACCTGCCTTGGCTGGCCAGGCACCACCTACTTGCCGGCCTTGGGCCCCACCTCCGCCACCAGTCACCTCCCTCTGTGGGACAACTGGTGGAGCTATCTGGGGCCCCTGCTGGCACTTGCCTTGGCTAGCCTGGGGCCTGTGGGTTGAGGGCAGCTCCTTTGTTGAGCGTCTGCCCACTGGTGGTCAGTGCACGTCATAGTGACCGGTCATTCCACCAGTCATTCCGCCAGTCAGTTGATTTGCATATTAGGCTTTTATCATCCTATATAATAAAAGAGAAACATGGTAATTGGCATACGACCGCTACCCTTCCCATTGGCTAATCAGTGAGATCTGCAAATTAACTGCCAGCCAAGATGGCGGCCGGCAGCAAAGCAGCTTGAAACTAACATGAGGCTTGCTTCCTTCAGTGACGGAGGACTCCAACATTCCCCGCCTGCCTTGCTGGCCTCTGAGCCTGCAGTTTAAGAAACACTGTAACAAAATAGAAGCTAAACAAAACCCCAGAAACCAGCTTTCAGTGAGCCGGGATCTCAGAGCTGGAGTTGATACAGAGTTTCGATTATAGAACCCAAACAAACCAGATACCTTCTTTCAGCAGTAGAGGCCTCAGAGCTGGAGCCAGAGCTAAAGCTGGCCCAGAATGAAAAAAAAGAAAGAAAAAAAGGAGCAGTTAGGAGCTTCCTTCACCCGCCAGCCTGAAAACAGCCCTCAGGCCCTCACCCAGACTGGCCAGGCACCCCAGTGGGGACCCCACCCTGAAGGGTGTGTGACCAGCTGCAAACAGCCATCATCCCCTCACCCAGGCTGGCCAGGCACCCCAGTGGGGACTCCCACCCTGAAGGGTGTGTGACCAGCTGCAAACAGCCATCATCCCCTCACCCAGGCTGGCCAGGCACCCCAGTGGGGACCCCCACCCTGATCCAGGACACCCTTCAGGGCAAACAAGCCAGCCCCCACATGTGCACCAGGCCTCTATCCTATATAGTAAAAGGGTAATATGCCTCCCAGCACCAGGATCAGCGTGACAGAGGGCAATGCCCCAACACCCTGATCCGTCCTGTTCTGTGTGTGACAGGGGGCGGTGCCCCAACTCCCCTATCGCCCCTACTCTGTGAGTGAAAGGGGGGAGCTCCTCAACCCCCTGATGGGCCCTGCTCTGTGCATGACATGGGGGAGCTCCCCAATCCCCTGATGGGCCCTGCTCTGTGCGTGCCAGAGGGGAGCTCCCCAACCCCCTGATGGGCCCTGCTCTGTGCGTGACAGGGTACGGAGCCCCAACCCCCCTGATGGGCCCTGCTCCGTGCGTGACAGGGGGTGGCACCACAACCTCCCTATTGACCCTGCCTTGAGTGTGACAGGGGGCGGTGCCCCAACCCCCCAATTGGCCCTACCCTAAGCATGACTGAGGGTGGCATCACAACCTCAGATCTGCCCTGCTCTGCGCATGACAGGGCCCGGCGTCCTAACTCCCCAATCGGCCCTGCTCTGAGCCCGACCAGGGGCTGCACCTAGGGATTGGGCCTGCCCTCTGCCACCCGGGAGCAGGCCTAAGCCAGCAGGTTGTTATCTCCTGAGGGGTCCCAGACTGCGAGAGGTCGCTGGCCGGGCTGAGGGATCCCCCTTTCCCCCCTGAGTGCACAAATTTTTGTGCACTGGGCCTCTAGTATCGGATAATTAGTTTTATATGTTTTGCATTTGGTTTAGTTTATATTTTGTGTCTAAGTTCATAAAATATATTGGCCTACCATTTTTCTTTATTCTTCTCCTTCCTTCTTCTTTCTTCTTCTTCTTCTAATATTATCTTTGTCTGATTTTTGTACCCATAAAATACTAACATCATAAAATTACTTGGAAAGAGATTTGTGTCTACCATATTCTGGAAAAAACGGTATAAAAGTTCATATTAATTCTTCTTTTTTGAATTTTAGTTTGGAACAATTCTATTTCCCCATTTTAAACTCACTGATTCTTTCTTTGGCTTTTGCAGTCTACTGAATCCATCAAAGGCAGTCTTCATTTCTGTTGTAGTGTCTGATTCCTAGAATTAAATTTCCTTTTCACACTTTCTTAGAGTTTCCATTTTTCTTCCTTCATTAACCATCTGTTTTTTTTTCTTTAATTTTCACCTTAGAATAATATTTCTCAATATTATTATTGAGAAAGAGGAAGGGATTTGAGAGAGAAACATTGATTGGTTGCCTCCTATACATACCCAGATCCTGGATCAAACCCCCAACCTGGGTATGTGCCCTGACCAGAAATCAAACCTGCCACCTTTTCATGTATGGAGTGATGCTCCAACCAACTGAGCAATCCACCCAGGGCTATCCATCTGTTCTTATCTGCTATCTACTTTTTCATTACAGTTCTTGACATATTTCTTAACTTTAAATTTTTTTATTTGATAATTCTAATTTTATTTGAGATGTATGGTAGATAGTTTTATACAAACAAGTAAAAAACTTGATAAACATATTCTCAAAAACACAAAATGAATAGGTAATAATTTATAATCCTTATGAATGATTCAATTATTCAGATGCACAGAACTACTTCCAAAAATGTTTTCTGAACTTTAAAACAAATAATTAGTTATACAGTACAAATAACCTACCAAAGGCATTAATTAAATACTGTATAATACTGTCTCCTCTATGTGTGCTAGTTTATAAATTCCATGAAGCTGAGATATCTTAATACATTTTATATATCACTTAAAGCATCTAAAATATTCCTGAACACATCATATGTTCCCTAAAATACTGTGAAAACAGATTAAAAGATGATAAACCCAAGTATGTGTCTGTTGATTATTGGGGGAAGCAATTGTACCCTCTCTACATTGCCCTTGAACCCTTCTTTTAAGCATGTAGTTGATTCTAACTCAATTATTAAAATACTGTTGAGTAAAATATTACAGTTTTAGTCGTATATAAGAGTATCAGTGGCTTTTATATATATAATAAATTCCAATGATGTGTTTCTTTATACTGGTAAACTCATATGGATTTGCTATATGTATTCTGTATAAGAAAGAGTCATTCCATTCATTGACTTCTTTATTTGATTATATATAACTTTGAAGGTAAAAATTTTATATTACCTTGCAATTATGTTAATGACTGTAATTTATTTATAGTTATACATAAGGCTAATTGGAATGTAGATCTGAAAGATCTACTGTGTTGTGAAGTCTAATAAAAGACAGTATCTATAATCAGGTATTTGTAACTTTCTGTTTTGATATTTTCTCCCTTGAAAAGACAATACACTTAGTTTTTTCTTTATTCTTATGACAAAATATAAATAATCAAAAATATTTGAAATAGTTCATTGAGCTTAGAAAACAAACACACACAAAATTTCCCAGTCGTGCATTATGATTGTACCCAAGTCTATATCTATGAAAATGGGCATTTTCATAAAATGAACCATAATAGAGCAACATTTTATAATTAATGTGGTTGTTTTAAAAAATTATGAAACAGTTAAGGAAAAATCTACCTGCTAGTTCAACAAATAATTATTGAGCATTGATTACATATAAGACAATAGATTGGATGCTATGTAAATGTATAGTGATAATTCATTGAACCATTCACTAGGGGAAGAAGAGTAGAAGAAAATATTCTTGACTGAGTCCCTAATAAAATAAGATATATTCTACTAAATGCTTCACATAAATAATTTTTTGGGGGGTTACATGTAAAACTTGCTTATGTAAATATTCATTCTTATGGTTACTTGATAAATATTTCTTGACTAAATACATTTTAAGGAAGAAAGTACTTTTATCAAATATCTACAAGAAGAATTCTCATTCTATTTATAGAAGGATAAGTTTTCTTCCAGAAAAGGTATAAATACTAGAGACATTTAAGAGGTGAGTTGACACTTTAAAAATAGGCCCTAAGTGATAGGTAGGATTTTCATGTCTTGATGGAGAGAAAACCATTCCAATAATGAATGGAAAGTGATTATTTAATAGCAATTAGTTCCATTTGCCTAAAAAGTAAGGTCCTTGGAATATTGGGTAATATCAATAAACAATTAGGCTTGTAGTATATTAAGCAATTTGATTCAGCTTAAGGTTTTCAATTCTAAGGTATAGGAAAATATTGTGGAAAAGTGAAGCAAGCCCTAGAGTTTTTGAGCTGGCATGAGCCATAAATACAGATCTTCAGGTTGTTGAGTTTTGCAGTGTATGAGAAATAAACTGAGTCAAAGTGACTGGAGGTAAGGAGATAGGTTGAAAAGCTATTAAAGTATCCCAGGTAATAATGGCCTGAACTCTGATAGCAGCATAGGAATAAAGAGGTAGGCGAAGGCAGTGATCCTACTCCTGGGAATATACCCTAAGAATCTCCAAGCACCAATTTGAATATATATATATATATATATATATATATATATATATATATATATATATTCACACCTATGTTCATTGTAGCATTATTTATAATAGCTAAGATCTGGAAACAGTCCAAGTGCTCCTCAGTAAATGAATTGATAAAAAACAAAACAAAAACTGTGGTGGATTTACACAGTGGGATACTGTGCAGTCACAAAAAAGAAGGAAATCTTACCTTTTGTGACAGCATTGATGGACCTGGAGAATATGATGCTAAGATAAATAACAAGACAGAGAAAGATACATACCATATGATCTCAGTTGTATGTAGAATATAATGAACAAAATAAACTGATGAACAGAATTGAAGCATGGGTATATGGAATAGTCTGACAGCTGTCTGAGGGGAGAAGGGGAGACTGGATGAAAGAAGGTGAAGGGATTAATCAAAAAAAACATATGCATAACCCATGGACACAGATGACAGTGTGGTGATAGGGAAGGGGCTTAAGGCTGGGTGGAGGGGGTAGAAGAGGAGTTGGGGACATCTCTAATAGTATCAACAATAAAAATGAAGAAAAAAAAATCAGATAATGCATCTCATACTCCAGCCACATTACTGTCTATTCTGCTAAATGCATGTCTACTCTTTTTATTTTTTAATTAACTGATTTTGGAAAGAGAGAGAGAGAGAAGCATTTATTTGTTGGTCCCACCTATTTATGCATTCATTGGTTGATTCTTGGATGTGCCTGACCCGGGATCAATCCCACAACTTCGATATAGTGGGATGATGCTCTAACCAACTGAGTAGCCAGCTAGGGCTATTTGTTCTTTTCTGTACAACTTTGTGTGGAGGCAGATTTAAAGTTAATATCCCAATTTTGATCATTGTTTCTCCTTTCATTTCATTATGTGGAACTTATCTTCCATTTCTCCATTTTGGTACATGTTAGCAGTTGTGCAACATAAATTGAATAACAGGATTTTACAGCATCCTAAAAATGTGCCACAAGCCAAACAGCAGAATGTGCAATGATAGTGATAAAATGCATTGTCATTTTAAATCTCCTAATACGCTGTATAGGGGAGCTGGATTTTATTTGCAAATTTTGTGGGAATGCCTGTCATTTCTAAGTTCATTTTGCACTATATATTTAATCAGATTTATCAGTACAGATAATTTGCTTTTTTTTTCTAGTGTTTTGTTCCAAATAACTATGGCTAGCTTCATAAAATTTCCCTGAAAGATAATACTTTGACTCATACATGCTAAGGAGTTATTATGAACATATAGTTCAGACAAATAAAGCAAATGTCAAACTCAATTTGGCAAACTTATAGATAGTGCATTACTCAGACACAAGAGGAATATAATCAGATTTCACTATTCATTAAAAATTGTCACATGAAGATATGTTACCTCTCACTTGATTAATGAAAAGTATATATTTGTTTCATCATAGTTTCCTGAATTTTTAAATGTTTCCAACACAGGCTCTAAAGGTGACAAAAATGATAGAACATTGGAAAATGATGTCCCTATGAACATTTTAAGAGATTCAATAATGTTTAAAAATCTCTTAAAATGTTCTTGCCAGGCCTCTTTAGGATGTCTCATCTATCCTCAGTCAGCAATTTTATACAGACCTGAACTGGTGATAGGTGTCACAGAGAGGTGTGGAAAGAAAGAGAGGAATAATTGGGCATGCAGACATAATCCATACGTCTTTCATATTTTCATATTTTTTCCCCATTTATCATAACTTAATTTTTTGAAATATCTTACCGCAAAAGAGTGGTTAAAATAGCTACCTGTGGAGAAGCATGGAATGTGGTTGGAAAGTCTGTAAGGAGGATTCTCTGAAAGGTCAGGGGCCTCTAGGGGGACCAAGCTGAAGGCAGCAGCCCCTGTCTTGACTTTTCCAAATAAGTCTGAGTCCCAGGTGTTTTACTGGAATCTCTATGTTTATTTATTTATTTTTTTTGTTTAAAGTATTACAAATAGTGCATATGTCTCCCTTTTTTTCCAATTTACCTTCTCCCAGCCTCCCTTACCCCCGGCACATGCCCTCACCCCCCTTCCAGTCTTGCGTCCATTGGTTATGCTTATATGCATGCATAAAAGTCCTTCAGTTGATCTCTTACCTCCTCCCCCAAACCCTCTCCAGCCTTCCTGCTGTAGTTTGACAGTCTGTTCGATGCTTCTCCGCCTCTGCATCTATTTTTGTTCATCAGTTTATAATGTTTTTTATTATCCATAAATGAGTGAGATCATGTGGTATTTTTCTTTCACTGACTGCTTATTTCACAGACCCGACCTTGTAGAATTATGTGCTTTCTCAAGGCTACTCACCCTGCTGATTGTATCTACAGATTAAATTTAGTTCAAACTGTTACCATAAAAGCCTATGGAGGCAGGTGAACAGGGCTACTTGGTTCCTATAGCCAAGCACACCTTTAGCCTCTCTTTCACAGAAATGTGTGTCAGAGTAATCTATTCATCCACCGCTGATGGTCTGCTGGTCAGCCCCAGCAGTTACATTTTATCTGTGGTAAAGCATTGTAATTAAAAGAAAATTTAGTACCCCCTGAATTTTTGAAGCAGTAAAATGATATTCAGTTGAAAATTGTATGAGCAAGAATTAAAAAGCTTCTGACTCACTTCTTTATGTAACAATTATATTTTCCATGCTTCTTATACAATTTATATAACCAAAGGATGAAGTAGTGTTTCTCTCTTCTCTCTTCTGTCCCTCTCCTCTCTCTTTATCATCTATCTATCTATCTATCTATCTATCTATCTATCTATCTATCATCTATCATCTATCATCTATCTACCTATCTATCTATATAGCATCTATCTATCTATCATCTAGCTAGCTATCATCTATAATTTATGTGAGACATAACTACTCTCTGTACAGGAACGTCATTGAAGATATTAGTGCTTCAACTTAAATTGCTTATGAGCATCTTAATAACTATGATGATAAGTATATTAATGCTGGGCTGAGCAAAAGTAGGTTTATATTTGTGAGTACATGGAACGTAGTTTATTCTTATATTATTATTTATTAACTAGAGGCCGGGTGCACAAAAATTTGTGTACTCAGGGGAGGGGGGTTCCCTCAGCCTGGCCTATGCCTTCTTGCAGTCTGGGACCCCTCAGAGGATGTCCACCTTCTGGCTTAAGCCCGATCCCTGGGGGATTGGGCCCAAGCTGGCAGTCAGACATCCCTCGGGCAGCCTGGCAGCCATCGGGGGATGTCCACTTGCCAGCGGGGAGTAGGGCTGAGCTGCAGTCAGACATCCTTAGCGCTACTGAGGAGGCGGGAAAGGCTCCCACCACCACCGCTGTACTGGCAGTCATCAGCCTGGCTTGTGGCTGAGCAGAGCTCCCCCTGTGGGAGTGCACTAACCACCAGGGGGCAGCTCTTGTATTGAGTGTCTGCCCTCTGGTGGTCAGTGTGTGTTATAGTGACCAGTCATTCCCAGTCATTCTGCTGTTAGGGTCAGTTTGCATATTACCCATTTATTATATAGGATAGAGGCCTGGTGCATGGGTGGAGGCCCGCTGTTTTGCCCTGAAGGGTGTCCCAGATCAGGGTGGAGGTCCCCACTGGGGTGCCTGGCCAGCCTGGGTGAAGGGCTGATGGCTCTTTGAAGGCTGGTCAAGCCCCCCCTCCCCAGTGGGGACCCTCACCCCATGCAGGTTTGGCCACCCTGGGTGAGGGGCTGATGGCTGTTTTCAGGCTGGCCACACCCCCTTTAGGGTGAAGGATCCCCACTGGGGTGCCCGGCCAGTCTGGATGAGGGGCTAAGGGCTGTTTTCAGGCTGGCCAAGCCCCCTGGTGACAGAAGCTCTCAGCCTCTCCTTTTTTTCTTTTTTTTATTATGGGATTTATTTACCTTCTATAATTGAAACTTTGTAGCCTTGAGAGGAGCTCAGAGCTGGCCAAGGCGGGTGGAAGGGAAGCCTCCTACTCGCTCCAGCTCCATGGCCATGGCCAGATGAAAGCAGGTATCTGGGGTTTATTTACCTTCTATAATTGAAACTTAGTTGCTTTGAGTGGAGCTCAGAGCTTCCATGGCAAGCGGGAAGCTTGGCTTCCTCCATCATTGGGGCAACCAAGCCTCCTGCTTGCTCCAGCTCCATGGCTGCTGGCCACCATCTTGGTTGGGTTAATTTGCATATAGTCACTCTGATTGCCTGGTGGGCATAGCTTACGGCATAGCGAAGGTATGGTTAATTTGCATGTTTGTCTTTTATTAGTGTAGATTATTGTATTATTTTTCATGAACAACTGTAAGCCCACTTTTTTCCACCCTGTATATTGTGAAGTAAAGCATATGTAGAAATGTATAAATATTTTACTGATTTATATATTTTCAGAGAAAAAGCAAATACATTTAAAATGTCATATCTAAATAACAATAAATATTTAGTGAAAGCATCTTTCCAAAAGAAGGCCAGGTTGTTGGAGTACTAATTTCCAGCTATATAACTGAATTCTTTGGAAATCTTATAACTATATTTACTGTTTTCTATTTTCTAGAATATGTTTACTAATACTTTATGTTTATATATTTGAATATGAATATCTATTTTCTCTATAAAAGGATAATTAAGGGAGGCTTAACATTAGTTAATTATATTTTAAATTCCCAAACTATTTCCTACCCAATTAAGCCTGACAGTCAACTCCTGATCTCCCAATAGTCTTCTTAATGGGAGGAGATAGTACTGTCAGATATTTGCAAGAGCCCGCCAGTGAGTAAGGTGGAGGAGGTAAGGTGGGGTTGTAGAGAAATTACAGCTCAGATACAAAAGGTTAAGTCTAAAACTCATGTCTATCAGATTGCTGCCATGTTATAATTCAGAACTAGCATTAACAGATACACTGTTTGTTACTTTTCCCCCAAAAGAATCTAGAAATCTAGATCTTTAACTGTGAAAAATAAAATTTCAAGATTTTTTTGTTTGTTTGTTCAAACAAAACTTGTTATATGTCACATCTATCTTCTCTTGTATAGTATAGACAGCCAGTTTCCCCAGAATATTCAGTGGGTTACTAAAATTTCTGGGTATACAAATCATGAGTAATTGAGTAATGAAGGTAAACATGGATATCCAAAATGACAGATTTCTCTATTAAGTGTTCCATTGGAGGCCATTTATTTTTAGGAAGTCCCCTTATTTGAAAAAACAAACAAACAAACAACAAACAAACAAACACAAAACAAGAACAAACATTATCAGTGAAAACATTATTTTTTTCACCCTAGCCAGTTTGTCTCAGTGAATAGAGCGTGGGCCCGCAGACAGAAAGGTCCTGTGCTGATTCTGGTTAAGGGCATGTACCTGGATTCTAGGTTTGATCGATCCCAGAGGCAACTGATCTCTTACACGTCTATGTTTCTCTCTCTCTGTCTCTCCCCCTCCCTTCCATGATCTCTAAAAAAAATCCATGGGAAAATATCTTAGATGAGGATTAACAAAAATTATATATTTTTTCCCTCATAATTAACTCATCTCAGGGGTTTTAAGAAACTTGGATTATTTTTTAATTTTTTGTTTTGTTTTTTAAAGAAGGCAGAGGAAGGAGTTGCAAGCACAGGCAAGGGCAACGCTATAGAGATTCAGTCCTGCTGTAGTGGTCATGTCAATATGAGACATTAGGTAGCTGTGAAGTATGGGAAGTAGGTGCGTCTTTGCCAGGGAACTTGGTGGGGGAGACTGCTAGTGTTTTTCTTTTGCTTTACCTTATTTCAATTTTGCAACCATCTATCAATCAGGCATTACTAACTTGATGTTAAGAACTAAAATTATAGCAGTGAGCCAGCAAGGACACAGTCCAGTGTTTTTTTAGAGAGGGTGGACACTAAACAAGAAATTAGAATCACGGTAAGTATTGAGAAGAGAGACCTTAAGATTTGACCACCCTCCTCACTTTGCACTATAGATTATTATTTGCCATATAGTGCATGGTTCAATACTATTCTTGGAAATCTGTTATTACTGTTTTTTTTGTCTATGGAAACATACTTAGTTAAAATTAATTGAAGTGGAAGCCTTGCACTCCAGGTCCTGAACATGTTACTACTAAAAAAGACCCAGAAATCATTTAAATGCAGTTCAGTATCCCATTCGTTAATGAGAAGTCTCTACAAATTCTGGAAAAGTTAATTTTTGTTACTAGAGTAATATTTGAATTATAAATTATTTTCCTGAAAGATAGTCCCACATTTTTTCTCCAAGTTATTTGGGGGTTGTAAGATAATTTACAGCCTGATTTTGTTGTAAGTGTGGTACTCAGCCTTTAAAACATGCAGTTATCTGATTGCCTCACCTATACTTTCATTTTTAGATACTTGAACAAAATATCCATCCACAAAGTCTTCGGAGAACATTTCATGTTTAAAATAAACCTATGTCCTCAAAAAGCAGCTCAACTAGACTTGAGATGGGCTAGAGAATTATTTCTATTTTATTCACTTTTCTAATACCTTACAAATCTTACCATGGTCTAAAAAAGCAGCATCTGTTTCTTAAAACAGTTTTTTGCTGTTCTAAAATGTTTAATGTCAACAGGAACTTGAAGAATGCTCAGAATTTGTGCACAATATATTACATTTGATCACCCAGCTAAAATCCCTACTAGCCCAGGGTTGATGTTGAGTTGGAAGTGCTATCACAACTTTCTGCTCTCCTTATAACATCTAAGCAGTTCAGTATGTTTTCCCAAAACATGTGGTATAGCTTATCTCTTTAATGCTGTGCCTTTTTGGTGACTTTGTAACACAACTTGAATTTCTTTAGACATTCATTCATAAGGATGCCCAAGAAGAAAAGTATTTACACATCCTTTGGTCTCTCATTTTGGAAGTGTATGTTCTTTCCTTAAGGGAACAAACAAAAAACAGATACCGAAGAGATTCCTAGCATGAAGCATGGTGTGGGTTTGGAGTTATAAGTCGCTAGTTATCTTGGTAAAATTCTCTAATTCATCTGAGTCTTCTTTTTCATTTTTAACATACTTTTATTGACTTCAGAGAAGAAGGGAGAGGGATAGAGAGATAGAAACATCATGACAAGAGAGAATGATTGATTGGTTGCCTCCTGCACGCCACACACTGGGGATTGAGACTGCAACCCTGGGCATGTTCCCTGACCAGGAATCAAACCATGACCTCCTGGTTCATTGGTCAACACTTAACCACTGAGCAACACTGGCCAGGCTGAATCTTATTTTTCTTCTCTGTAAACTGAGAACAACAAAGTATGTTAGGCTGCTGAAGTTGATGCCAGTTTAAAATATGTGTATAAATATTTTTACAAAAATACTGAATAAGTATCAGGGAATATTGCAATATCACTGAATTTTTAGTACCACCTTTACTCTGATAATGAAACTTGGGGTATTGGGCAATAGAAGAGTCACATTGGCCATCTATGCCAATAAAAGAGGTAAGAGGGATCCTATAACAGATCACAGAGACACTGGGATTAAATATAATTTGCTTTCCCATCACACAGATTCATTCCTATCTTTAAGGAATCTTCTGTCATGAACTAGTTTAGCATAAAAATTTTGGTGGCTTTTTTTCTTGATTCTGACTCATAGGACACTGAGAAAAATAATTCCAATGGCATTTAAAATAAGCCCTATAGACACTGAGTATCATTTAAGATGATAGCACAGCTATTCTGCCTGAATTTTAAAATGTCAACCCACATATTCTTCATCAGTATATATTCAGGACCATTTGCTGACCTTTAAAAAAATAGACCAGAACTAGAAATATTGGCAGGTCTTGGTATCATATCCAAAGCAGAACACCTCTTAGAAAATACACATTCACTTGATTGGCTCTTGCTCTCTCCTGACATTGCGGAGACCTTCAGGCTTTCTGATTCACACAGCAGAAAGGCAGTCAGGGCTCCACCGACATTAAGAATTTTTTATTCTCTAACTGCACCTTGCTACTTTTTCAGTGCATACTAAATGAGCTCTCCAGGATCTATCTTCACAACACTAAAGTGCATGGTTTTGTCAGAGAGATATTTTTCCTCAGTGGTTCATATGGAGCAGTTTCTATCCTGAATAGTATAGCCATCTTTAAACATAGACCACAACATGAGGCAAGTAAGAATATTTTTCTAAGATAGTATCACACTAGCTTTATCATCAGTTCAACACTGATGATAAGCAGCACAATTCCAATTTTCAGAGTTCAAATCAAACTAAGACAAAACGCAAGGAATCACTATAATACCTGAGAATTGTTTGACTGTTTTTGGTTGTTCTGTTTTGTTTTGTGAAGTATTTTTTCAGTGTTTAATCTGTGCAAAGTCCAGTTCTAGGGAAAATCCACAGAATGAGAGATTAAAAAAATATATATATATATGGTTTCCCCTAGAGAAAGTTTACCCTTTAGTGAAAGAATCCACCTTGTAAACAACTTGAAAAACCTGATATTAACAGATCGTGAATTATTTTGTTACCTGTTCGATTTTCTTTTTATATCACTCAAAACTAGACTTTCCGAATTTCCATATTTGGGGTAGAGTAAAAGATAAATAAACAACAAAAAGTGATATGCTGGAGGTAATTCTGGAAATAGCAGAGACAAACTAAATGGAAGCAGGAGCTTCTAATATAAAAAATGTTTTGTAATATAATTTTCAAAGAATAAGATACTGTCATGGTGCAAGCTGTTTATAGTGATACACTAGAGCAGTGATGGTGAACCTTTTGAGCTCAGCGTGTCAGCATTTTGAAAAACCCTAACTTAACTCTGGTGCCATGTCACATATCGAAATTTTTTGATATTTGCAACCATAGTAAAACAAAGACTTATATTTTTGATATTTATCTACACTAATAAAAGAGAAACATGGTAATTGGCGTACGACCACTACCCTTTTCATTGGCTAATCAGCGATATATGCAAATTAACTGTCAGCCAAGATGGCGGCTGGCAGCCAGGCAGCTTGAAACTAACATGAGACTTGCTTGCTTCAGTGACAGAGGACTCCAACGTTCCCTGGCTGCCTTGCAGGCCTCTGAGCGGGCAGTTTCAAACATTGGAACAGATACCTCGGGACTTCAGCCAGCAGATTCGCAACATTGTATGCAAAGGCCAGATACCTACTTTCAGCTGTGAAGGCCTAAGAGCTGGAGCCAAGCCTCAAAGCTAAAGCTGGCCCAGAATAAAAAAAAAAAAAAAAAAGCAAAAAAGGAGTGTTTGGGAACTTCAGTCACTCCCAGCCTGAAAACAGCCCTCAGCCCTTCACCCAGACTGGCCAGGCACCCCAGTAGGGACCCCTACCCTGAATGGTGTGTGACCAGCTGCAAACAGCCATCATCCCTTCACCCAGGCTGACCAGGCACCCCAGTGGGGACCCCCATCTTGATCTAGGACACCCTTCAGGGCAAACAAGCCGGCCCCACCCATGCACCAGGCCTCTATCCTATATAGTAAAAAGGTAATATGCCTCCCGGCACCGGGATCAGAGTAACAGGGGGCAGCACCCAAACCCCCTGATCGCCCTGCGGCTCTGTGTGTGACAGGGGGCGGGGCCACAACCTCCCTATCTGGCCTCCTCTGTTAGTGACAGGGGAAGGTGCCCCAACCCCCTGAGCAGCCCTGCTCTGTGCCTGATAGGGGGGAGCTCCCCAAACCCCCCCCACGGGCCCTGCTCTGTGTGTGACGGGTAGAGCCATAACCTCCCCATCGGCCCTGCCCTGAGTGTGAGAGTGGTGGCGCCCTAACCCCCTGATCGGCCCTGCTCTGTGGGTGATAGAGGGCGGTGCCCCAACCCCCTGATGGGCCCTGCTCTGTGTGCTCTGAGCCCGACCAAGGGCTGCACCTAGGGATTGGGCCTGCCCTCTGCCACCCGGGAGCAGGCCTAAGCCAGCAGATTGTTATCTCCGGAGGGGTCCCACACTGCGAGAGGGCACAGGCCGGGCTGAGGGACCCCCCTCCACCCTGAGTGCACAAATTTTTGTGCTCCGGGCCTCTAGTTTTATTTTGTTAAATGCCATTTAACAAAGAAAATTCCTCCAAAAGAATGAGTTCGCATGTCACCTCTGACAGGCATGTCGTAGGTTCGCCATCACTGCACTAGAGGCTCGGTGCATGGATTCATGCACATTGAAAGGAAATTAATTAGAAGGTGGCCAGAAGGGTGGAACTGGGTGAGATGGGCCTGACATGCCATGGAGCTAGGGGTGGCCCTGGGCTCGAAGGGTGTCTGCAGAGTGAGTGGGATCCCTCCAGCAGGTGGGGACCCTCAGCCTGGCCTGCAGGGATCAGGCCGAAACTGGCTTTCCAACATCCCCGGAGGGGTCCCTGACTGCAGTGCGAGAGGGCAGTCTGAAAAACCGCTGTTGCTCGGCAGCTCTTGCGTTGAGCATCTACCCCCTGGTACCAGTGTGTGTCATACCTACTGGCTGGTCAGCCAGTTAGCCAGTTGGCCGCTTGGCCAGTTGGCTGGTTGACTAGTCACTTAGACTTTTATATATATATATATATAGATTATTCAGGTGTGTGTGTGTGTGTGTGTGTGTGTGTGTGTGTATGCATATGCACACACATTAATCTTCAACAACAGTAAGAAAGATCATAGCACTAAGTAATACATTTGAGTGCTGGAGTTTTCCTTCCCTTGTATGTGTTCATCAGCTCAAAATCAATCCTAAATTTTACCTGTGTGAATAGATCTTCTTCAGAAGAAAGAATCAATAGCAAGTTCACTGATCTCCAAATTTCAGTGACCTGCATCTTTTTCTTCCTCTTTCATGTCTGATGTAGGTCCTAACAAAATGTATTATTGAGAAAAAGAAGAAACAATTAAACAGAGATTAGCCAAATGTTGTGAGAAAAGATCATCGTGATCTTTTCAAGTACTTAAAAGAGTAATTTTTGGCTAAGTGCAGAACTGAGGTTGGGATGTTTGGCAGAATCCAGTGCAAGTAACCAGGGTCAGGGATCTGATAGGGACCAAGTCTAAATCCAAGTTCACTGTAAATATTTTTAGCTAGGCTGCCCTGGAGGGGTATTCTGATCTCATCTTCAGTGACTCTGGGCAACTTCTGTTATTCAATTGATTGAATGGAATTTAAATGATCAGCTAAATAGAATAAGGATTTTTTAATATCTTAAAACATCTTTAGAAATAAACTAGTCTTTTCCTTGAGTGAACCTTAAACCATAGATTTTTATTCCTGTTGCTGCGATCTTTTGTTTATAGAAATTGCCCTTTATTTCTTATAACCTTTTCTTTTGACTCAGGTGGGTATTCATCAAGCAGTGCATGAATGCAGTGAAGATGAGTGGAATTTTAATCTCTTTTTCTTACTATTATTTCTTACTGTATAATGATTGATTCACCACTTGGGAAAATAAAAGAAATTGGAATACTGATAGCTTGTGGCTGCAGGAGGAACCAGTAAAGACGGTAAGTCTCAGGTGCTTTAAGAATATCTGGATGAGATAATGTAATGCAGTGGCTCAACCAAAAGAAAAGGAATAGGTCCAAAAGGCAGAAACCTTGATTTTTTTTTGTCCTGAATATATTTAACTTAGGAAATAAGTGACATTAGGCAAAACATTTGAACTCTTAGAGACTTACTTTCTCTTAGATGCTTGCCTATTTTCAATCAGTCTTACTGATGATTTATGACAATGATGGCGAACCTATGACACACATGTCAGAGGTGACATGCGAACTCATTTTTCTTTGTTAAATGGCATTTAAATATATAAAATAAATATAAAAAATATAAATCTTTGTTTTATATGGCTGTAAATATCAAAATATTTCTATATGTGACACGGCACCCGAGTTAAGTTAGAGTTTTTCAAAATGCTGACATGCCGAGCTCAAAAGGTTCGCCATCACTGATTTATGACAAGCAAATAAGATGATTGCCACACAGCAATTTCTTCTCCACTTAAATATACTTGTTCTCATTATAGATGAGGCCAGAATTGCCTTGAGTGAAGAGGAGTAAAGAAATTTTCAGAGAGAGTTGAATTTTTATCTTAAGCAATGCACTTTTCTTCTCTTAGTGATATGGGTAAAAGAAGCTGTAGGATCTTTTAAATCCAAGAAAAGTATTGTGGTCATTTCTGCCCTACTGACTAATTGTTTTTATGGTTTCAGCCTAAGTTATTAGTAGAGAAGAAAAATTCCCTGAGACATTAAAAAGTAATTGAGAAGATAAAAATATATGGATATAATTTAACAAAATATTTTTGAAATGTTGTTTTGGTCTTAAAATTTAATTCTAAAATTCACATGAACTTTTTTCCCCTTCCTTCCTAGAATACCTTTATTTAATGTTGTTCATATGAAGTTAACTCCCTTCCATATACATGTGCCATATTAAAAAATAATATTCACAGGCTCCCAAGGTAGCTCCAGGCAAAGATTAAAAGTCCACTCAGTCTTTAAGGGAGACTCTCCTGTCTCTCCATTCCCTCCAGGCACCTATGCTTTATATCACTCCCATAGAAGGATAGTCTTAGCTTGTTATCCTCCTGTGTTTTCAGATATTATGCTAAGGTTCTTCATAGTTTAATGAATACTTCTTAGAAATCAACAACCTCTTAAGACCCTGATGAATTCCCAAAGGTGAAATTGAAGCTTAATTATAGTAGTTCAAAAAGTGTTTTGGAAACAGAAAGTCCTCTCTTCATAAAACATCCAAACTATATATCCTTTATGTATCCTGAGCTTTCCATTTGCTAGCTCACCTTGACAGCTAGCTTGTCATTTCTTATGAACAGCAAGGTTTTCATCAAGGAAGTAAATATTCTTGAGATGGTTTCTTCATATAGCCCTAGGTATTTATTGCTGACATTGATATAAATGGTAATGGAATATTGGTGTTTAAAAATATAATTTACTACTTAATGCAAATTGAGATTAATGTCAGAATAATATCACATATCAAAATTGCATTTTGGTTGAGATGTAATCTTATTACTTATAACACCTAGAATTGATTTTTGCCTAGTGGCTTATTTATAATATGTCTTCTTTCTGCCCTAAGCAAATGTACACATCATGTTTAGAGCTAAATATCCTGATAGGATCCATGTGGTGACTTTTGTCCAACACACTCTAGAGGACCATATCCAAATTAAAGATGCCTTGTCAATGTGAGCCCATCTCAGTAGAGAGGCAGCTGGCTGCTCCCCTGTAAAGTAGGGTAGAGTTCTATCTGTGACCTTGAATTCCCAATTTAGAGTATAATTATTTCTATTTAATTTGCTCACATTCTCTTTGTTTCTTTGTGGTAATTGGATGTGTGAGGTGGTGGAGACTGCTTTATTTACTTGACAAAAGCTGTTTCTCTTTCATGACTTAAATATGTACTTAGGATGTACCACCAAATAACATTTCCTCTGGCTATGATACACATTGTAATCTATTTTTGAAAAGCTTATTTAAAAATCACATCATGGTTTCTCATTTATCACATGCTTCTGGCTAAAGAAAACCTTTTGGTGCTCACTTCCTTTAAAAATGAACACACTCTCTCTCATAATTTCTGATAATTCATAAACTATTCAGAATTTTTATGCTATTTTTTGAGGTGGAAATCTGGTTGGAGCAAAGGGTAGGGGTTTTATCTTGAAGCTATGTTTAAATGGGAAAGTACATTATTTTTTATTTAGAATGTATATAAATATTTAAAAATAAGAACATTTTCTAAAGATGTTTTTATTATCACTTTATGAAAGATTGAGAAAAATAATCATAAAGCACATCATTTTATTGAGGGCAGCTTTGGCAAAAATGATAAAAAATGAGGGCAAGAGATCTACTAAGTTCTTTCCCACCCACTGATTCCAACTACTTAAATCCAAGTTTTACATATATATCTAATTATATATCTAAACAAATTGTAGTTCAGATCATTTCATAACAGAGGAGAAGCTAAATCAGAGTTTATTGAGAAAGATCACCTTTGAAAGTTATTTTAAAAAAGATATTTACATGAGTGTGTATAGTAAGTACTTGGTCTTCATTTAAAATATTTTTATAGCCTTGGCCAGGTGGTTTAGTCGATTATAGAGTTATTCAGTACACCAAAATGGTTTCAGGTTCAATTCCCAGTCAGGAATTGAAAGAACATAACTAGGTTTCTTGTTAGATCTCAGGTTGGGACACGCCCCAGAGGCAACAGATCAGTGTTTCTCTCTTTCTCTTCCTTTGTCTCTTTCTAAAAATCAGTAAAAACATATCCTCAGGTGAGGATAAAAGAAAAAGTTCTTTCTAGATGACATGTGGACTTGGTACAATTATTTATTTTAGTCTGCTGGACTAATAAGAGTGTTTTTAATTATTCAACAAATAGCTTGAGGTGACAATTTACATAATCTGCATATTTAAAATGGACATGTTAAAGGAAAGTCAATGAAGTCAAATTTGGGTTACTTTAAAGAATACATGTAATTTAATTTAAATAACAACTTAATTTGAAATAAGTATTAATTTTAGAATAATAAAGTGATGCTAGGCCTTGCAAATAAATTTTACAAACTTTTTTTCTAATAAACTAATCAATTGGAATATAGTTTATTCTCATAGTTTCTGAATTCAATATTTGTGAATTGTCTTACTCTCTAAAATTTATTTCTAACCTCAAAAATACTAATGGTTCTTTCAAAGTCATTTGAAGACATACACATGTATAGAGTGGCAAAAAATCTGTGTTGCCCTTGCAAGTCTGAGGCAAAATAAGGCAAAGCTCTGTGTCCTTGTGTCAGATCTCACACTACTATGTCCTTTCTGTAGTCTATTTAGTGCTACGTTTCATTTATTTTGGTGCATTTTGCTAGTCATTTCACTGTCTACAGTGCCTTTCAAGCATAGTGCTGAAGTGTTGTCTAGATTTCTGAAGCTCAAGAAAGCTGTAATATGCCTTACAGAGAAATCACTCATGTGAGATAAGCTTCTTTCAGGCATAAGCTGTAGTGCTATTGGCTGTGAGTTCAATGTTAGTTTATCAACAATATATTAAAACTAGATGCCTGGTGCATGAAATCATGCACTCAGAGGGGTGTTCCCCAGCCTGGCCTGTGCCCTCTCACAGTGCAGGAGCCCCACCATCGATCACCCCAAAGAGGTAGGCCCTGCCCACCCATCCGGGGCTCCTAGTGGATTGCCCCAAAGAGGTAGGCTGGAGCCAGGGGTCCAGCCTCTGCAGCGGGCACGGAGCTGTAGGAACCCCAGTGGAAGTTGTGCAGAGCAGCCACCAGGCCCAGCCTCCACTATGCACGCAGCCATCTTGTGACAGCGTGAGGGCATCACGGGATGACGGCCTGAGGACCACCTAGGCTTTTATTAGTAAGATACAATGTTTTTAAATAGAAGAACACATACAACAAGGTTTTGAATTGATCAGTTGACCAAAATGTTGTGACCAAGTAAAGTAGCTACCCCTATATTTTCCCTAGGGGCAATGATTCAATATTCACTAATTCAGGAAATCCACGAAACTTTATAAAACACAACTAAGCAAATCATGAAAATCAACTTCATTTAGCTGAAGCTTCTCAGCACCAGTGCCTTATGTTGGCATTTGTTTGTTTTTTACAGTGCCCTAAACAAGGCCTTTGCGGTAGCATATTCAGCTTAATCTATCTGATATGACAGCATGTAGCTTTTCCATTTTTAGAGAAATAATAATAAATAAATGTTTTAGTAAAGTGTATGTTTCATACCTCTTTACACTGACTTCAAATGTTTAATCTTAGGCCAGATTTTACATACACAGTGGGAGAATGTCCTCAATCCTGCAAAAATATCTACAGTTTCACTTGCTAAGATTGGTTTTATAACTTTGGGCATAAACTAATCATCACCTGGAGCGAGAAAGGTGTTTTCTTCTGTTCCACTTCGTAATGTACTTTCAACGGTGATATGTGCATGGGGGTTTTCTGCTTTATTTGAGAATTGCTTTATCAGATCATATCTGTGATAAAATAAAAGAACTTAACACCACCTTGGTCTGCATGAAGGTTACGTTGACTCTTTTTCTTTCCTTTCATGGCATTACCTTTGGCAAAAGTCTGTTTTATGGCTACCTCTTACCATGAAGGAGGAATGAAAGATACCAACAAAAATCATGCAACTCACATAAGGCTCAGCAATGAAGAGCTTATGAAATACAAATTGTAGAGACTCTTCATTAGCTTTGCTTTGGTGACTGAATCCATCCAACAATCAAAGAGAAATCTTTTGCTGTTGTTACAAATGATTCCTAACTTTAGATCTGATGGCAGATTTGTATTTGTGGAGCTATATATGCAGTCAGATTTTATGCTTCATCTATTGGTACACAAAGATTAGTTTGTAATTCACTGCAACCTTTGTTCTCTGGCTTTAGATGTGTGGAGAGAGGAAATAGGATCTGGAGTCATGATTTTATCTCTAAGATTTTGGAAGCTGTTTACCTATCCTGTATTTTTTGTTTGATCAGAGCTCTATAAAACTCTGGGGGAAAAAATGTTTACAGAAAAACTTCTGATGTGGTCTCTACATAAGCAGCATGAACAATGGCATTATAATAACTTCCAGGTAGCAAATAAACCACTCTAGTTCTAACACTCACAGGAAATATTCTGATGAATCAGAAAGTTGCTAATACCTTTGAACTGGCTAATGTCTCTTTAACAATGAATAGTGTTTTCCAGTTGTTTCTGAATAAAAATTCAAGGAGTTAATATTTTGTTTTATAATTCAAATTCGATAGTGCATTGAGCTCTGTTATGTGATATTAAAGATTCCTTTCCCTGATTAGAGATTAGGATTATATGTTTTAAGTTTCTGGTTTTTCATTGGAAAAACACTTACTAGGGCAGGGTAAAACTGAGGCAGGAACCCAATACCATATTTCTTTCTATGATTTCTTAAGAATACTTCCCCCAGAATGCCAATATATACAAGAAAAAATGCTGACAGTTTTCCAAACTTTTTATTGTAACTCTATCTATAACCACTTTAAAAGACAACTGCTTTCTACTTGTTTTTGGCATTCACAGATCACAGTAAAATAGAGGTTTTGTTTTGTTTTGTTTTGTTTTGTTTTGTTTTGTTTTTGTTTTTGTTTTTGTTTTCTTGCCTGCCTTTTGGGTGCATATAGGCACGTTCCTCAAAATTTACAATTATGTCCAAAATTGTACCAATATGTTCAGATAATTAGGACAGTGTTGTGTATGAAAAAAGAAGAGTATGAAGACCAAGAAAACTTATGGATGTTTTAACAAAGTTTGCTCTTATTCACACTTATAAGACATGTCTACTTCTCTGTCTTTCAAACACATGCCCCATGCCCCCCAAAATAGACTCCTTTACTGAAACTTTCAGGGAGTAAGACTGCACATTCTCTGACAGTGAGACTGGATTACAAAGTCACAAGGGGACCTGGCAAGTTAACCCCCAGCTGCAGTCTGTAAGTAGAAACTTTCCACCTTCAACTCATGGCGATGGCCTTTCACACCAGCAACTTTTTTAAGTTCTACCTCTTCATAGTAGAAGCCTTTTTGTTTGGCTTTGTTTGATATGTGAATAACATTCAGAGTTTTGTCAGGCCCTACAAGCCTCAATGTTTTTGTAGCTTCTGGCTATTTCTTTGACATAAGGTTCTATCAATCTACCCTGTCTACTCTTTGCAAAGTATCCTCCTTTTTATTTCTTAGAGCCTGAATACCTTTTTCCCCTCTGTCAAGAAACGCTGCAGATATATTCATGACCTGCTTTGCAGCTCACTTTGCACAGCTCAGAAAGGATTTCTCTGACCACATGTTATACTCAATTACCTTAGTATTGTTATTTTTAATACATAACCCTTCCATTACCTGAAAAATACCATTTATCTCTTTTTTGTTTTGATTCCTGGAATTATATCTTTTACAAACAGGAATGTAGTGTTGGGTTTGCTTGTTTTGTGTTTTGCCCCCTCCCCACCACTGTATCCCAAGTACCAAAAATGTCCCAAGCACAGCATAGGAGATACAAAATAAATATTTGTTGAATAAAGTAAATAATTTCATTGCTATATTTTTCTTTATATTCCTTCTACTTATCTTCATCATATCAAGAAAGAGAAAAAAATTTCAAACTAAAGTAAAGTAAACAAAGATAGTTAAAATAAAAATAGTCAGCATGTGCTTGTAGTTTTTAGGCCATAGACTCTGAGATCAGAAGAGAGCCTTGCTAGGTTCAAATCCTGGCCCCCAGGCTTGCTAACTGTGCAAACCTGGGAAAGTCACTCGACCTATTTGTACCTCAGTTTCTTTGTCTATAAAATGGGGCAATTATAAAACATGTACCTATCCCATTGAATCATTTAAAAAATTAAGTGGGTTAATGCAGATAAAGCCTTTTGGACAAGAGCTGAGTATGTAAGTATCTACTTAGCACTGACTGCTATTATTATCATGGAGGTAAATATAATCAGGAAAGAAAAGAGACCACATTAGTATACATTATGGGAAAAGTTGGAGTGAGATGGTATAGATTGGAAGGAGTTTGATTAGAACGTCCAATTAGCTCTCTGCATTTGCTAGTTAGTGAGCTAAACCTCCTAATGTCTCTTACAGTTTGAGTGAACTAGTAGATCCAAATATCTCTGTATGTCAAAATTTGTCAGCCTATGTTTAGCTTTTTAAATTTTGCCTTTGCAAATTAGTGATTTATAATACTTTAGCAGCAGTTCTCAATCTGTGGGTCGCGAACAATGAAAATACATCCTGCATATCAGATATTTACATTATGATTCATAACAGCAGAAAAGTTAGAGTTATGAAGTAGCAACAAAAATAATTTTATGGTTGGGGGTCACCACAACATGAGGAACTGTATTAAAGGGTCACAGCATTAAGAAGGTTGAGAACCACTGCTTTAGGGGAAAATATTTCACTTGCTTCAGCTTTGGAATCTGGGATAGATGTAACATATTTGGAAGTAGAGACAAATGGGAGGAGAATAATCAAAACTTTTTGATTCTTTATGTCAATAAGCAAATGCTAATCTTTAGCTCCTGGTCAGGCCCACCACCCAGCAAAACCTACACATGATACACACACAGAAATGCTGACACACTAGTATACTTTCTGTGAGTGGCTGATATTGTTAAGCCATCATGTTCCATTCTCTTTGGAGAGCTATGGTACTTTAGGATACTTCCTAGCACAGATCTTCAAGCACTCACTTCAACAATCAAAACTGATATAAGGTCTTTTTGTTGTTGTTAATCCTCACCCAAGGATATTTTTTCCATTGATTTTTAGAGAGAGTGGTACAGAGTGGAGAGACAGAGAAAGAGAAACATCAATTTTAGAGAGACACATCAATTGGTTGCCTTCTGCATGCTTCCCTACAGTGGCAACCAAAGTATATGCCTGTGACTGAAATAAAACCTGGGACCCTTTAGTCCACAGGCTGATGCTCTATCCACTGAGCCAAACCAGCTAGGACTAATGTAAAGTCTTTGAGAGGATGGATTTTTGTCGCTTTGAGTAACTGTTATAGCACCAGAGTCCTAGAACAGTGGTGGCACAGAGTAAGTACTCAGTAAATATTCCTTGACTAAATGATTTTACATCTTTGACTTAGGCCTTCAGGTAATGAAATAATATATTTTTTTAGAGCAAGTCGTGATGCCACCATGCACACAAGAAATATAAGTGAGGAGATAATAACTTACTTCACTTTGTACATAAAGTTTTATAAATGAAATTAAAGTGTTATAGGACTTCTATTAATCTACCTGTCACCCCAATCTTCTCATTCTTCTACTTTATAATGCATTCTAGATGTACTCAGTTAATGACAACAGAAATCAATGAAAACACCTTCTCAAATTAGCCCAAGTATTTTTCCATGATCCATATCTCCACTCTGACATGCATTCTCATGCTTATATGGCCTTTTCTGGTCTCTAAGTTTCATCTTTACTTCTTAACTTTCTTTTTGTTGACTATATTCTCTAGATATGAAAAATAATCCTGGACCATCTACATGGCTCTGGTCTAGAACTTTATTTTTATCCTTTCTTTAGTTTTATTCCCTGTGCTTCTGGGAACTGTGGCAACCTTGCTCAAAGTCAGATGACCTTATGTATGAGCCAGGCCTCCCAGATATTCTACTTGCAGAATGTCTCAGCTCTCTTCTTCTCACACATGATGTGATAATAGAGTGAATAAAGTCATCCTCATAGGGTGAAGACACACACATTTTGTTTTTCATAATCGTAACTACCTAATATCAATTATTACAGCCATATAAGTGCTAAGCTCATGGATCTGATGTAATTTACATTCCATCTGGTGTTTTGAGAGTTGTCCCTTCTTAGGGGTATTAGTGTATTTAAAGAACCACACAATGCAGACAGTTTACTCTTTTGTTCCCAAGTGTCCCTGTATTTCAAAGAGCCATTGAGTGCTAGAAATCCAGGCTGAAGAATAGTAGCCCAGAGTGCAAATTTATTCAATAAGCTATTATGAAAATTCTAGAGGTCCATTGCAGGAAGATTCCTGCAAGAATAGGGCTTCCTGCAGCTGGAGCGAAGCAGAGAAGGGAGCGAAACCCGCCGAGGAGGGCTTTGCTCCTGCCTCCGCAGCCCCACTTGCTTCTCTGCAGCTTTGCTCCCTTCTGCAGCACTTGGCTCCCTTCTACGTTGTCTTCAGTCTTCTCTCTGTGCCTGCGTATGCAAATTAACTGCCATCTTTGTTGGGTTAATTTGCATACTCATCTGATTGGCTGGTGGGCATAGTGGAGTGACACCAATTTGCATGTTTCTCTTTTATTAGTGTAGATTAACTTAGCATTTTGGAAATGATGCATAGACCTTCTACTTAGATCTTCTGTATGTTGGTCCTTTGGAAATTTATAAGTAAGCCCCAAAGTATGTAAACAAGTAGGTATGTTTTATTGATTAAAACAAAAAGGGGGTGTCTGAAAATTTCTATTTGTATTCTACCTAATATTTTAGTTCAGGGATCTATCTTCTCTGTACAATGAAAAACTTCAGATATGAGGACAAGTAACTATATTCTTTGTGTCTTGGTTTTATCATCTAAAATACCTGATCACATCTAACTTATACAGGTTTTGTGAAGATTAAAGGAAGTACTATATGGAAAGTACTTAGAGAAAATGCCTTGCACAATGGATACAAATATATATTACATATTATTGTAATTCTCATGTCTACATACACTTTTAATTCATATTTAAGCCTCAATCATTTTTTTTGGAATTACATTTATAGAATAAATTTGCAGGAAGTAATTTTCTCCAAATTATAATATATAATTTTGTTTCCTTTAGTATAAAAAATGTGAAGTGGAAGGGAACAAAAAAGGATTGGAGACTGCTTTAAATACGGCTTGAATTCTTCTCTAAACATGTAATTTTGAATAAATAAAAATCTCATTTTCCATAATTATACTTAATACAGAAAGGAAAAACAAAATATAAAATAAATTTTGTAGCTTGAAATGGAGGGGTAACATTCCTAATATGGTTTTTCTTGGCATATTTAAAGTATGAAAAAGAAGCTGTGCCATAAACCTGTGGTTAAAGAATTTTGAAATAGTTGACAAATAAAAATAAAGAAAGAGGAACATACCAGACTCAGCTGCTACTTTTTAAAACCAGGGATTCTTACATGCCTTTGTGTGGGTTTGAGGATACTAGTACTTTTGATTGACTGATTGATTGATTTCTGGGAGGAAGGAAGAGGGAGAGAAAGATAGAAACATCAATGATGAGAATCATTTATCGGCTGCCTCTTGCACACGCCCCACTGGGTATCAAGCCTGCGACATGGGCATGTGCCCTGACCTAGAATCAAACCATGATCTCCTGGTTCATAGGTCAATGCTCAACCACTGAGTCATGAAGATCAGGCTGAGGATACTAGTATTATATAAGTATCATTCTTCAGCTACATTTTCCCTATCATTAGTGACAGTGAAACATGAAAAGTGACTTCTATCATATGAGTTTTTATTAAAGTCTATTTCTGGGACTGAAAAGATAAGTGGAAAGTATAGTCTTTCTAATAAGTCCTAAATTTGCTATCCATAGTGACCAGACAAGAAGAAATATATGGCATCCAAATTGGAAAAGAAACTGTCATTATTCCCAGATGACATGATACTGTACATATAAAAGCCCAAAGAAACTACTAGACTTAATGAATGAATTTGGCAATGTAGCAAGATACAAAATTAACACTCAGAAATCTATACACCAAAAATGAACTCACAGAAATAGAAACAAACATACAAAAAAATCCCATTTACCATTTCACACACACAAAAAAAAATTAAAAAAAATTAAGATACTTATGAATAAACTTAACTAAGGAGATAAAAGACCTGTACTCAGAAAACTACAGAAATTTGAAAGAAGAAATAGAAGAGACATAACCAAATGGAAGAATACACCGTGTTCATGGATTGGTAGAATCAGCACGATTAAAATGGCCATACTACCTGAAGCAATTTATAGATTCAATGCAATCCCCATTAAAATACCAACAGCATATTTCACAGGCCTAGAACAAACTCTCCAAAAATTCATTTAGAATAAAAAAAGACCCTGAATAGCCACAGCAATCCTGAGAGAGAAAAACAAAGTTGGAGGGATCACAATACCAAATATCAAGCTGTATTACAAAGCCACTGTTCTCAAAACTGCCTGGTACTGGCACAAAAACAGATGTATAGACCAATGGAACAGAATAGAGAACCCAGAAATCTCCCCAAGCCATTATATTGATATTTGACAAAGAAGGCTAAAGCATACAATGGAGTCAAGACAGTCCCTTCAATAAATGGTATTGGGAAAATTGGTCAGATACATGCAAAAAAAATGAAACCAAATCACCAACTTACACCATACACAAAAATAAACTCAAAATTGTTAAAGGACTTAAATGTAAGAATGGAAACCATAAAAATTTTAGAAGACTCCATAGGCAGCAAAATATCAAACATATGTCCTAGCAATATATTTATCCATACAGCTCCTAGGGCAATGGAAACTTATTTTAAGAAGAAAATAAACAAATGAGACTACATCAAAATAAAAAGCTTCTGCACAGCAAAAGAAATCATCAACAAAACAACAAGAAAGCCCACTTCATGGGAGAACATATTTCCCAATGCTATCTCAGATTAGCATTTAATCTCCAAAATTTACAGGAAACTCATACAACTTAACAAAAGGAAGATAAACAATCCAATCAAAAAATGGGCAAAGGACCTAAATTGGCACTTTTCAAAAGAGGACATGCAGAATGCTGAGTAACATATGAAAACATGCTCAAAGTCACTAATCATCTGAGAGATGCAAATGTAAACAACAATGAGGTACCATCTCACACCTGTCAGAATGGCTATCATCAACAAATCCACAAAGGACAAGTGCTGGAGAGCATGTGGAGAAAAAGGAACCCTCATGCACTGCTGGTGGGAATGCAGACTAGTAGACAAGTACAGCCACTATAGAAAACAGTATTGAGATTCCTCAAAAAATTAAAAATGGAACTCACATTCAATCCAGTAGTCCCACTTTTGAAAATATATCCCAAGAAACCAGAAACACCAATCAGAAAGTATATATGCACCCCTATGTTCATAGCAGCACAATTTACAATAGCTAACATTTGGAAACAGCCTAAGTGCCCATCAGCAGATGACTGGATTAAAAATAGTGATACATCTACATAATGGAATACTATGCTGCTATAAAAAAGAAGGAACTTTTACCATTTGCAATAGCAGGGATGGACCTGGAGAGCATTATGCTAAGTGAAATAAGGCAGTCAGAGAAAGATAAATATCATACGATCTCACTCATATTGAACAATGAACCTTGAAAGGATTGACTCCATCCTGTCCCTCGCCCTCCATCTGAACCATATGCACTCCATCTTGTTCCCGTAACCTCCATTTTATGAGAACTGTTGTTTAAATTTTTCCACTAAACACTTATGGTCCTTTGTTCTATTAATTCCAGGAAGTAACTCCGATATTTTCTAGCTTATGTAAGCATGTTTGTTCAAATAATGGGGAAAATAAGACATTTGGTAGGGGACTAACAATCTGAGTCTGTGCCAATAACCTAATGTACATTCTTATCAGCCTATAGTCTAGTCACTGTTCCCTCTTAATTATCTGGTCCTGCAAGTCGCTCTGCCTGCGTGGGGGTCTTGTTTCCTCCCATTCCAGGTGTCCTCTGGTTATCTAAGCTATGCTATGCTCAAGGCTACAATCTTTCTGCAAAGCATCTGCTAAGCACAGCTTCCCTCTTTGTTCTAACCAGGATGTAGTTTGCCTTATAAGCAATCCCCTAAGCTCATTAAGGAGCCTCGAGGTTTGAAGAGGCATGAGCCCTTCGTGGCCACTGGCATTTGCAATAAAGACTCCAAATTTGTCCCTCTGACTGTGGCGTCTTCTGTTTGACTCACTGAATTCCAATATAAGAATATGTGGGATATAATGAACAACATAAACTGATGAACAAAAAACAGATCCAGAGACAGAGAAGCATCGGTCAGACCGTCAAACCTCAGAGGGCAGGCAGGTAGGGGAGGGTGGGTGTAAGGGGGAGAGATCAACCAAAGGATTTGTATGCATGCATATGAGCCTAACTAATGGACATGCATGAGTGGGGGGTTGGGGGAGGCAATGGGGGTATTAGGACACATTTAATACCTTAATTAATAAATAAATAAAATAAATAAGAATATCCAGAGACTAAGAAACACTAAACAGAACATTCTGTGCATTTATGATTTTAAAGTGAGAGTATAAAGGCAATTCTATACTTCTAATCCTATATATGTCTGAAACTGATCAGTTAATATCTGTATACATAATTTACATAGATATAGGTATTCCCCCACATAAATCCATGGAAGCCTATAGTCTAGTCTCAAAAAGCATGCTCTTAGTATTTCAACATCAGAATCATACTGAGTATGTGTAGATTTTCAGATTTCTGGCTTCTCCTTCAAACTTATAGAGAAAAGATTTCTGGTGTTGGTCTAGTAAAGATTTTACTCAAGTTTCTCTGGTGAAATCCTATATAATAAAAGGCTAATATGCAAATTGACCAAACAGTGGAATGACTGGTCGCTATGACGTGCACTGACCACCAGGAGGCACACTCTCAATGCAGGAGCTGCCCCCTGGTGGTCATTGCGCTCCCACAAGGGGAGCGTCGCTCAGCCACAAGCCAGCTCATGGCTGGCGAGCAGCGGCAGTGGTGGGAGCCTCTCCTGCCTCCACAGCAGTGCTAAGGATTTCTGACTACCAGCTTAGGCTCACTCCTGTGGGGCGTGATCCTAAGCCATAAGTCAGACATCCCCTGAGGGCTCCTAGACTTTGAGAGAGCACGGGCTGGGCTGTTTCCTTTCTCAAGCTCAGATCTCAAAGTCATTAATACATTCTTTATATGTCAAACTAACTTGAATTGCCTAGAATGGCTATCAGATAATCCAAATATCGGTCCTTAATTTATAAAAAGAAAACAAACAAAAATAATAATGTCTATCTGGCATTTTATAAATGTAATTAACTAAGATATATTATAAAAGGTCCCTTATTAACCAAATGTAGGAAAAAAGACACAAAAATTCACATATCAAAAGAGATATTCATTCTTTACAGGTTTACTATGTCTCGTTTCTATCTATACTAATAATAGAGGAATGTGCAAATTGTCTGGGAAGCTGTCACAGTAACAGTAATGACCAGCAGGCTGCCTAAGGCGACAAGGTTGGAAGGTGGTTTAGTGAGGGACAACCAAATGACTGAACAGCAGGCTGCATGGAGCAATCAGGCCTGCAGGGGTGTTAGTAAGGAATGACCTAACCCAGCAGTCAGACATCCCCCGAGGGGTCCCGGATTGGAGAGGGTGCAGGCTGGGCTGAGGGGACCCCCCCCCATTGCACAAATTTCATGCACCGGGCATCTAGTTATTATATGTTATGCCTCAAAGTCTGTGTGCCTTTTTGGTTAAAAGGAACATTAGCAAGAGTAACCCCAAAGACTATGTCTCCCATTTGATTTTGTTTCTACATTTCAACAACTTGTCAACTATGGAGAGTTAGATGCCCTTCACTTACATGATTTTGGTGCTGGAGGGAGGCCAGAATCCTCACTGTTAATATTCCTATTGATTACTATTCTTGTATCCAACATGCATAATGTACATTATATAGCAGAAGACGGTTTCAGGTTTCATTCTCTTCCATCCTGATAACATTTATTCACATAAATACATCAGCCGCAATTATTCCAGGCCTGATAACCCCAGCTCATTCTCCACTGCAGTCCTTTGATGTCAGGTGGCTGGCCACTAGGGATTGTTTCATGTAGACATTTACTCTGAAAAGGAAGCAATAACTTGATAGTGCTTTTTCAGTCAGTGTAATGGACTTCCTCTGATGCACATACTGTATTTATTTCATTCCAATGTTTTTCTTTTTAAAAGTTGTTAAAGAAGCTTGGAAATGGTATTTGTAAAATATGAATGAATGTGTGTTTTTTTTCCCTGTAAAAAGCTTAACACTTTCCACTTACTATTTCTAACCTGACCAAACCCTTTACAAGATGCCTTTCAAGCAGGTGGATAAAAGTAAATTTTGACTTTTTACTTTCTTAATTGCAAATGATCACTCAATTCAGATACCTATAATATTTTTAAAAACTGATAACTAATCTTTTTAAACCTATTGTACTTGGGGGAACTACTGCTCATTCAGTCACTAGATTTAAAGGTCAGAGCTGCTGTTTGTATTCAGCTCCCAAGACCTAAACCATTTCATTCTTTCTGTCTGTAATTTTAGCTGCTGTGATTATGTGTTCCTGCTGGGTAAAGGGCAGAGTGGAGCTTTTAACAGTTCAGAGTGCTACTAGTACAGCACTCTAACTGAAGCTGTTGTTGGGTTGCTTGTCTGTTTATTTGTTTGCTTTATTATTTATTTAGGTGTGTGTCAGTATGTGTATGTTTCCCTAAGGAGTCATTCAGCAATTCAGCATACCTGTGTTTGTTATTAATTTTCCCCCTTCAGTTTCCTTCTCTATTTTCATTTCATTAACGCAGATACAATTTTTTTCCACAAGTATGTTTTATTGATTTCAGAGAGGAAGGGAGAGGGAGAGAGAAATAGAAACATCAAGGATGAGAGACAATCATTGATGAGCTCCCTCCTGCACGCCCCCTACTGGGGATCAAGCCAGCAACCCGAGCATGTGCCCTTGACTGGAATTGAACACCAGATCCTTCAGTCCACAGGCCAATGCTCTACCCACTGAGCAGCAGGCTGCATGGGGCAACCAGGCCGGCAGGGGTTGTGACATGCATCCTCAACAAGCTAGGGCATCAGATGCAAATTAATACACACAGTTGGCCATTATTTCCTCAATGTAAAATTTCCACTCTGCAAATTAAATTTCCAGGAGATATGGAAGTTTTTTGTTGTTTTTACTTTTTTTCAGAGAAAATCATAGTGGGAAATCCATTTGATTTAGATGGGAAAGATTTGCCTTAATATCTGGAAATGTATACCAATTTGCGAAAGCAGGTAATATCAAAGAGATTTGAGTGGAGATGTGGTGCAATAAGAAAATCAGACATTGTAAATACCTGGGCCTTGCACTTAAGACAAGGTTACAATGAAACTTTTGAATTGTTTTAGACACCCACACTGTGCAAGGTGCACTTATGTATTTTTCATTGCTACCCATGTTCTCCCTTTATTTCCATTGGGGCAGTTTTCTTCTTTATGAGACTGAAGCTCTACCTACTTCACTTTCACAGTTCCTAAAACTTTCTACTTTCTGTGTTCAGACATTTTGGTAGATGTGGTTAGGCTTTGAATTCTTTGCTATACCATAGTCGGGGTCTTGAAATCTTCATCTTCCAAGCAGAAGATACATAGTAATCAGCAAATCTTATTAGAGATGGAAGAAAGGTATCATCTGTTGAAAATGTCAGAGGGGAACCTTCCCCAATAATAAAGCTATACTTAGGTACTGCCAGCTTCAAATCCTGTGTTTGTCCCTCCAAACATATATTATCTACTTTTTTAAAAATTTCTTTCAAAGGTCCTCCAACTACAGGGGCTTTGATATATTCAAGTGAAACTTCATGAAAATAATATTTTGCACCTTTTTTCTGTCGACAGCCTCAGGTGTATGTATGAGTTGTGCTCTAAAAGTTATCAAGTTAGTATTTTGAACTTAAAACACATTTTCACTGAAGGGGGAAAAAGGAAAGTTCAATAAAGCGCTCAAATCTCCAGGTTGGTTTATCAGAGCAAAATGTACCCGAAGGTGAAATTGCTCTGTTATTTTTTGCTTGGTGCTTCCTACAACTACCTGAGCAACAGAATTTACCTTTAAAGCTTACTGAAATAGATTTCTGAACTGCTATTTCCTCCTTCTTATTCAAAATTTAACTCACTATATCTAGAAAATAGTTGGAGATCATTTAGATTTTTAAAAATAAATTCTGAAGAGAATGACTATTTTAATGTGGAATATATTATACATAATGACTGTACATGTAAGTTTTTTCAGAGAAAATCATATTGGGGAAATCCATTTGACTTAGATGGGAAGGGTTTAGGTGGAATAGAGTTAAGATGAGAATAAAATGGACTTTCTTGCACTCACTAGATAATTGAAGAGCATGTTATTATTTTCTTGGAAACTCCATAGCAAACTGTCCTCATCCTATCCATTTCCCTCATGCCCCAAACAGTAACACTGGCCTCAGTTTTGTCATGATCTTTTCTTGCTTTTCTTCGTTGTATTACCAAACACACACACACACACACACACACACACACACACACACACATTTAGATACGTTAATAGGTATGTATATTTTTGCCTTTTTGAAAATTATTCAAATGGAAATATGCTTCAAGTTTTTTTCTATAACTTGATTTTTTTTTTCAGACAATTTTGGATTTTGAGATCTATAGATACTCGTCATGTTCAATGCCATAGAGTATTCTACTCAATATCAAAATGTATTCACTTTATTACTAACAACTATTTTATATGTTGCATTTATATCTGAAAGTCATTGCTAAATTCTTTTCCCAAATGTTATACTTAATCTGCAGCTCTTTTAGGTTATTCTAGACAGTTTATCAAAATGGAATGACTGTCTGATTTCTATTTTTCAATCATTTCCCTTTTAATTTTTTCCCTATTCTATTATACTGACTAGTAATTTGTTTAATTACACTTTTCTAGAGGCAGAGAATTTAGGCTGATGCTTTATTTAAGGGAAATGCAATCCTAAAAGTGAAAGAAAAAGTGATACAAGAAAGGAAGGAAAGTAATTACAAGATAGTATGTAACCTAGCTATTAACAATATTCAAACAACAAACAAACAAAGAAAATACCAGACTCCTGTGGCAGGAGGGTATAGAGGGGATAAATGGTGATGGGAAAAGTTAAATTAAATTAAATTAAACAAATAAAGACTCTGGAGAAACTGTAGGTAAGTGCCATGTCTAGAGCATTCTCTCAACAGAAGAAAGGGAGCAGCATTTATCTGCCATCTCCAAGTGTTTGTCATGATGCCCCAGGGCATTAACTCTTCTAAGCTACTGTGTTACCAGATGTTTACAGGAAGCCTTGGGGGAAGCCATATTCATATGAATCCCAACGTAGTAGGGGCAGCTAGAGCTTCCATGGATCCAGCCCATTTAATCCTAGGAATGAACTCCTGTCACAGCAGGCAAAAGTCCAATCCCGGGAAAAACAGTGCAGCCAGTGGAGTTAAGGAGCCAGCCCTAACTGGTTTGGCTCAGTGGATAGAGAGCTGCTCTGTGGACTCAGGAGTCCCAGGTTTGATTCCGGTCAAGGGCATGCACCTTGGTTGCGGGCACATACCCAAGTAGGGAGTGTGCAGGAGGCAGACTGTGATAAAGTTAAGAAACATGTCAGGGAATACACTTTTGTCATGATTTGACTCTTTTCTAGACAGGAACAAATAATCAAGAGAAAAATGCAAAGTGGAAATGTAAATACATAAAACTATCACTGAATAAAAAAAGTCATCTGACGAATGACAACTGAATGATAATGAAATAGGAAAGAGAAATGCAAAATCAGCTTTATCATCTTACATTAATAATAACAGAGAGCTATTAGAGAACAATAATTACAAAACCATATTGCAGATTATATTGACCAATTTCTTAATCTCTCCTATTTGGTATAGGCAGATCTTTTAAAATTCAAAGAAATGGCTTTATTTTATGACCATTTTTTGTCTTCTATATTTGGTTTTTAAATAAAAGAATCTGGATTATTTATATTGTACTGACATCTGGTGGACCTTGGCCTTGATACAACTAGAAAAAAAAGCAATGATTGGAAACATCCATCAAGGTCCACTGAACAAATCTATGGCAGCCTTCAAGTCACACACTAAATCAGTCAGGGTGAGAACCTTATTTTAGATTCTATCAGCATCCCTTCACTTCACTTAAAGGAAAAAATTGAACAACTCTTGGTCACATAATGAAGCTGTTTTAATACCTAGCACTTCTCCAATAATGCCTCTTTGTAAAGTCCAAAAGCTATGATATATAAGAGATTATCACATAAGAAGCCTGATACCTTCTTATTTCTTAAACCCCAAAACTTTTCATGACGATGTCTCTTCTGCTCTAGACATATTTAGAAATACATGTATGGAATTAATACATGTATCTATGGAACTCTTGCTCAAACTGCTTGAGAGCAATTCAACTATGTGGGAAGTGAAGGGATATTTTCAAGATTCACAATGAGCAGTCTTTGGTCCAGTTTAGTTTTGTTCACTTTAAAAAATCTAGCCTGGACTCATGGACTCTATTCCTATTGAAATGATGCAAAAATACAATCTGAGATAATGGGGAAATGAGGGTAAAATAACATTTTTAGTTAGTTAAAAGTTACATGAGGAATTAACTTTCTGCAAACAAAAATTTTCATCTTTTTTTTCTTTCATTCAAACTACTGGGAGAGTACTGCCTCACTTATTCCTTAGGACTAGAAAGAGAACTAAATCAGGCCAATTCATCCCAAATGCCTCTATATTCAGGAAAGGCTGTTATTATTTTATGCTATTTCATCCCAAAAGATTTTGTCTACTGTTTACAAGTCACAGAGGAAGAAAAGAACATAATTTTTAAGTGGTAATGAAGAGTAAAATTATAATCATGTTACATGCTTTTTCAATGCTTTTAGTGTTCCATTATAATTAAATTAGAGGCCCGGTGCATGAAAATTCATGCACTGGAGCAGGGGTCCCTCAGCCCGGCCTGCCCCCTCTCAGTCTGGGAGCCCTCAGGGTGGGGGAGGCGACCCAGCAATCGGGGGAAAGTGATGCCCCATCACACCTCTGTTGCTGTCACTGCTGGCAGCGCAAGCCTCAGCCATCCCTGGACAGCTGGGCAGCCACCATCCAAGGCCTGCCTGTGCCTCGGGCTAGACCTGGGAAGCTGGAGGGCTGAGGGGACTGGGGGTCTCTGGAGGCAGGCACACAGAGTAGCTGGGCCCAGGAGTGGGCCTGGCCTTGCCGCACACCTGCCACCCCGACAAGGCTGAGGGGACTGGGCACCACCATCTTGTGGCTGTGGGTGCAGCCATCTTTGAGGGCATGGCAGCCAATTAGCATATTCCCTCCTTATTGGCTGTGGGTGCAGCCATCTTTGAGGGCATGGCAGTCAATTAGCATATTTCCTCCTTATTGGCTGTGGACACCACCATCTTTGTGATGGTGTGAGGGTCAATTAGCATATTCTCTCTTTATTAGATAGGATTATTAGTCTAAGGTATTGTTGTCAAAATTATATATGAGAAAACTGTCTGTGCATTTTATCCTAACTCTGATTTACTGGTCACATACTCTCTGCTTGCATAGATTGGAGTCAGTAGCCTCACTGTGCACTAAATTCCTAAACACCAATAGGTACTCAGAATAGGAGCATAATTGTGATTCACTCCATCCCAGAAAATATAAAATTACTGAATTAAAAAGTTGCTCAGCAAAATGACTATCACAACACTAACAAGTTGAGATACATTGCAATATCTTCTAATCTTAACAAATCCAAATAATTTTGAATATGAAATTTCTGGGTACTTACCTAATAGGTCCTTAACAGAGAAGAAATATAATTCACAATGATGAGAAAAAGGAAATCAATAGCTCCATGTCCAGAGGAGATTTATGGGGCAAATAGTTAATTAAATTGAACATACTTAAATGGGGAGTTAGCCAATGAAATCATCTCTGTAAAGTGTTATAAATTTAAGCATGTGTGTATATATACATATATATACATTAACATGAGCTATATATGAATATCAATGTGAAATAGCTCATACATAAACCCTGCATTTTAAAGTTGCTTGGTTAGTTTCATTAATAAAAAAACTTAATAATGGAGTTTGTGACTATAGATTGATTGCTCTAATCAGAAAGTTGTAAATTTGCTCCATCATTATATTTTTTGTAGCTATAACTTTGTGTCTTAGTAGACTGATATAAACTCTACAATGTTATATTATCCCATAGAATCAATTAAAAACTACAACTCTATTTGCCTTTCCTGAAATGGCCACTTTATTATTTTATTACTTTCATCGTAATATTTCTAAAAATAATTGTGACAATTCACTTCCTTTTCATTTATATTATTCAATTTTTATGAAAAACCCTATTATTATGCTGCTTTTCAGCATTTTATGCTCAAATATAAAATATTGAGATATTGTGATATAATGTTGGCCTTAAGAAAGTAGAATCTAGTGAATGCATTTCAAAAGCCATACCAGAGCACTGAACAGGTTTTAATGGGAGATAAAAGGTGCCATAATTATTCAGCTCTTTTTTTTCTTTTTTTTATTGTTTAAAGTATTATATATGTTTCCTTTTTCCCCCACCAACCCCATTCCCAGCCACCCCCACCCCCCAGTAAATGCCCCTGCCACCCCAGTGTTCGTGTCCATTGGTTATGCTAATATGCGTGTATACAAGTCCTTTGGTTGATCTCTTACCCCCCCTCCCACCCTTCCCTCTGAGGTTGGACTGTCTGTTTGGTGTTTCTTTGTCTATGGATCTATTTTTGTTCATCAGTTTATGTTGCTCATTATATCCCACATATGAGTGAGATCCTGTAATATTTATCTTTCTCTGACTGGCTTATTTCACTTAGCATAATGCTTTCCAGATCCATCAATGCTGTTGCAAAAGGCAAGAGTTACTTCTTTTTTATACTAGTAGTAGGGTAGTATTACATTGTGTAGATGTACCACAGTTTTTTAATGCAATCATGAAAAGGAACCCTCGTGCACTGCTGGTGGGAATGCAGACTGGTGCAGCCAGTGTGAAAAACAGTATGGGGTTTTCTCAAAAAAAAAAAAAAAAATGGAATTCCCATTTGACTCAGCTCTTCTTAAACAAACAAACAAACACAAACTGTATAAATATATTTTTTGTCATATTGTTAAGACTGAAAGCAAAAGTTCGTACTAGTATATATGAAGAAGAGAAATCATTTATTTATTCACTAAGATTAAAATTTTATTTAAGGAAAAAACTGAGTGTTAATTATATTGTTGTCCCTCTGAATAATCATATTTATTACTCAAGTTACACATGGTAAGTTATATGAAGTCAAAGCACCCATTTTAGCTGGTATTAATGACTCTGTCCTCACAAACTGTCTACAACCTATATGAATTGGACAGAGTCTTGACTATGACAGGGTATATATTGTTGAAATAAATATTATTCAGAGACTTGGCACATTGAGTTCCATTTTCAATAGAAAAATTAAAACTTAATGATAAGTTGTCTCATGGCATGCAGGTAGTGATAAAGTCACTCCAAAAAGATGGCTGAAAGGCCTTGGCTGTTTTAATTAACTCTTAAACACCATATCTAGGGATGAGTATCATCAGTACAGGAAATTCATTGGAAAAAAAACAGGGGCAGGTGCAGCAATGAACAAGCACTTTAGCAAAGCAAACAGGAAAGCGACAGTAATTATAGGCTGTTCTGGTTGCACTAAAAATTCAAAGAGCCTTGTGCCCCTTCCTTTATAAAAGCAAAGACGGATGCATGAGAGACATATCCCCCCTTTACAGGCAGAACCAGATAACATGAGGCTCCAGTAGGAGGCTAGTGAAAAGATGATTTCCAAGTTCAAACTGCAATCACTAGCTTTTGAGCACCCCAGTGACCGTGGGTACAAATTAATCTGTGTGAAAATTGAAAATCTAAAAAATGCATTTATCAGATAATTGCCAAGATTTTTCTCAATCATGTTTTTCATATAGTACCATGTACAATATTGACTACCAGGGCTAATAAATTATCAGCAAGAAGAGTAAGTTTCCCAAAATGCATCTAATACATTGTTTGACCACCAAAGTTAGAGCATGATGTCCCAATACCATCAAACAGGGAACTATCCAGGTAGCTATCTAGCCACTTGATCTAATCAATGGCTAAGCCAGATAAGCTCGATTGCAAGGTTATGTTACCAGTATATAGTGTGAATTACCCAGTTTTGCTTTACTAGGAAAGAGATCTTTCCACCCTCTAACACTTAGCTGGAGCCTATTTTCTGAAAGAAAATATACTTAAAATAATTAGTCTTGGATTCCTATTTATAGCCAAACAAATATGTCACCCATTTTGGGTTAGTGAATGATTTGATTTTTTCTTTATTTTAATAATGGGCTTTCATCCATTATAATGAGGATAGCTAGCTGCCTGAGGTTTTGAGGGGAAAAAAAAAAAGCATTGAGAGGAGTCAGGAATGTCTGCAAAAAACATTTTTAAATTTTGCAGCTGTATTAGCTGTGATTATGTGAATGTCTGGTCACTGAGACTGGACATTGAAATAAATGACTATGATGAACAAACTTAAAGCCAAAATCATATATTTAAATCAAACCATTTGTATTTATATTTTAATCATAAAAGTAAAGTATGTTTTCCACCATAGATGAAATATACCCTTCCACTTTTCTAAACATTCAAGTGTGGTGCAAGCATTGCTTAATTGACAGGAGTAGTAAGAAAATATTAAAAATAACTCTGGATTCAACCATAGCCTTGTCTTTGACATCTTGGGTAATTAATATCGTTTTTCTGACTTGGTTTTCTCCTTTGTTAATTAGAAATGAAAGCATTTCTTGACCTATCGCACAGGATTTTCTAATAATCAAATATAATAATGGTACTAGTTACCCATTATTACATAACAAATAAACACAAACTTGGTGGCTTAAAGCAACATGCACATATATCATCTCTCAGTTTCCATGGGTCAGGAATTTAGGCATGACTAAAGTGGATCCTCTGCTTCAATGTCTTTCACAAGACTGCAACCAAAGTACCACTTAGGGCTGATACATCATTTGAAGATTCAAGTGGAGAAGAATCTGCATTCAAATTGATGTGGTTGTTGGCAAGATTCAATTCCTTGCAGATTGTTGAAATGAGTGCCCCAGTTTCTTGCCACTTGTTGATTGGAAATCACCCTCAGTTTCTTGATAAATGGCTTATCCATATGGCAGTTGCTTCATCAAAGCCAACAAAGAAAAGAGTCAGTAAGACAGAAATGACAACTCTTACAACCTAATCATAGGAGTGACGTTTAATCACCATTGGTGTAACATTAATTAGAAACAAGTTCCTACACAAGCTAAGACAGGAGGCCAGGATCATTGAGGCTGTTAATTTAAACTCTGTCTACCACAGGAATGTAGGTAAAAGTACCAGGGAAGCTTTTAGGAACCCAAAATGTAAATTTTTAAATTATATTTCTGAGAAGTAAAATTATCTTTTCTCAAGCATATATTTAATAGAAAGAAAAGTTCTAAATACCCACATTTCAAATAGTTTTCCTAATAAAATTATTTTTCATTAATATGTACATTTTAACCTTCAGAACAAATGAATGATATGCCTGCATTTTATAGCATCATAGCTCAATATGTTGTCTTTAAGATCAGACAACTATGGGTTAAAACTGATTCCATCACTTAACTGGAGGTGAGTCCCTGGCAAGTTACTAAACTCTGAGTCTTAGTTTCCTTATCTGTAATATTTCACTGCAGATTTTTCATTATTAAATAAATCTGGTTATGCATTGAGAACTATTGAAAAAGGTTTATATTATATTTTTAGTAGTAGTAGTATTAGTGTTAATACTGTTGTTATTACGTTGCATGCTTGTCAGCCTACACTAGGATTTATGACAGCAAAATGAAATTTAAAAAATATTATATTTTCTCCTTTTCTAAACCTTTATTTTCCTTCTGTTTTAATGTTTAATGACATTTTCACTTTTAATATGAAAGTGAAAATAATATAATATGTTTCATATTTTTGAAATTTGAACTGGTAGTGAGTTGTGGAAGTAATGCGTTTTGTTAGTGGAGTCTAACACAGGTCATTTTATTATTAGCCAGAACTGCTAACTGAGAGTAGCTTAAAATGAGTTTTCTGCTCTCTGCCAATCCATGCCATCCTTCAAGGCTGAGTCAAGGCCAACTTCCATTTTTGGATACACATGAACACCCTAGCCCGCAGTGACCTCTCTTCTTTATGTATTTTAAATATACTCGTAGCTTATAATATAGATTTAATATCTATGTAATATAACTTTCTTCTGCAGATAAAGGGAAAAATTTTGAGGGTATATCCATGCCTATTTTACATTTATAATTTTCATCACTGCTTAGAACAATGATAATAAACTTAGGTACTAAATAAGTATAAGTAGACTGTACCACTAAGATGTCTAATGTAACAAGTAATTTTAAAAAAATCAGAAAACTGAAAGCAATAAATGAACAAAAAAGTAAAATAAATAAATAAATAAAATAAAAACTTACAGAAAGAGACAACAGTTTGGTTGTTACCAGAGGGAAGGGTCGTGAGAGGGAAGTAAAGGGTAAAGCAGGTCAAATAGATGGTGATGGAAGGAGATTTGACTTTGGGTGATGGACACACAATGCAATATATAGATAAGGTATCATAGAACTATTTACGTACTTGAAACTTCTATAATCTTATTAACCAATGCAATCTCGAAGAATTACATTTTAAAAAGTCAGAATTCAAACCTAGATTATTAGGAACTGAGTCATCTATCTGGAAAGTACAGAAGTTGGATAGCTTCTGGGTTTCTTGATTCAGAAGGCTCAATGATATTGTCAAGGACTTAGTTTTACTTTTCCAGCAATTCTCTCAAGAATTATAAAATTCACCTTGACATTAGTATTAATGGGGTATATATATAATTCAGTCTAGCTTTCTTTTTCCTTAGAGCTGCCAGCAAGATCTAAATATATATATTAATTCAATCTCTTTTTTTTCCCCCCTTGGAGCTACCAGCAATATCTAAATACAGCATTGTCAATAGAACTTTTTATAGTGATGGAAATGTGTTCTGTTCTGTAAATATACTTTTAGCCACATGTAGCTATTGGGCACATGGCATGCATCTTATATCATTATTTAATATTCATTAATTCAAATTCAAATAGCCACATGTAGCTAGTGGCTACTATATAAGATAGCATGAAGCTAAACAATATAGGCCAATTGAGAGAGGAATAAAAATGCAAAGAACAACAGATGATTTAGGAAGGACTATGAGGAAAATAGTTCATGGGTAGACAACGTATACATTCAATAAAATGACTGAAAATAGTTTGTTTTAAATAACTTGAAAACCAGTTCATGGTTAAATGGAGAGAACTAAGATATCAATCATTCCATAGCCTCACTATTCTATAGCTAGTGCTTTTAAAAGTAGAGTGATTAACATATACAAACCATCTCTATCCTATCTAATAAAGAGGTAATATGCAAACTGACCATCACTCCAACACACAAGATGGTTACCCCCGTGTGGACACAAGATGGCCAGCAGGGGAGGGCAGTTAGAGGCAATCAGGCCAGCAGAGGAGCAGTTAGGCATCGATGAGGCTGGCAGGGGAGTGATTAGGGGTGATCAGGCAGCAGGCAAGTGAGCAGTTGGGAGCCAGCAGTCTCGGATTGTGAGAGGAATATCCGACTGCCCGTTTAGGCCTGAGGATCGGACCTAAACTGGCAGTCAGACATCCCTCGAGGGGTCCCAGATTGGAGAGGTTACAGACTGGCTGAGGAGGACACACACACACACACACACACACACACACACACACGCACAAATTTCATGCACCGGGCCTCTAGTTTTTATATAAAAACATGTATCTTAGTACCCTGCCCAGTCAAATGTAAATTAAGCAAAACATGAGGTGCTAATCTCTGTCACTGTGGCTAAGTAATTCTGCCATAATAAAACAAAGAAAATGTTTTAATTATATGATAAATTTAAGAAATGAAACCAGGTCCACATAAATCTGCTTTCTGGATTTATCTATGTTCATCAAATGAGCTTAATAATTGTGAAATTATTCTTTTGCTTTGTACTATATGTTAAAAGTCCTGGTAATTACATGCTTCTTTGGAAGAAAAACTGTTTTGGTTTGTGTGCATATGTTCAATTTTGGAGTTGAATTTATTAGCAAAATCAGTGAGGTATAAATTTGCCTTGGCGACAGTGGCTGTGAAAGGTAACTCTGAATTATTTGGCTTAGAATTATTAACGATTAAAATGTCAACCTTAATGTTGCATTAACGTAGTATTTAAATTGAACCCTTTATAAAATTTAATCATGGCATCATGTGGATTGGCAAGTTCAGGAGCAAAAGGGTCACTTAGAATTTAAACGAATCTGCATTTGACAGCTGTACAATGCTTTCCCAGTGTATGTTGAACTTCTTTAATCTCCAATTCGACATATATTCTACTGAAAATTGAGCTTGAACACCACAGCTTTGTGGAAATAAGCACTGCTTTAATTCTACATCTTATATTGACTGTAAGTTACACATAAGAAGAAGGTAATGACACACACAGCCTTACACTGGGTTGCTTCTGTTTCTGAATTGTATTACTGCTCTGAATGCAGCTTCCACCTTCACAGGAGCTTCTGGCATCCCAAAGGTAATGGCATGCTAGGGTTTTACTCTCTAGACATCATGACCAGAAATATTTGTTGAGATAAAGCAATATTGCATTTTCTGGTTATATGAGATTGAAAAATTTCTAAGTTAAGATAACATCTGGTCCACATGAACTCTACCATCCAGGTTCCCACAAATAAAATAATTGATAATGCAAGATATGACTTAGATTTGTTACTTATATTCATTCTTTAAAAATCGGTTTTAAAACACATTGGGGGGAAAACAAAGCAGACATCTGCAATACTTTCAACAATACAGACACATTAAAAAAAATCAACAAACCAACAAACAACAATTCCCAGATGATTAACTTTCTCTAGGACCTTAGAGAAAGCATTTAAACTTCTAAGCATTTAAGGCAGATGTCCTCAAACTTCAGAGTGCAGCAGAATTACCTGGGGAACTTGCAAAATAAGCAAAGTCCAAGGCCCATCCTCTGATAAGAATTTTGAGGTCCAGGATGAAAACCCAAAATCTGCATTCTTAATTCCTTCTCTTGCCAAAGCAAGGCTAATGCCCATAGTTTGTGGACCACACTTTGAGAAATGTATCCTGGTCCTTTTATTAGATTCACTTACCTTCATTTCCTCAAGGGAGATATATACTGTTCTTTGTTTGCCCAGACTCAAAACTATCAGGTCAATTTAGATGACCAATTCAATTGTGGTTTGTTAGGGAGGTGTTATTGTTAGATTTTTTTATCAATTCAGATTTTTTAAAATTCATTTTTCAATTACAGTTGACACCTAATATATTAGTTTCATGTGTACAACATAGTGATTAAAATTTACTGCCTTGTGAAGTGATCACTCCAATAAGTCTAGCACCCACCTGGCACCACACATAGTTATTACAATACTATTGACTATTATCCCTATGCTGCACTTTACATCCCTGTGATTATCTTTATAACTGGCAATTTGTACTTCTTAATCTTTTTCACCTTTTTCAATTCAGATTTTTAATTGTGATACACCATTTATTCCCAACAAATGTCCGTTATGTTAAAAAAAAAAAAACAAAAAACAAAAAAAAAACACTAAAATATATTGAAAGTTCTGGTGAAAGTATTTCCAACTGTTGAATGAAGACAAATTATATTGTAACAGTTTCCTGGCACATTAGAGCCAGGCATAAGATGTCAGTTTAAAAAAAAAAAAAAAAAAAAGGAAGGAATTTTATTTTATTAAGGGTTTAACCTCTGTTTCTTTGTCAGGGTGATCTTTAATAGTTCTTAATGTTATGAAATAACTCACACTCTACCAAGATTTGATTACTTCTGTTAGTGTTCTCATCACTATGGAGAATAAAAGGATGTAAAAGTCAGGGTCCCTGACCTCTACTTGTTTATTGTATTATTGGTGAGTTAAGACATTCAATCATTTATTTTAAAAAATATATATTTTCTGAATTCCCATCACCCTTTAAAAACAGCCTCTATTTCTCAGCTTACACAATGAGAGATGTAGAAAGAGCACCCTCAGACTGCCTCATCTGTATTCTCAAATTTTATAAGCATGAAAAGACTGTCTATATATATTAAAAAGCCAGTGACCGGAATGCCAAACTTCCAGAACGACTGGTCGCTATGATGACCACTTGGGCCAGCAAACTTGCCTGATCAGGGGTTAGGGCCCCACCCCTGATTTGCCTCTCCCACCCTGATCAACGGTGGGGCAGCCAGCCATCCCCCCCCCATGGCCCTTCCCCCTGGGCGGCCCCACCCCTGATTGTCCCCCACCCCAATGGGGGGCGGGGCCAGCTGGCCAACTTCCTGCAGCCCCTTCTCCAGCCCTGACTCACCCCAGACCAGCCCCCCCACACCAATCAGGGGTGGGGCCCACCAGCCAATCACCCGCAGCCCCTCCCCCAAGCCAGCCAAGCCCTGATTGGGGCCACACCGGCCAGACCCCACCTGTGCATGAATTCATGCACTGGGCCTCTAGTTATGTTAGATTAACAAAGGTTGCAAATAATTTAAGAATTTGTTAACAGAAAAAACATTGAGAGGTAAAATAGTATGGGAAATCTCAAAGTTTATGGATTTTTTTAAAAACAGAAGAGAGATGGGAGTTTATATAGCAAATCTCTTTCCATTTTGCAAGTAAAGAAGCTGAAATTCAAAGAGAGTAAATACATTGCTCTAAATCACCCACTGAGTCAAAGCAACTATAGAGCTAGACATCCAGTATCCCATCACCTCTCCTAATATCCACTTTAACATATTAGGCTAACTCAATGGCAGAATTAATTTTAACCAGGTCTAGAAAAAACGTGATTAATTTTTGGATTATCATGTGCCAAGCTTAATAAGGAACCAGTCCCTTATTCACATATGAATATTTTCTCTCTTCCATTCTATTTACCATGACCTCTCTTAAACTGAACCAAATGTATTCTAACTTAGATTCCACCTTATGACCAACAGCAATTTTTTTTTTTAATAGAATAGCTGTAGTGGGTCAACTGGAACATGGAACATAAATGAATATGTAGCCTGAACTTGAACTTATGCCAGTTTACTGCTATAACATCATGCTTTAAACAATTATAAGTTTATTGAAGCAGGGGCTTACATTACTTGCTCTTTTCATCTTTACATAAGGCAAGGTGCTAATGTGTAATATTAGGAGCTCACTAAATAGAGATTAAATGCAGTTTAATAAATCATCTATCTTATCACCACAGTTGATTTCAAATGAGTTGCTTTCTCTTTGTGCTATTTTCTTTGATACTAAATATCATCAGCTGGAATGTGTCCTAAAGTCAGTATTCAGAATAAATGCATGTCATACTTCCTAAGCAAATGAAAGTCTCCTGGATTTTCTCTTGGGCAGGGTAAAAGCACAATCCACCATTTTTGGGATTAAAGATACAACTGCATACTTTTTATGGCTCTTACAAAATCTAAATATACTACTAAGTGATTGTTTAAAATTGTAGAAATTATGAAATAGTTAGAGATAAAGGAAGGATTACACTGATATTTGCGTTTTTTTTTAAAAAAAGAAGATATTTTATTGGTTTTTTACAGATGGGGGAAGGAAGAGGGAGAGAGAGAGAAAAACATCCATGTGAGAGTGAAACAATGACTCACCGCCTCCTGTGTGCCTCCCGTCAGCAATAGAGCCAGCAGCCCAGGCATGTGCCCTGACCTGAACGCCAACTCGCAACCTTTTGGTGCATGGAATGACATCCAACCAACTGATCCACACAGATCAGGGCTATCATTTCCATTCTAATTGCTTTACTTAGACTGCATTAGCCACATTGACAAATATGATGCAATCCCAAAGCTGACCCTGCCTCCAGCGAAAAACCCTTAGTAATTGCGTATTAATTAACTGACTGAAATTATAGTGCAACTTTATTTACCATGATAATTTACACATTTCTCCGAGCAAGTATATTGTAAAATAGAGTTGGTTACCTCTCACTTTTCACCTTCCTTTCTTTTTTTTTTTGTTTTGTTTAAAGTATTACATATATTGAGTACCTATTATTATAGCCCTAACTTATTAAACATTTTTATTTACATACTAGAGGCCCAGTGCACGAATGTGTGCACAGGTGGGGTCCCTCTGGGTGGCCTGCAGGGATCGGTCCAAAATCCACAGTCCAACACCGCCTGCAGTTCCTACCTGCTGCTGCCGCTCATCCCAGCCCCACTGTGCCTGCCACAGGTTCATGCCTAATCGGTCCCGATCAGGAGAGGCTTGCACTGCTGCAGCAGCTCTTGTCAGCCATGAGCCTTGCGCCTGGCACCCTCCCAAGGGGAGTGGCTTTTGGGATCAGGCTGAAACTGGCTCTCCGACATCCCCTGAGGGGTCCCAGATTACAAGAGGGTGCAGGCCAGACTGAGGGACCCCACTGGTGCATGATTGGGCCGGGGAGGGACTGTAGGAGGGCTCCAGGGCATTATCGGCCCATCTTGCTCAGTCCCAATAAGCTGGACCCCAGTAGCATGCTAACCTACCGGTTGGAGCATCTGCCCCCTGGTGGTCAGTGCATGTCATAGCGACTGGTCGACTGGTTGACTGTCTGCCTCCAGATGGTCAGTGCACATCATAGCAAGTGGTTGAGCAGCCTTAGCATAGCATTAGCATATTATGCCTTGATTGGTTGTTCGGTTGTTCTGCCGTTCAGTCTATTTGCATATTACCCTTTTATTATATAGGATGGCAAATTTCCATGATGAACCTATGGAATAATTACCTAACTTTCTACTTACACCTAAGACAGGTGTAGTTATTGTTGACTATAGTTAGCATTAAAAAATTTAAGCCTAAAACTATTATCACACAGAATTGGACGCATCTTTATGAAAATTATGTAGATTCCATTGAGAAGCCATTATATCTATTTATATTTATTTCCTAGGACTCAAGACAATGTGATAGAGTGAAAGGTAGTTTTAAATTTAAAGTGAAAAAAATTAGGCTCTAATCTCTATAACTAAATCTAGAACATTGTTTGAGCAGCTACTATTTACCTGAGAACATCCAAATAAATGTCAATAGTATGAAAATTAAAAATTAGCTATTATAAAGTGTGGGGTTATGCTATAGTAAAACATGTAAGGGCCCCTAACCAATTACTTAAAAACAGAACCAGAAGAAGATAATTGAACTAAGTCCTGAAGAGTAATAGAAATAAACCAGGAGAATAATGGGAAACCAACATGTTTTAGTAAAGATATATATATTTCCAAAGGCTAGGTGCATGAAAAATAAGGAAAATATGTAAATAACAGCAAATATTTGCATAACCAGAATTGCCTAAGGGGTGTGGTAAAGAAGGGTGCAATGTCATGATTCTGGCATTGTTCATAGTATACTTAGGTAAATACCAAAGAAACTTGATTTAATCTTATGTGCTATGAGGAGTGATTAAAGAAGTTATAGTTGATTTAAATAGTATATATTAAAACTATTCTAATACTAACGTCAATATATATTGGTAGATTTAGGGACTATGCACTTGGAAGTTATTTGAAAATGTAAAGGGATGACTTGCTTCAAAATTATCTCCGAAACAAGGAAAATTTCATCACCAGTCTGTGGGGCAAGTTCTTTTACTCTAAAAGCAAGATGATACCCAATCAGAAATTTATAAGCTTTCATCAAACTCATCCAAATTCATCCATCAAACTCTCCAGATCTGTTGTATTACTTGTGAGGTTGAGAATCTGGATTAAATTTCTGTTAACTAGGAGGCTTTGATTTGCCTAGGATGTTTTATTCCTTTACTTATCTTGGACAATATTTTAAGAAATAAATATGCATTTTGTATTTATGACTTATTTTATTTTCAGTCCTTGGCAGAGATTAAACACTCAATTGTTTCTCTGTTGGAGTGTGATTTGCTCTGTAAAAATCTCCTCTATAACATGCTTTCCAGAACACCATCATGAAAAAAAGCAAGGATATTTGGTAAAATATGAAATTTCATTTTAACCTCTAATTGTATACCCTCCTGTATGATTTTTAAATAATGTATAATGAAGTATTCTAAGGGCACAAGAATGAATAATAAAGGAGTTATATTCCATATTAAATTATGTTGTCTCCAATATTTAATTTGTATTTCTCACATTGCCTAATATAATAATGGGCTTTTAATATAATTTTAATATATTTATTTCACTGGTGCCTGTTATGTTCCAGTTGACTGACAAGGTTACTTAAACTCCATAGCAATTCTATAGAGCAATAATACTCTTAGGGGAGAAAAAGCTAACCAAGCCTTAGAGACCACTCAAATGATAAAGGTTTAACTGCTAAATCAATACTTGAAAAGAATTATGGCTTAAATAAGATACACCTTTATGCAACTTTCATAAAATTAGAATAACCACCCCCAACCTAGCAGACTGGCTATAATAGGTGCTAGCAATACAAGCTGCTCATATCCTATTGTTCTACTATCCTCTCTGATGTTGCTTTTATCTACATGGTCAAAGATGGGTCACCATCACCACATTCATTGAGTCCAAATTTAAACAGCATAAAAGAGGGAAGGGGAAGAGAGGATACATCATTTCCCTTTAAGAAAACCAACTGGAAGTTGTACACATACATTTTACTCACCCCACTGGCCAGGACTTAGCCACAGAGCTATATTCCCTAGTATGTGGGATGTTGGAAAGTGTCATGTATAGCTGATAGTAGGAGAGAATAATCTTTGGTGTTAACAAGCAGTCTGAGCAATGAATTTGTAGAGCAAAGATTTAACACTTTTTACCTGAATCCAAAGATTATGCCATAAATCAGGGGCCAACAAACTGTGGCTCATGGGCCACACTGTCCAGCCTTCTATTTTATAATTAAATTAGTTTTGGAACTCATCCATACTTATTTATTTAATTATCATCAAGAGTTGCTTTCTCCCTACAAAGGCATAGTTGAGCAGTTTCAACAGAGACTACATATTTACTATCTAACCATTTATAGAAAAGTTTCCAATTTTGTACTAAAATAAGCTAAAATATTTACCATCTGAACATTTATAGAAAGTTTCCAACCCTGTCCTAAACTATTGGTCCACCAGCCTCATACATAACTAGCCCCATACTTTAGTACACTCTAACTATGCTTTGGGTAGAAGAGTATCTGACCTTAATATGCTTCCTTATTTCTAGTTTCTTATTGGATCTGGCTAGAGGAATAACTTGGCAAGATAAGAGTGCTGGAGGAGAGAGAACTAGAGATATTTATTTCCCCGCTTCCAGAATGCATAGTTACCAAAGCTCTCTTTAATTGTATTTGACTATAATTATAGCTCAGGCTAAGCAGCCCCTCCTCATAGTCTCCAGCTCACTCAAGGCCCCAATAACATCATTATTTGTCCCTTCCTCATCAGGCCTGGGGTTGTAATCTGTTCCTATTAATTGCTATACCTTCTATCTTGGTTGTTTTCAGCAGTTTCTCTTACAATCCCTTTTCTTCTTTCTGGGACCCTGACTGACATAGGCATGACTCTCTTCAGCTTCTTTTGAAGGCTAAGTACAGGCATAGAAGATACAATGGGATCTAGTGATCCCACTTCTAGGAATATGTCCCAAGAAACTAGAAACACCAATCAATCAGAAAGGATATATGCATCCCTATGTTCATAGCAGCACAATTTACAATAGCTAAGATTTGGAATCAGCCTAAGTGCCCATCAGCAGATGAGTAGGTCAGAAAACTGTGGTACATTTACACAATGGAATACTACGCTGCTGAAAAAAGGGAAGGAGCTCCTACCATTTGTTACAGCATGGATGGACCTGGGGAGCATTATGCTAAGCTAAATAAGACATTCAGAGAAAGATAAATATCACACGATCTTGCTCATTTGTGGCGTTTAATGAACAATAGATCCAGAGACAGAGAAGCATCGATCAGACCATCAAACCTCAAAGGGAAGGCAGGGGAGGGTGGGGGTAAGGAGGAGAGATCAACCAAAGGAGTTGTATGCATGCATATAAGCATAACCAATGGATGCAGACACTAGGGGGGTGAGGGCATGAGTGGGGAAGTGAGGAAGCAATGGGGGGATAAGGACACATATATAATACCTTAATCAATAAAGAAAAAAAAAGATGCAATGACATATGACCCCAGTATTTTATACCATGACTTCTGAATCACAGAAATGATTGGTAAAATAAGTGAAAGGGTCAATGAACATCTCTTTCTCATTATCCCTGTGTATCAGGAACAGCAAAATGAAGAAAAAGAGTCAGCATACTCCATAGCATTGTTGATGAATGAATATTTTCCATTCTGTTTCTTTTTCTAGGTGCTCATAAATAAAGGTTGCATTCTCTTGAACTCCCCAAACATGCCATACTTTAGAGGATCATAGAAATCAAGCTTTGGGGAGTATTTATGCATCTATTCACTGGCTTATTAAGAGAAACCAGGCTATGCAAGCTTTAACAACATAAAGCTTTTACATGCCTTATTTTTGTCACTCTTGGCAGATGATAGCTATTTCCATGCATACACTTTATGAAGCATCAGGAAATATGACCTCAACCAAAACTAATATATTTGGTTGTCTTCTCGTTTAACTTATTAGTTGAATCATAAGGGATATAGCTATCATTTGCACACAAGTTTTATGACTCTCACATGATAAGTCAGGTTTGGGTTCCCATTAATGATCTCTTGAATTCAGATCTATGTCTCTTTGATGCTCTCTCAAGTGATGACAAAATCAAATAGAGCTCACACATTAGCAGGTATCAGTGAAGCTAGTATATATCTTTAACTTTTTCCTGAAGAAGCATTCTATCATATTAGAAAGAAACATAAAAATTGATTTGAACATGTACTTCAATGAAATCTGCCTAATATTTAAATATGAGATACTAGTAAATGAATAAAACAGAATCAATATGTTGCTTTTTGTGTTCTTGGTTTTTTTATAAATATGTTTTTATTGATTTGAGAGAGAGAGAGAGAGAGAGAGAGAGAGAGAGAGAGAGAGAGGAAGGGAGAGGGTTAGAGAGATAGAAATATCAATGAGAGAAATATCATTGATCAGCTGCCTCCTGCACACCCCTTACTGGGGATTGAGCCCCACAACTAAGGCATGTGCCCTGGGTGGGAATCAAACTGTGACCTCTTGGTTCCTAGGTTGATGCTTAACCACTGAGCCACATTGGTCAGGCAATATATTGTGTTTTCTAATTAATAGAAGTAAATCATTTAAAAGCTCAGTGTCATGAGTGAGACTATATCATCCTCAATCATAATGAGATCATCTTGTCCAAATAGCACATTTAAACCTTTCTTTAATTTGTGCTATTTCATTGTTGTAACTCTTTTCATTGTCTAGATTTTAAAATCCAAAATGCCCTAGCTGGATTGGCTCAGTGGAAGAGCATCAGCCGATGGATTGAAGGGTCCTGGGTTTGATTCTGGTGAAGAGTACGTACCTTAGTTGCAGGCCTTATATCCGGCCCCGATCAGGGCACATGTGGGAGGCAACCACTCTATGTGTCTCTCTGTGTGTCTCTCCCTCCCTTCCACTCTCTCTAAAAATCAATGGAAAAATATCCTGGGGTGAGGATTAACAAAATTAAATATATAAACAAACAGATAAATAAATATAAAATCCATAACATCTTTATTTCTTATAAATTATTTGTTTTTGCTTTAATTATGGATGCAGACACTACATCCTTTCCTTTTTCTACAAATACCTGTAGAATATTGGCATAGGTCAGGTACTCTGGTGGTCTCTGAGGAAACAATGACTAAAATATGGTTCTTGCTGTCAAGAGGTCAACCACTAGAGAAACCTAGGGAAGGAGTAGTTAAACAGGAGTTATCTTTGTAGCTCTAATTGAAATAAAACACCCACATAAGCAGTGAGAAATTCCATTTTGTGAATTAAGATTAGTTCTAATTCAAGAAATTAAGATAAAATTACAAACACAAAATTAAGTACAGAACCTTGAAAAGAGAAACAACAATCACAATAGTGTTGAAATTATCTCAGATGTGATATAGTATGTTGCATGAACTCTTAGGGAATACCACTATATTGTCATACATTAAATATAGAACCTGAGGGATACACCTAGAGTAAGAATGCAGCGTTAATTTTGCGTAAGGAGACATCTTTGATTTTTTCCAGCCTCATCCAGCTAATAACTTAAGAAAAAATGTGCTCAATGTTCTAGCCACTCCTACCCCCAATCAAAGTACATGTCTCAAAGGCCTGTGCATTTGCTTACTGAAATTGCCTTAAAGTACCACAGACTGGGTAGCTTAAATATCAAGTATGTCTTCTCACAATTTGTAAGCTAGAAGACTGAGATCAAGATGACTGCAGATTGCTTCTGGGGCTTTTCTCTGTGACTTTTTAGATGAGCATCTCTCCTTTATGTCTTTACATAGTGCTTCCTCCATATGTCTGTGTCATAATTTGTCCTTGTGAAAAAGACATGAGTCATATTGGTTTAAGGCCCATCATAAGACTTCATGTTAACTTATTTATCTCTTTAAAAACCCTATCTCCAAATACAGTCACATTTTAAAGTATTGAAGGTTTAGTATTTCAACATGAGTATTGAAGGAACACAATTCCATCCATAACACTCTACAGTGATGGGGACAGTTCTCTTATAAAACACCCTTCTCTTGCCCACACAAGCCCAGAATTCTGAGCCTTCATTTCCCCTAATTTTGCCTATAATTAATTTCAGTTCCTCTAGATCTTGAAATCTCTTAAATAGCAATAGGTTTTGTAGGAAAAAAGTCAGTAAACTAATACTTCTAACTATATGAACCCAGCTAAGAGCCTTAGGAGGCAATACTAATGAACAGAACCTCAAAAAATGTAAGATAGTAGATAGGGAATTTTTTTTCTAGAGGTTAATTATAGCTTCAATTATAGCTACTCAAATTCCACTATATATGAAACAATTTACATCACTAAGTATAAAAGTTGAGCTCTTCTTTCATTAAAATAGAGAAGTCACCAATCCAACATGATGCCATGTAAACATGGCTAACAAACATGGAAGTGTTTTTAGATATAATAAATATTTATACATTATAGTAAATTTGTGCCCAGTTTAATAACTGCACTTCCAGTTGCCCTTTCTATAATAAAATAGCAGATCCCCTCAAAGAATTATATTAAAGCTTAATTACAACTTACATAATATACTGGCAAGTGAAATCACAATATTCACCCATCTGTCTTCTCATCGGTGACAAAGGGATAAAATTGTTGAAATACTTCAAAGGGATATTATCACAATATCCTTACATTCATGTCCAAATTATTTCTATTTATGTGAAATAAAGGGGTTTATAAAAGTGCTTTTGCAGTTGTAGTATGCAAACCAGTTTATTCCTGTATTATTATTTATTAATTATATTATTTATTTGTGCTACAACCGTGAAGCTATTTTTGCCCACCCCTGTTTCTATATGAATCTACATTTTAATACTTTATTACACTGTAATATTGGAAACATACTTATATACACAATAAAAGTATGTTTTCTAATTATCATCCCATAACACAGGAACACAGTCTGATCGGAGGCTTTGACTTTCTTGCATAGTGTCGTGTATATTCTGGACTGGGTAACTCAGTCATTCTTTTCCGAAGAGTAAATTAGTTTCTACCTATTAAATACATTTGCATGGAATTCAAAAGGTGCAGGTTAATGAATAGAAGAAGGCATCTACTTCCTCTTTTGGGCTTTTCTGTTTTTCCATCTTGTAAGAAAAATTTTGTTAACATGAAGATTCTCTGCAACTGTATTCCAGTATCTATTCCCCAGCTTTCTGGGTATCAAATGATAGGTACAGTAAGTAGTGATGAATTTTGATTTCTAAATCCTGGATTGTAGTTATGAGGGTATAGTTTATTCTTGACTTCAAATTCAAAGTAGCTTCCTGGGTAGGCCAGTTCTGAAAATCATTCTTGGCCTTTGAAACCAAGGTCCATTCTTCCTCTAGTCCTTTCAATGTTTTACTTATTAGCCACATTCCCTAATTTCCTACCTGGATAAATTTATTCTACCATGTGCGAGACCTTATACAATGTACTTTTTTATTTTGTTGTTTTAAATTTCTTTTCTATGTTTTGTTTTAGCAAGTTGATGCCAAATTTCTCATAGCTAATCTCTGCCATTTCTTATTTCTTTCAGACAAATAACTAGATTCAGATTCAAGTGTTCTCTGAGGGTACAGGTAGAAAATGTTATCCAGAAGGTAAAAGCTCATCTAATAACAATCTATATCTATAATAAGAAAAGCATAATATGCTAATTAGACCAGACAGCCAGAAGACCTTTCAGACAAAGCTGGGGCTACGAGGGCCTAGGCAAGCTGCCGCAGCTGCCAGAGCCGAGCCCCTTGCACGAATTTCATACATCAGGTCTCTGGTATCCTATATGATAAAAGGGTAATATGCAAATTGACCATAACAGCAGAAAAACTGGGAATGACTGGTCACTATGACACACACTGACCACCAGGGGGCAGACGCTCAATGCAGGAGCTGCCCCTGGTGGGCAGTACACTCCCACAAGGGGAGCTCTGCTCAGCCACAAGCCAGGCTGATGGCTGCCAGCACAGCGGTGGTGGCAGGAGCCGCTCCCGCCTCATCAGCAGCGCTAAGGATGTCCGACTGCAGTTTAGGCCTGCTCCCTTCTGGCAAATGCACATACCCTGAGGGTTCCGGGCTGCCAGAGGGATGTCTGACTGCCAGCTTAGGTCCATTCCCCTGGGGAGTGGGTCTAAGCTGGCAGGTGGACATCCCCTGAGGAGTCCCAGACTGCGAGAGGGCACAGACTGGACTGAGCCCCCCGCCCCCCTGAGTGCACAAATTTTTGTGCCCTGGGCCTCTAGTATATATATAAAATGCTAATATGAAAAGTGTCCCCTTGGGAGTTTGACCGACTGGGAGTTTGATTGCTCGCTATTACATGTGCTGATCACCAGGGGGCAGCACAGAACAAAGAAAGGTGCTGGCCAGCAGCCAGCAGCCAGGGAAGGAAGGCCCCGGTCAGCAGCTGGAAGGTAGGTCCCGGGAGGGAGCCGGAAGGCCCTGATTGGCCCTGATCGCTGGCCAGTCCTAGGGACCATACACATTCATAGATTTTGTGCACCAGGCCTCTAGTGTAATTATAAAATGCTGCTAAATTTATATAGAGAGTAACCCAATAACTATGTACAACAATATATTTTAAAGGTGTTCAAGTAAGCAGAAAGAAATACTACTTAAAATTAAGCCAAGTCCATTAGTGTGGATACATTTACCACAGATTCTGGGAGAGATTCTAACAGATAGCTCAGCTATTTGGCAAGAAACCAGGACCCAGTGGTGTACTACATTAAATGAAATGGACATTCCAGAATTTCAGCTGTATAATAAAGCATTCAAAGGCTGAGAGCATTGCTGAAGAGATTTGTCATGTGCTAACCTATTGATAAATATATCTTCAAGAAGATCCAGAAGACACTCCCAGCAGCAAAGTTTTGTTACCGTAGGTGTCTTCTGCAAGGTGGTAACAAAGGTATAGATATTATTGCCTGGCTGGCATGGCTCAGTGGTTGAATGTCATGGTTTGATTGCTGGTTAGAGTATATGCCTGGGTTGCGGGCTCGATCCCCATTGTGGGGTGTTCAGGAGGAAGCAATCAATGATTCTCTCTCATCATTGATGTTTCTATCTCTCTCTCCCTCACACTTCCTCTCTGAAATCTCTCTCTCTCTCTCTCTCTCTCTCTCTCTCTCTCTCTCTCTCTATATATATATATATATATATATATATATATATATATATATATATACTGGAAAGGGGCCCTGTCTGCCACCACCTACCTTCGGTTCCCCATATGAGACCGGGGGACTGCCAGCTGGGGAAGGGACCATGGGAGGTTGGCTGTGGGAGTGCACTGACCACCAGGGGGAAGCTCCTGCATTGAGTGTCTGGCCCTGGTGGTCAGTGCATGTCATAGCAACCAGTCATTCCAGTCATTCTGGATTCTGGTCATTCGGGTCTCTTAGATTTTATATATATATATATATATATACATATATATATATATATATATATATATATATATTAAAAGACAAATAGGGTAATTAACCGTACCTCTGACATGCTTCCCATTAGCTAATCAGGGTGATATGCAAATTAACTGCCAACTAAGATGGCGGCCGGCAGCCATGCAGCTGAAGTGAACATGAGGCTTGCTTGCTCCAGTTATGGAGGAAGCCAAGATTCCCCGCCTGCCACAGCCAGTCTCTGAGCTGCACTCTAAGCAACAATGTTGCAATTATAGAAGCTAAACAAACCGCAGATACCTGCTTTCAGCAGCCGAGGCCTCAAGCTGGAGCTGAACCTCAGAATTAAAGCCTGCTCTCAGCTCCAGTGACAGCCATAGAAGGTAAATAAATCCCAGAATTAAAAAGAAAAAAGAAAAAAAGGAGGGGTTGGGAGCTTCAGTCGCCCGCCAGCCTGAAAACGGCCCTCAGCCCCTCACCCAGACTGGCCAGGCACCCCAGTGGAGACCCCCACCCTGAAGGGGGTGTGGCCAGCTGAAAAACAGCCATCAGCTCTTCATCCAGGCTGGCCAGGCACCCAAGCGGGAACCCCACCCTGATCCGGGACACCCTTCAGGGCAAACCAGCCGGCCCCCACCCGTGCACTGACCTCTATCCTATATAGTAAAAGGTTAATATGCAAACTGACCCTAATAGCAGAAAGACTGGGAATAACTGGTCACTATGACACACACTGACCACCAGGGGGCAGATGCTCAATGCAGGAGCTGCCCTCTGGTGGTCAGGGTGCTCTCACATGGGAGGAGCTCTGCTCAGCCACAAGCCAGGCTGATGGCTGCCAGCACAGCGGTGGTGGTGGGAGCCTCTCCTGCCACCTCAGCAGCTCTAAGGATGTCCGACTGCAGTTTAGGCCTGCTCCCCGCTGGCAAGTGGACATCCCTTGAGGGCTGCCGGGCTGCCAGAGGGATGTCTGATTGCCATCTTAGGCCCAATCCCCCAGGGAGCAGGCCTAAGACAGCAAGTGGTCATCCCCCAAGGGGTTCCAGACTGTGAGAGGGCACAGGAAGGGCTGAGGGACCCCACCCCGAGTGCACAAACTTTTGTGCACCGGGCTATATATATATATATATATATATATATATATATATATATCTTACTATTGAAACAAGATCTTTGATTATGAAGAGAATTCTATAATCCCAGAAAAACAGAGAACAAATATGAACATGTAACTTCCAGGTATTAGAGTCTGATCATCATAATGGGTTTCAGGGAAAGAGGAATGCATATAATGTGCTTATATGCAGTCATCTTTCTTCTTACCTAATTGATCATGTGATCATGTTCTCAATAGGACTGAAGTAGATAGTAAGCATACTAAAAGGATACTTAATTGGGAAAAAAATAAAGAAAGTAAAATTTACTTCTTAACAGAGTCCTGAATTGTGTCACTGCAATGGGTAATAGTGGATGTTGATCTAATTCTTTGATCTGAATCATTTCATAGAACTTGGCACTGGGAATGAGAAGGAATCTGAGTATCTTGAGAAAAGACTCTTTTTAAAATTGCTATAAATATAGTCTTTAATTTTTTGACCAAGTATTTTCTAAGTTGAGAATCCATCTGCAAATAGGAATGTGTACTGGACACTGGTTCTGAGCCAATGCCAATTGCCAGGCATCAGAATACAAAGGCAGTCACAGATCAGAGGAATGAATGCCTATGGACAGCTCATAGAGACTTGGCCAAATTAATGTAATAAATGTGTCCGTGTCTGTTTGAATTTTATTTTGACAATAGGTCACATCTTCCTGATTCTTTGCACGCTTCAGAATTTTGTATCATATTTCACAAGTCATTACACTTTAAATAGCTGGAGAGGCTTATATATGCACACATACATAAGTACACATACATATGTATATGTGCCTTAAAGAGCTGTGGAAACTAATAAATATAAACATACACACATAAGCTAACATGTCGTATATTAATATGCACATGTATGTTTATTTTCTCTCTCTCTCCCCTCTCCCTTCTCTTTCTTTCATTGTTACAAGAGTCAACATTCCTTCCCCCAAGAAGCTAGAATGAGAGACTGATCATGGTGACCCAATCAGGATCTGATCCTGTATAAGGCAGGGTGTCCATTTACGCAGGGCTTTAGATCACAGGCACCAGGAAAACAGGGGAAACTCTTCGGCCTTTCATTTTTTCTGCCTCTACTGAGTTAACCTCTCTGATCATATTCAAATTTGAATTGGATTTGGTTTTTACTGCAATTTTGGTTAAACAGCTTCCTTCACATCTCAAAGGTTTTCAAGATGCTTTCTAGTCCTTTCCACCAGGAAGGCCATTTAACTAAACATTGGGAGACTAATTAACCTTGAAACAGTGAGAATACAAATCACTTGAACTTCAGAACTGTAAAACTACAAGGATGCTAGCTTTGGAATCTGCTAGACTTCAAGAATATGAGATCATGATACTTAGGAACCGAGAAATAAGGGACTGTGCAACCTCAAGCTTGGGGATTGTGAAAGTACAGATTAAAAGCAATAGCTAGACTGTGCGATTTATAGATTGCTGGATGTTGATGGTTCAATATGCAGATTTCAGAAGACGGTGAGGCAATGAGATCAAATGATTCATTGCCATTGTCCAACCTTGCCACATTCTCCCCTTTATCAGCAAAATTCTCATGTAGGTGAATTACTTGACAGAGAGTATTGTCTCTGCTGTGGGTGTTACTCTAGATGTAAATACACCAACCAACTGAATTGTCAAAAGATTGGCTGGCGTTTCCTAATCTGGGCAGAACATCCTACTATGATAGGCTTGCTCCTCTGCCTGTCCAGCACCCAAAATTATTACCTGGCCCCAAGTATAAAATCTTCTTCATTTGTTTGGTCATCTATGGGTGGCTCATCTGTATGGCATTCAGTTCTTTTAGATTGCTTCAATGTCCATAGCTATCCAATGGTTTATAATTTTTTTAAAAAATAATATGGTTTCTTTTTTTGGTGTTATGAAGACTTTCATATGCATTTAATTTTTAAATATGATAAAGCTTGTATACTATGTTTTAATATTTGACAGTAATATTAGTCAGGGTTCTCTAGCAGTACAAGTTGTTCCCAGTTTTGTTCTTTGTTTTCTCATTATTATTTTTTTTATATCCTGAAAAAATGTATAGTATTATTAAGAAATGACATTCATAATATATGACAACAAAACATTGTATGATTTTTTTAAACATTATTTTGGTATGTACCTACTTGTACTTAAAATTAAAGAGTTTACAAACATATGCCCAAGCCAAACTTTTTATCATTTTAAAATAATGTATACCTTGGGAATGTTAATAATTTTAAATAAATGTATTATAATATTAATGGATGAAGTGCTATCCTTTTCTTATTGTCTCTATTAGAGGACAGGACATATATCAGAAAACCATCCTCATTTATAGTAAACACCAGCAATTATGACAGTTGACCTGATAATCTGATATCTTGGGTTCAAAGTCTGAAACCACAGCTGACTGTATGTAATCTTGATCAATTGAAATAACCTTTGTAGTCTCTAATTTTTAGTTTATGTTTCAATAAATGAGACATAATGATACCTTAGAGCATTATGTGGGATGGAATGATATTATGCAGGTAAAGCATTTAGAATTGTGCCAGAAACACATTTTTAGTAAATGTTAAATATACTTATTCTTAGAAACACAATTTAAAAAAATCTATAATAATAAAAGTGTAATGTACAAGTCGATCGAATGACCGAACAGCAAACGATCATCTGGTCATCACCTTCTTGATGACCACCTTATGACACGCACTGGTGCCAGGCCAGCCAAGGTGGGTGGGATACGATTGGTTGGGGGCCCCGCCATCACCCCATGATCACCCTGCAGAAAGAGGCTTAGGCCACCCTCTGCACCGCGATCGATCATGGAGCCCCTGCTGGGTCGGCGAGACCTCCCTCTGCGGGGTGATCAATCTGGGGGCCCCACAATCTATCGTCCCACAGAGGAATGCTCAGACCACAGATCAGCGACCCTGTAGCGGGTGTGTGGGGCTGGCCAGCGATTGCCCCGTAGAGGGAGGACCAGACCAACCAAGCAATCGCACCTCATGCTTGTCGCCTGCAGAGGGAGGCAACTGGTGGTGGGGGAGGAGGCAGTGCTGCACAGATGGCAAGCAGTGGCAGAGGCAGGGGCCGGGCCAGTTGCCAGCAGCTAGGGTGAGGATGAAGGAAAGCCCTGATAGGCCCTGATCTCTGGCCAGGCCTAGGGACCCTACCTGAGGGGTCCTGGATTGTGAGAGGGCACAGGCTGGGCTGAGAGACACCCCCACCATGCATGAATTTTGTGTACCGGGCCTCTCGTCTATATGTATAAAGGCCTTAGCCACCTACCGTTACAACCAAACGACTGGAACAACTGGAACGACCAGTCGACCAGTCACTATGATGTGCACTGACCACCAGGGGGAAAACTTTTAATACAGGAGCTGCCCATGGTGGTCAGTGCATGCCCACAGCCAACCTCCCTCGGCTGGCCAACCTTATGCAGCCCCTCCCCCTGGCCGGCCTACCTTGCTCCTGCCCCCCCAGCTGGCTGGCCCTGATTGGCCCTAATTGGGACTGGGTGAGATGCCCTGATTGACCCAGATCGCCGACCAGGCCTAAGGACCCCACCCTTGCATGAATTTGTTTACCGGGCCTCTAGTTCTTTTATAAAATCTTGCCCTGGCCAGTGTTTTCAGTTGGTTGAGCATCATCCCTTGCAATAACAAATCACTGGTTCCATTCCCAGTCAGGACAAATACCCAGGTTTTGGGTTCCATCCTTGGTTGGGTGCAGGAGGCAACCCAGATTGATCTCTCTCTCTCTCTCTCTCTCTCTCTCTCTCTCTCTCTCTCTCTCTCAAAAAAAATAATTTAAAAAATAGTGTTAAACCTTAATTGTTATATCTATATTCAGTAGTTTTTCCTTCTAACTATATTGTCTTTAGAGTCATATTATGACCAATCCTTTATTGCCTTTTTAAATTTATTTGCCTTTAAGATAAAGCTGCTTTCCTGAAAACATTATGTTAATATTATTTAGAAAAATTCTAATTAATTATCTAATGGTCTTCACAACTTATAGAGAAAAGTAATTTGATGAAAAATATATAAACTAAATTATTTTCTGTTTTAAAACCAAATCCCATGACATGTTTCTTTCAAATACTATGTTCTTCAATCTTGGAAATAGTCTTAAATTTGGTAAACTAGACTATAGCTACAATTTTATGGCAAGTAGTTTTGTGACCTTAGATTCCCTCTGTTTTCTCCTGGCTTAAGTTTCTGCATCTCTTCATGAAGGTATATTTAAGTATGATCACTAAGTTTCCATTCATGGTTTTAAATATTTTTAAAATAAATAATACTTTCTCACTATGGTTGATTTAAAAAAAAAAAAACTTTATTAGTTTAATTCAGTTAAATCATGAAGCTCTGAGAATATTATTTAAATATTGTTTTCTTAAACTTACTAATGCTGGTAGTTAAACAAAATATGTGACTATCTATAATTAAAACTAGAAGCTCTGTGCATGAAATTCATGCACGGGGGCGGGGGGCGGGGGTGACCCTCAGCCCAGCCTGCACCCTCTCACAATCCAGGACCCCTCGGGTAGGTCCCTTGGCCTGGCCGGAGATCAAGGCCTATCAGGGCTTACCTTTCCCTGGCTGCTGGCAGCTGACTCCACTCTCACCACTGCCACTGCTTGCCATCTGTGCAGTGCTGCCCACCTCCCCCACCACCAGTCGCCTCCCTCTGTGGGTGATTGACATGGGGTGCAATCGCTTGGCTGGCCTGGGCTTCCCTCTGTGGGGTGATCACTGGAAGGCCCTGCACACCAGCCAGTGTTGCTGGCCTGTGGCCTGGGCCTCCCTCTGTGGGGGTATGGATAGTGGAGCCCCCAGATCAATCTATTCGCAGTGGGAGGCCCCACCCACCCAGAGAGTGGCCTGGGCCTCCCTCTTTGGGGCAATTGCAGAGATCCCCCTGCCATTTATCACTCTGCCGGCTGGTGGCCTGGGCCTCCTTCTGCAGGGTGATCTATCACCCAGCCCCTTATCGATCACCCTGCAGAGGGTGCGGGGCAATCATGGGGCAATAGCGTGGCTCTCCGACCAATCAGATCACACTCGCCTTGGCTGGCTTGGCGCCAGTGCATGTCATAGGGTGGTCGTCCAGAAGGTCATTCAGACAGTCGTTCTGATGTTTGGTAGTTCGGTCAATTTGCATATTACACTTTTATTGTTATAGATAAGTATAAAATGTTTGAGGTTTGAGGTTTTTTAAAACCTACCCTGATCATTCTTGAAAATTACCTTTTAAGTTGGGGGAATAAAAAATCACTATAGTAGTAACATTATTTTTAAATATATATTTAAATATGTGATAGTAACAAATAATAGTATTTTAAGCATTTATCTTCCAAGGAAAGAAAAATTGGGGCCTAGAATTAAGTCCATGCAATATAACTTGCCTGGAACAAATATTATAATATTTAATCTCTCCCCCCACTTAGTAGAACTGAAGGATTCCACAGTCAAGCCCAGTAGATGTATTGATGCTGAAGATTCATCAAAGTGATATGGTTACTGTTCCCACTAATAGGGCCATATGACTGAATTCTGCCCGAAGTGCACAAAGTGAGTTGTTGGGTGACAACTGATGTGCTATATGGATTTTGTTCAAATGTGACTTAATATTTCATTGAAGAGATGGCCAATTCTTTTAAATATTTAAGGTAAGAAAGATATTACAATTTGGATTTAAATTAGTCAGTGCTTCTATCTCTCTTCCTCCCCAATAAGAATTTAAAAAGATTTTTTCAAACTGGATATACGCAATAGTTATTCCCATTAGAGAAAAACTTAAATCCAATACAAAAAGTTGTGCATGTGGGTGCCGCGTGCGCGCGCGCGTGTGTGTGTGTGAGTGTGTGTAAGGTAAGAAAACTTCTGTCATGAAAAGAATTACCATAAATAAATCATAAAAAATTTATCTTATAATAGAAAATATTTCTTATGGCTGGAGGGAGTTGCAATCATTCAAATAACTTATTTTTCACTTATGAGCTATGAAATCTACATCACTTTTCATTTAATTTACTGAAACTCTATTTATGCACATGTTTGTTTTGTTGAGTGTTCCTGAGTATCATGACCTATCATTAATATTACATAATTGTGATTGATTTCTCATTTAAGAGAAATAGTATATGTTATCCCATTGAGGATGAATGAAGTGTTAGTCTTAGAGATACAACAAACAAAACTTCAACTTTTAAGCTTGGCAAAATTATGAGGCAATTAGAAAATCTTAAAGAGAGGAATAGCATTGAAGTACATTATTTGATTTTATCCCTATGTTGAATAATTGTAACTGTGGGAGCTCTTATACATTTATGAAGCACAGACGTTCAATTGATACTTGAATTATTTGAAAGGGTAAAACAGGAAGCATACAATGAAATCCATGGCCTAGTTTTCATAGATTCATTCAGAAACCCTAAGAAAAGTCTTTCTGCTGCCACTATGGGCTATGTTCAAGAATGATTTCTTCTCAGATCTAAGAACTGAGATACGATTGGAGGCTGTTATAGACTGAACTGTGTCCCTCCAAAATCTATGCCAATGCCCTAACTCCTAATGTGACTGTCACTCTTGATACTATGTACTGCAGCCACATGGGCCTGCTTTATATTACCATATTATGTCCAGCTAAAGCTACCACATAACCATTGTGCATGCTTTCCTGCATCTGGAAAAGCCTTACACTGCCTCAGCCCTGCCCCCCATTCATCCGCTTTACCAAGATCCTTCAGACCTCAGCTTAAGTTTTAATATGTAGGAATACATTTCATGAACTCCAAGTCTCAGTAAGTAATCTTTGTTATCGTTTCTCATAGGACTGAAAATCTTTTCATCATAATACATAGCAATTTGTATTTATAACCTCACTTAGTGATGACTTGATTAATTTCTTTCTTTTTCCTATAGATGCAGAGATATATCTTTTCTTTCAGTACAGACATTTTCATGTTTAACATGTGTCATACATGCACACAAATGTTCAATAATTTGCTGAATAATAAAATTAATACATTTATATTTTAAAAAGTATGCATATCAGGTTCTCAAACAGCTGTAGGTAGAGGTGTAAATCTGTTTGTAATATTCAATTGGGACTTTTAAAGAAATATTTTGATTAACATGCATTTAATTAAAAAGTGATACATTGTAAAAATAATGAAAATAAATACTTTAGATATTGAAAAATAAATTAACAATAAACATAAACTATTAGACTTAATAAAAGAATTCGGCAATGTAGCAGGATACAAAATGAACGCCAAGAAATCTATGGCATTTCTATACACCAATAGTGAATGTGCAGAAAGAGAGACTTAAAAAGCAATCCCATTTTCCATCGCACCAAAAAAATTAAGCTACCTAGGAATAAACTTAACTAAAGAGGTAAAAGACCTCTTCTCAGAAAACTACAGGACGTTGAAAAAAGAGATAGAGGAAGACATAAAGAGATGGAAGAACATACCATGTTCTTGGATTGGTAGAATCAACATCATTAAAATGTCCATACTACCCAAAGCAATCTATAAATTCAACGCACTTCCCATTAAAATACCAATGGCATATTTCACAGACCTAGAATGTATTCTCCAAAAATTCATCGGGAATAAAAAATGACCCCGAATAGCTGCAGCTATCCTGAGAAAGAACAAAGTAGATGGGATCTCAATACCAGATATCAAGTTGTATTACAAAGCCACTGTTCTCAAAACTGCCTGGTACTGGCACAAGAATAGGCATATAGATCAATGGAATAGAATAGAGAGCCCAGAAATCGGCCCTAACCAATATGCTCAATTAATATTTGACAAAGGAGGCAAGAACATACAATGGAGTCAAGATAGTCTCTTCAATAAATGGTGTTGGGAAAATTGGACAGATACATGCAAGAAAATGAAACTAGATCACCAACTTACACCATACACAAAAATAAACTCAAAATGGATAAAGGATTTAAATATACGACGAGAAACCATACAAATACTAGAAGAATCCAAAGGCAACAAAATCTCAGACATATGCCGAAGCAATTTCTTCACCGATACAGCTCCTAGGGCATTGGAAACTAAAGAGAAAATAAAAAAATGGGACTACATCAAAATAAAAAGCTTCTGCACAGCAAAAGAAACCATCAACAAAACAACAAGAAAACCCACTGCATGGGAAAACATATTTGCCAATGTCATATCTGATAAGGGCCTAATCTCCAAAATTTATAGGGAACTCATACAACTTAACAAAAGGAAGATAAACAATCCAATCAAAAAATGGGCAAAGGATCTAAATAGACACCTTTCAAAAGAGGACATTCAGAAAGCCAAGAGACATATGAAAACATGCTCAAAGTCACTAATCATCCAAGAGATGCAAATCAAAACAACAATGAGGTACCATCTCACACCTGTCAGACTGGCTATCATCAACAAGTCAACAAACGACAAGTGCTGGAGAGGATGTGGAGAAAAAGGAACACTTGTGCACTGCTGGTGGGAATGCAGACTGGTGCAGCCACTATGGAAGACAGTATGGAGTTTCCTCAAAAAACTACAAATGGAACTCCCATTTGACCCTGTGATCCCACTTCTAGGAATATATCCCAAGAAACCAGAAACACCAATCAGAAAGGATATATGCACCCCTATGTTCATAGCAGCACAATTCACCATAGCTAAGATCTGGAAACAGCCTAAGTGCCCATCTGTAGATGAATGGATTAGAAAACTGTGGTACATCTACACGATGGAATACTATGCTGCTCTAAAAAGGAAGGAACTCTTACCATTTGCAACTGCATGGATGGAAGTGGAGAGCATTATGCTAAGTGAAATAAGGCAGTCAATGAAGGAAAAATACCACATGATCTCACTCATTTCTGGATAATAAAGAACATTATAAACTTATGAACAAAAATAGATACAGAGGCATAGCAGCCTCGAACAGACTGTCAAACTACAGCAGGAAGGCCGGGGAGGGTAGGAGGGCAGGAGGGGGGTGGGTAAGAGATCAACCGAATGACTTGTATGCATGCATATAAGCATAGCCAATGGACATAAGACACTGGAGGGTAGGGGAGGCCAGGGGATTGTCAAGGGCGGGGGAAAAAAAAAGGAGTCATATGTAATACTCTTTGTAATACTTTAAGCAATAAAAAAAAAAAAAGACTTGCGAGTATTCAAAGTGCAGTTCGCAGTCACAAAGTGAAGAAATAGGGTGTGAAAAAAAGTCTCTTTGGTAGTAAAGAAACCCACACAGTCAGGGAAGAGTTTTAGGCATGAGACATCGCACTGCACTAAAGGGGCCACCACCGTTCCCCTAATTTAGAGCTTTCACATGGGCAATCTGTGCGTTGGTGGTGGCCTGCAAATGGGTTTGGTTTGGTAGGCACTGTGCATTCTAAATTAACATTGAAAACTCTGGAGGTTTCATGTAAAAGATCCACATATGCAGTTTCTCTTGAACTGTTGGCCCTCTCGGCAACAGCAGGCTCTCATGGCGACAGTTGGCTAGGTCTGAGGAGAGACTGTCCTGTGTAAGGGACGCTGACATTTGTATCTGGTTTGTTTCACTTTTGTTACTTCCTTGCATTTTTTGAGTTCAGTTAGTTCCAAACTAACTTTTTCAGTTTAGAGATGAGACAAGTGAAACTAACAGGCTAAGTAAATTGGCCTCTAGGTGAACTCTCTTAAAAGGAGTGGGCAGTCTAGAATTTCTTACACAGTATCCTTAAACCTGGTAATCTGAACTCTGACTGAGATTCACGATACAGTTTTTAATCGCTAATAGAGATTTTCTATCTCTGAAACTCCCAGAAATAGTAGCTAACTCTTTTAAATTACTTCTTGCAATCATAGTTTTATACTTACATGTATTACAGAGCTTTAAATGACATTAAATAAACCTTTAATGAGGTTTAAAAAGAAAGTGAGTAGTTTGATAGTTACCTCAATATTTTAAGCTAACATGCTTAAATGGATATTTAAAAGAAGATCTGGGGGCTGGGAGTGCGGTGGAGGGGATCAATGGGGGAAAAAAGAGGGACATCTGTAATACTTTCAACAATAAAGATAAATTAAAAAAAAAACAAAAAAACAAAACAATAAACAAAGGTTTGTTATTACTAATGGCAACTTTAATAGATGCAGAGGATAAGAATAGTGAGTGGTTATGCATCTGAGTGTTGATGTCAACATGATTTTAATGACTAAATATGTTAAACCCTAGATTAACATTCAAAAGCAAAATAGTCTCATTTTGTGGAATGAAACTATATCTGCTGGAGGCAGCATCTTTTTTTCACTTAGCCAGTCTCTGTACCTCCTTATTAAAAAAAAAAAAAAAAAAAAAAAAAAGAGGGTCTGGCTTAAAGTCTCAGCATATTGTGGTAATTTCTGAATTTGTCCATTAAACAAATCTAGAGCAAGAGATTTGTCATTCTTGTTCTTGATAACAAGCAGATGTTCAGAGCAGCTTGTGTCCAATTATGATACAAATATTTAAAATCTGCATTGGTATACAGTTTTCAGTTTTTGTAATCAGAGGGAGAGATGAGTGTGGTTTTTCACAGAATTTATTTTAATGATGTTTTAATGGGTAACACAAGCTACAATGAATAAAGCCAATGCTGACAGGTGGCATAACATCCAAAGATGAACTCTCCTCCCATACTCCACAATGACGGCTTAGTGGCTGGATTTTATTTGCACTGCTTCTTAATACCACTTAACCACAATGGCCACGCCAACCACACATCACCTCTAATGCTTTTCTAAATTATATGACGGGATAAATGGCTTGTGGTAGAATCTCTCATGGAAAGTGCCCAAATGTTATAGGGTAAATTAGGTTACATTGTGGGAATCATATCGTTACCTGGTGATGGGATTCTGGCACTTTGGCATATTGAAAATTTTAAGCTCAAGTTTTAGAAAATGGTAGAAGCTTGAAGGTCACCATAACCTTCCCCTCTGCCACTCTCTCCTGAAGCAGGTCATAAGACCCTCATGTGACAGGTGCCCTCCTTATCTCCTAAGACAGAAGGACACCAAAAATTATAGGAACAAACAGGTCTTGATAAGTTTTCTCCAGTTGACTATACCTACTTCATTCTACTGGCCCTATTATACTGCTCCATGATTCTACATTCTTCGTCATACCTACTGTAAAAAATACTCAGGTTCTTTTAAACTTAGTTTATTTTACAATTACCAATTATATTAGTTTCAGGTATAGTGATTGGACATTTACATATCTTATGAAATTATAACCCCGATAGGTCTAGTACCTACCTGACACCACACATAGCAATTACAATGTTATTGACTATATTAGAGGCTCTGTGCATGAAATTTCTGCATGGGGGTGGGGGGGGGGAAGTGGTTGTCCCTCAGCCCAACCTGCACCCTCTCCAATCCAGGACCCCTTGGGGGATGTCCGACTTCCTCTCGCAATCCGGGACTGCTGGCTCCTAACCACTCGCCTGCCTGCCTGCCTGTCTGATCGCCCCTAACCACCTCTGCCTTGCCCCGCACCTTGGGACCAGCAGGATTCCCTCCTGTGGCTGGTCCCAAGTACCTGGGACCCGGCCTTTCCTCCCTCTGGCCAGCCGCAGGCACCCAGGACCTGGACTGGCTTCTCCTGGGTTGGCCGCAGCCACAGGGGACCATGGACAGGAGGCTCATCTAGGCCACAGCCACAGGCACTGGCACCTGGAACTCTGGGTGGGTAGCTTGTCTCTCTCCCGGGCTGCAGGTGTAGACACAGCCGCTGGCGCCCGGGACCATGGGGCGTGCAGCCTTGTTGAGTGTCTGAGCCATTACAGAGTTACAGCGTGAGGATGTGATGACCATTTGCACATTAGCTCTTTATTACATAGGATTCTATATGCTGTACTTTATATCACTATGACTATTTTTGTAACTGGCAATTTGTACTTCTTAATCCCTTTCACCTTTCTCACCTATCTCCCCAATTCTTCTCCTACTTGGTAACCATTAATTTGTTCTCAGTATCTGTTTGTTTTCCATTTTGCTTGCTCATGTATTTTCTTTTTTAGATTTCACAAATAAGTGAAATCATATAGTATTTGTCTTTCTCTGTGTGACTTATTTCACTTGGCAGAACACCTTCTAGGTACATCCATGTTGCCTCAAATGTCAAAATTTCATTCTTATTTTTTCTCTGGCTGACCAATATTTTATTTTACATATGTACCACCTTCTTTATCCATTGATCTATTGATAAACACTTAGATTACTTTCATATCTTGGCTATTCTATATAATAAAAACCTAATATGCAAAGTGTCCGGTCATCTGTTCAACCCATCAAAGCTTAATATGCTAATGATATGCTAAGGCTGCTCAACCGCTCACTATGCCACGCACTGACCAACAGGGGGCAGACAGTAGACCAGTCGACTAGTTGCTATGACATGCACTGACCACCAGGGGGCAGATGCTCCGACTGTTACCTTGTTGCTGGGGTCCAGCCAATTGGGACTGAGCAAGACAGACCCGACACATCCTGGAGTGCTCCCACGGTCTTTCCCAGGCTGGCCAACCTCCCGTGTCCCTCCCTGGCCCTGATCATGCACCCATGGAGTCCCTTGGCCTGGCCTGTGCCCTCTTCCAATCTGGGTGGTGGGACTCCCCCCCCTCCAAGTGCATGGATTATGTATACAAGGCCCCTAGTTTTAAATAATGCTGCAAAGAATAAAGATATATATAAATATATATCCTATCTAATAATAGAGAAACATGGTAATTAGCATACGACCACTACCCTTCCCATTGGCTAATCAGGGAGATATGCAAATTAACTGCCAACTAAGATGGTGGTTAACCGCCAACAAAGATGGCGATTAATTTGCATATGTAGGCACAATGCTGGGAGGCAAAAGGGAAAGGATTGAAGAAGCCCCCTGCCACTGACGGTGATCCAAAACCCAGGGGGGAGCTAAGAGCCGGGGGCAGGGCAAAGGCGGCCCTGGTGGCCGTGATCAGAGAACCAGGCGCCTTTGCCACCCCCGACCAGTGATCGAGGGAAGCAGGGGTGGAGCCTGCGATGGGAGCTGGGCAGGGGCGGAACCAGCCATCGCAGGGAGCAGGGGCAGAGTCAGTAATCCTGGGAAACTGGGGTTCCCCTGCCCAGGCCTAATGCCTTGGCCAGAGGCATTAGGCCTGGGCAGGGTTGGAGCCTGCAATCGCAGGGATCTAGGGGTCCCCTGCCCAGGCCTAATGCCTTGGCCAGAGGCATTAGGCCTGGGAAGGGGCAGAACCTGCAACCGCGGGGAGCTGGGGGTCCCCTGCCCAGGCCTTTCACCTCTGGCGGAGGCATCAGGCCTGGGCAAGGGGCCAATCTGGCAATCGGAGGGTGATCGGGGTCGACGCCTCTGGCCAAGGGGTCAGGCCTGGGCAAGGGTGGAGCCCATGATCGGGGGAGATGCGGTTCCCCTGCCCAGGCCTAAAGCCTGGGCCAGAGGCGTCAAGCCTGGGGCGGGGGTAGATGGGGTGCCAAGCCGCAGATTGGTGTGAACTACAGAGGAAGCACCTTTTCTGACCGCTCATTGGCTAAGCTCCCTGCATGCCACTGGTAATATTCTTAGTAACTTGGGTAATAAGAATCCAAGAAGGTGATGTAGGGTTTTTCCACCTCACTCCTGGTGAAAAAAAACGAAGGTCCGGTGCTGGAGGGCTAAGAAATGTCATATCCTGCCCTAGCCGGTTTGGCTCAGTGGATAATGCCTCGGCCTGCCTACCACAGGGTTTGGGTTCAATTCTGACCAAGGGCATGTACCTAGGTTGCAGGCTCCTCCCTGGCCAGGGCCCAGGTTAGGGCTCATGCAGGTGGCAACCAATCAAAGTGTTCCTCTCATTTTGATGTTTCTATCTGTCTTTCCTTTTCTCTTCACATTCTCTAAAAATCAATGGAAACATATCCTCAGGTGAGGATAAAAAAATAATAAAGAAATTATTATTACATGAAAGATACATCTTGAAAATGCCTAAAAAAAGTTGTCATTTTTTCATGGTGATGGGACTGGAGTCCGTGTTGATGAAAAAACCTTGCTGGCTGCGGTGACTGGCAGTGGCTGCAGCAGCAGGGTGATGGGGCTGGCGCCTTCCCCTGATCAGCCCGGTCACCTCCCACAAAGGGAGGCCAGACTGAAGCTTAGGCCCGCTCCCCAAGGGGAGCTGGGAGCGGGCCTAACCCATCAATAGGACATCCCCTGAGGGCTCCCAGTATGTGAGAGGGGGCAGGCTGGGCTGAGGGACGCTCCCCACCCCCCCAGTGCACGAATTTTGTGCACCCGGCCCCTAGTGTGTATATATATATATATATATATATATATTCAAATTAGTGTTTCCCATTTCTTTGGATAACTACTCACATGTGGAACTGCTGGATCATATGGTAGTTCTATTTTTTTTTTTAAATTTTTGATGAACCTCCATATTATTTTCCATAGTGGCTGCACCAACTTATAATTTCACCAAAAATACTTTAACTATTTCTTTGGGCCTTGGTTTTTTTGAAGGCTTCCATGTTACTTACAATTTATATCAATTAAATTTGTATGCTATTCTCTTATCAATTTGACTTTGTCCATTTAATTTTCAGGCCCAGCCAGGGACCCTAACAGAGTCAAGGAAAATTATTTCCTCCCTTAAACAGGCAGGAAGGAGAGCATAAATTAAGAAAATAAACCACAAACACTCAAACATTGTCTTTATTTAAACATACTTGATTCTCTGTCATTCCTATGAAAAAATTGAGGTGTGCCTATGTGTGTCTATGTGTGGTATGTGAATAGGTTATGAAATATAGGCTTTCTGGACAACATTGTAATACTTTTTATTTTTATTTTATTTTTTTAATATATTTTATTGATTTTTTACAGAGAGAAAGGGAGACAGAGAGTTAGAAACATCGATGAGAGAGAAACATCAATCAGCTGCCTCCTGCACACCCCCCACTGGGGATGTGCCCGCAACCCAGATACATGCCCTTGACCAGAATCGAACCTGGGACCCTTCAGTCCGCAGGCCACGCTCTATCCACTGAGCCAAACCGGTTTCGGTGTGTAATATTTTTTAAAGGTTCTCCATTCAGGGTTCCTTTTACCAAGCATTCTCTCAAAAGACATTGATGTACCTAGCAGAGAGCTTTAAAGACAGATGCTCAATAAGTATTTATAGAATTATATTTTCTAAGACCTTGGCTTATTAACTGTATTCTCCCTCAACAATTTATTCATAAAAAGTAGATTGCCATTCAGAATCAAGTGAATGACTTAAAAGCACAAAGCTATTGAATTTCTAAGGAAGAATCACCTTTATCAACCCTGGCATATTTAATTATCTTTTATTTAATCCAGTATTCATACTTTTGTAAGATTGTCTCATTAATAAACAAGTTCCAAAATCAATGTTAAGTAATTGAATAATTAATTGAATGATTAAATTTTTAAAGCATTAATGACATGAAAAACATCTGTTTTTATACAATAATGTAATTATTTTGAGCATACACTCTAGAGGATAATATCAGTTCTATTAGGTCAAGTTGTCTAAGAATTTGAAAAATTTTAAAACCTAATTTCAGTTTATAATTGACCCACCACTCATATATTTTTTAAATGTTTAATGTTTTTACAGAGAATTAGTAATATACATGAAAATGTAGACTATATAAATATAATTAGCAGGTAAAACTTGTATATCAAATAATGATAAAAAAAGGCTATATTGTGGTTGTATAAGATATGTTTGTAGTAATTATTTTCAAACTCTCAATTTATTAGTCTATTATTATTATTACTTAGTTTCAAACTATGTCAACAATTAATCTATTTATTGGAATAGATAATTCCAAGTTGATTAAACATCATCTTTCTAATTATAAGAGAAAACATTTAACCCTGTTAAGAGGCCTTCAGTTAATAAAATTATATGGGTTTCAACTGTATAATTTTATAATACATCATGGGTATATTGTTTTGTGTGTTCACCACCCCAATTCAAGTCTCCTTCCATCAACATTTATTCCCCCTATACCCTGCTGTACCTGTCCCACCCTCCTTCCCCTGTGGTAATCACTATGCTGTTTTCTGTGTCTATGAGGTGTGTGTGTGTGTGTGTGTGTGTGTGTGTGTGTGTGTGTGTGTGTGTATACATATATGTATGTGTGTTTTCTTCCTTAATCCCTTCACCTTTTTCACCCAGCCTCACAACCTCTCTCCCCTCTGAGAACTGTCAGTCTGTTCTCTGAGTCTGTTTCTATTTTGTTTCTTAGTTTATTTTGTTCATTACATTCCACATATAAGTGACATCATATGGTACTTGTCTTTCTCTTACTGGCTTATTTCACTTAGTATAATGCTTTCTAGGTCCATCCATTAACTAATGTAACAACAATCAATTCAATTAGAAAAAAAATGAAAAGAAAAAAAAAAAACAGGCAGTAAAATCTCAATTCATTGTGGCATATTTTCCTCTCTAATGTATCACTTCAGGAAATAAAAACAAAACAACAAATGGGACTACATCAAACTAAAAAGTTTCTGCACAGCAAAGGAAACCATCAATAAAATGGAAAGACAACCACTAAAATAGGAGAACATATTCACCAGTGATACATATGATAAGGAGTTCATCTCTAAAGTATATTTAAAAAAACTTATACAACTCAAAAAAACACAAAAACAAACAAACAAAACAATAAAAAATGGGCAAAGGACCTAAATAGACATTCTCTAAAGAGATGATACAGATGCCCAATAGAAATATGACAGGATGGTATCATCAGATAAATGCAAATTAAAACCACAATGAGATGTCTTCTTAGACCTGCCCGAAGAGCTATCATCAATACATCAACCAACAAGTGTTGGCCAGGATGTGGGGAAACGGGAACCCTTGTGCACTGTTGGAAAAGATTGACAAAGTCACTACGGAAAGCAGTATGGAGTTACTTCAAAAATTTAAAAAAATGGAACTGTCTTTAAACTCAGCACCTCCACTTCTGTGAATATATCCAAAGAAACCCCAAACACTAAGGTGAAAGAACACATGCACCCCTGTGTTTATTACAGTGTTATCTACAATAGCCAACATTTGGAGGCATTTCAAGTGCGAATGAGTAGAGGAGTGGAAAATAAAGCAGTGGCACATTCACACAAGGGAATACTACTTGGCTGCAAAAAGAAGGAAATCATACCCTTTGTGAGAGCACTGATGGGCCTGGGGAGCGCTATGCTAAGTGAGAGAAGCCAGTCAGAGACTGACAAGTGCCATATGACTTCACTCATATGTAGAATGTAATGAGCAAAGTAAACTAACAAACAAAATTGAAACAGATCCATACATAGAGACCAGACTAAAGCTGTCAGAGGGGAGTGGGGTTATGGAGCTAGGTGAAAATGGTAAAGGGATTAAGCAAGTAAAAAAAAAAAAAAAAAAAAAAAAAAAAAAACATTAAAAAGGCCTTCTGCCTAAAGAAATATTTGTATATCTGTATTCATAAGTAAATAAGATTTATTTTTTTAATTTCATATTTCACAATAGAAACATAAGTAGAAGTATTAATTAATTGTGCTAATTACCCCCTGTTTCTAAATATTTGATGAATAGTCTACCATAATGTATTATACTATACTAGAGGCCTGGTGCACAAATTCATGCATGGGTGGGGTCTGGCCAGCCTGCCCCAATCGGGGCCAATTGGGCTGGGCTGGCCAGGGGGAAGGGCCACAGGAGGTTGGCCAGCCCACTCCCCCCCTGTGGACCTCCCAGTTGAACTTCTGGTTAAGGAGACAATTTGCATATTAACCTTTTATTATACAGGATTGTATTACTAACATTATGTTATAGAAACATGTATATCATGTTTTCTCTTTATTTATAAGAAGATTCAATGCTCTTATGTACCTAAAAAGTGTTCACTTACAAAATATTTGAATAGAAGAGAATAACGGAATCATTTCTGAGGCTGACACATCTTAATAAGTTGAGCACCAGGGGAAAATGCAGAAGAATGAGATAGGTTTCTCCATGTGTAACTTCTAATGATCGGTGACTAGGACACCCATTATTAACCTCTGAGTGTTCTTAGCATCTGCTTTTCTCCTCAACTAGTTCTTAGGTGTTTTGTGCAGCTGAATGGGAACAATAAGAAAAAGAAACAAAGAGGGGAGATTGCTTCAGAATAGGGTAGACATTATTCAGGAATGCTTGAGGAAAAGTGATGTAGAATGAAAGAAAAAAAAATACACACTTATGAACTGGGAAGCAATTCATTTTATATTCCTGTTAAAACCTGAGGGGGAAATTTCACCAAGTAGAGAAAAATAAGAAATGGTGACATTTTGAAAAATGTTTTAAAGATACTTTTTTATAAATTAAAATTGTTTTCACCATGATTTCAAGAAATGGTTTCAAGATTAAAATGAGTTGAGTCTAAATTTTCTTTGCTGATTTGTGCTTAGTTGAAAATTACATTATTTAAGGACTCTACTAGCTGAATATCCACTTATATTTTGGTTACATGTGCTGATGTCTATAATGCAAACTAGGCAATTCACTTCATTTAAATGCTCAACATTTACAGGGGAGGGGGATAATAGGTTAACTTTCCTTGCATATTTTTTTCATATGAAGATAATTTCATTAATGTATTCTGTTTATTAGAAATAAAGTTTGAATAAAAGTGCTATTGATGGTCTCATGCAAAACAATTCAATTATAGTATGGCAGACTTGGAAAAATATTAATCATATTGAAATAATTGCAGTGTAAACAGGAACATTAAAATCTATTAAAAATTTCACATAAGTGAAAATATATGCACACTATCATAGATAAAGACCTAAGAAATTATCTATATCAACATTTACCTCATTTGATCTATGTATTTCCTACTTGACTATCTATCTATCTATATACAAATATATATATACAAATATATATATATATATATGTGTGTGTGTGTGTGTGTGTGTGTGTGTCACAGATTTTTTCAAAAGTGAAAATATGTGAAAAAAAACTGAATATTCTGTAATTGAGGAATAATTAAATAATATATGAAGTACTTATAATAGAAAACAGTATAGAACAGTGGTTCTCAACTTTCCTAATGCCCCAACCCTTTAATACAGTTCCTCATGTTGTAGTGACCCCCAATTTCATTGTTACAAATTGAACATAATTAAAGCATAGTGATTAATCACAAAACAATATGTAATATATATGTGTTTTCCAATGGTCTTAGGCGACCCCTGTGAAAGGGTCGTTCGACCCCCAAAGGGGTCACGACCCACAGGTTGAGTACCGCTGCTATAGAAGGATTTTTAAATTATTTTTTAATCTTTATTGTTGAAAGTATTACATATGTCCCTTTTCCTCCCATTGACCTCGTCTAGCCCTCCCCCACCCGCAACCCCAGACCTTCACCACCCTATTGTCTGTGTTCATGGGTTATGAATATATGCATACAAGTTCTTTAATTGATCTCTTCCCATCCACCCTCCCTCCCTGCCTTCTCTGTGAAGTTCAGAAGTCTGTGTCATGCTTATATGTCTCTGGGTCTATTTTGTTCATCAGTTTATTTTGTTAATTAGATTCCACATATGAGTGAGATGATGTGATATTTGTCTTTCTCTTAATGGCTTATTTGCTTAGCATAATGCTCTCCAGGTCCCTCCAAGCTGTTGCAAATGGTAACAGCCGCACAGTGGGTTAGATCATTACGTGTGTATGAGAGCTGTATCTATGAATTGTTAAATTTTAAAAATCAATCTTTATAGTAGTTATTTAATATAATTTGAATTGTATTTTTCAAGAGAGCATTACATGCATATATTTTTATTTTAAGTACAATTGTATATATGAAAATATACTAAGCTATGAATACTTTTAATTGCAGGGAGTTGAAATATGAATGAGACATAGAAGCATGGAAAAGACTGTGGAATCTCAGAGATGAAAGCAGGGGTGGGTGAGTAGTGGGAAAAGATCAAAGAACATGTATGCATATATGCATAACCCATGGACACAGATAATAGGGTGGTGAAGGCTTGGGGTGAGCTAGAAGAGGTCAATGGGAGAAAGGGGACATATGTAATACTTTCAACAACAAATATTTTTTTAAAAAAAGAAAATAAAATTTAAAAATCTGAGTGAGTAAAATATTGCATATATTACCATTTTTTATTATAAACTCAATAGAGAGTTTGCTTTGTTACAATTACCATGTATTTTTTTTTTTATTTTCTAAAACCCAAAACAATATAGAACTCAGCACATTTCATACAATCAAGTATTCATAGTTGCTATAAAAATAAATATTGCCTAATTTTAAGGATATTTAAGCTAAATAGGCTCTTTCTAAATTGAAGTAGCTCTAACAATCCATGTTGCCTTATAATGTCAAAGCAGTAAATATTTTTCATTAATGGTTAGATTATGAGTTTAAAGGTAAGTTCCTTTTGACTGTACTATTCTGGTAGAATTATACTTTAGAGATGATAAAGTTTTATGTTTATCTAACTCTTTCCATATATCAGACATTATATATGTTACAGCAAAAGCAATTTTTAGTGTTTTAAAAATAATGTTATCCCCTATAAATATTGGAACTGTAGAATAAAAGTCAACTGAAAAAATAAGATACCATACCTAGAAATTGACTGTGTAAGTAGAGTGACCTTGTAATTTATAGTCAGAAAGTGAAAGAGATAGAAGAGCTATTTTTTTTAATTTATCTGTTGACAATGTGAGCAGATACATGATTCTCCCAGATGCAAATGGTAACATTCTTTATACTCCCTGTTATTTCACCCATCTTAGGGTTGCAAAGAAGTCTGAATGTTATCTGTTGTTTCCTCCAGTCTTCTGACCTTTGGCAGCATCAATTCTGACTATGACAGTAAAATTGAAAATTAAATCTATCACATAGACTTTCTGCTCTGAGGTTCTGTAAGCACTGAATTTTCTGTTTCTCTGTCAAATCAATTCATAACTGATACAAGAGACAAAGTCAAAGCATATTTACTATTTTTTGTGTTTATTGTATTAATTCAGGTAGAAGAGGTTAATGATAATGATATAGCACTAAAAGGCATATTCAGAAGATATTTGAAGGTGGAGCCAACAGGATTTCCTGATTAATTAAATGTAGGAATTGAGAAAGAAGCTAAGGATCACTCTACAGATAACTCTAAGAACCCATGGAATGCCATCAGATGTCATAAAGAGGAAGAGAAATCCCCAGAAGAAACTGATAAGGATTAACCAGTGATGTGCTAGGAAAGCCAATAATACCATTCTGTGTACAATGTGAAGAAAGTGTATCAAAGGAAAGGATTCATCAACCGGGTCCAGTGCTACACTGAAGTCAGTAAAGACGAAGACTAATCATAATCACAAAGAATAATAATTAGATTTAAAAACATGAAGACACTGCTGTACTTGACAAGCACAGTTTTAGAAAATTGATGAGGACTGAACATGGAAAATGAGTTTTAAAAAAAGATTACTGCCCTAGCTGGTTTGGCTCGGTGGATAGAGCGTCGACCTGCGGACTGAAGGGTCCCAGGTTCGATTCTGGTCAAGGGCATGTACCTTGGTTGCAGGCACATCCCCAGTAGGGGGTGTGCAAGAGGTGGCTGATCGATGTTCCTCTCTCATCGATGTTTCTAACTCTCTATCCCTCTCCCTTCCTCTCTGTAAAAAATCAATAAAATACATTTTTTTAAAAAGATTTCTTACCTTACCTACAGGTATTTGAAGACTCATACAGAGATTGGGTGCATAGTTTAGTATGCTTTCATATATATAATTGTTTATCCTTTAAAAATTGAAATATTTAAATACATACATACTAGTACTTTGTTTGCTTAGTACAGCCTAAAAGTCTGGGTACTTTTTGTTAACTGATACAAAAAGGAAAAAAAGAATAATTACCGCCTGAAATGAGGGTCATCTAAACTTACATATTTTAATATTATATACACATTCATATATGTAGATCCACCTGTTCTTTATTCCCTATCCTCATCACAGCTGGATTGTGAGTACTCCCTTTTCCTAATGCTAGTCTCACAAACCAATCATCTTTCCAGTGCCCTGTAGCTTTCCCATAGAGGGAATAAATGTTGCTATCTCTCTGAGTGATTGCCTCTGTTATGGCACTTTCTCACTAGTGCAGAGGCAAAGCTGAGGGAAATGGCTGTTTGTATTGTTCTCCTTTTGTGAGCCAAATGGAAAATAGCAACGTTTTTAAACACCTGTTTTGAGATTTTTCTAGTTACAAAAAAATAGTTGAGCATGATACAGATGAGCAGTGAGAACAAACTGAACCCTTAAAGAATAATACAAAGATACTCAACTGTGAAGCAAGATTAAAACAAACAAAGAATTGGTTGGGTTTTGTAGGAGCAGGTACACTGAATGTTAAATAAAACATTTCATAAACTATTGCGTTTGCCTACAACCCAAGAGCCATCTGTTACTTGGAGTGTGACTTTTCTATTTTTTCATGTACATTGATTAGAATAAGCACATCTATACAAACTTGCTATGGTCTAATTAACCAAAATTTCCATAATAACTTGAATTATGGTAGAGAGTAGGACATATTTTAACCTATTAATCTCTAGTGAATACATATGTAGCTTTTCTGTAAATGAATTGAATAGCACACAAATATGCAGCACTATTTTAAAATGTATATCTAAGGAATACAATAAAAACACAATTTAAAAGGTTTTTTTTAATTTATAGAAATTTTTACCACTATTTTTTCTCATGAAACCACATCTGAGAATCTAATATTTTAATGTTAAAATGTTACTTTAAAACAAAAGCTTAGCCCAGTCAGTGTTGCTCAATGGTTGAGCATTGGCCCATGAACCAGGAGGTCATGGTTTGATTCCTGGTCAGGGCCCTTGCCCAGTTTTCTGGCCCCATCCCCAATAGGGGGCATGCAGGAGGCAGCCAATTAATGTTTCTATTTCTCCTCCTTTTCTCTTCCTCTCTGAAATTAATAAAAACATTCTTAAAAAGCACATATTAAGATGTTTAGAGGCATCTAATTTTCTGCAATAATATAGTCAGAGTGTCTTCCTGAGAGAGAATCCTTGAACTTTGATAGGAGGTAGAATCACTAACCAGACATGTAGCATCATAGATATGAGCTGATCCTTTAAAAAATATATATATTTTATTGATTTTTTTTTTACAGAGAGGAAGGGACAGGGATAGAGAGTTAGAAGCATCCATGAGAGAGAAACATCGATCGGCTGCCTCTTGCACTCCCCCCGTGGGGATGTGCCCACAACCAAGGTATATGCCCTTGACTGGAATCGAACCTAGGACCCTTCCGTCCACAGGCTGACACTCTTCCACTGAGCCAAACCAGGTAGGGCTGAGCTGATCCTTTACTGATCATCTTACCTATTATTAATTCAACTTGCATAATCTCCTCAATTTACCAAAATTGGTAGTAAAGCCTACCAAATCCCATTGTAGTAAATTAGTCCAATCATCCCATTTATATCACCCAATATAACAAATTTATACAAATTAATCTGTCCCTGTTTAAAGGTGTGATTTAATCTGCTGTCTCCAATCCTGGTAGTGCTTCATGAAAAGATTCCTAAGCCCTACTCCAGATACACCAAATCAGAGTCTCCGGAGGAGCCTCATGGTCAGTATTTTAAAAGCCCCTTTTAATGATTAGGCCTCCATGTACACTGGAGTTCAAAGAGACTGATGTAACATGTACAAACACTCAGTGGACAGAGTGTTGGCCCACGGGTTTGATTATGGTCAAGTCACGTACCACAGTTGAAGGCTCAATCCCTGGCCCTGGTTGGGGCTCCCATGGGAGGCAAACAATCCATATCTCTCTCACTTTGATGTTTCTGCCTCTCCTCCTCTCTTTCACTCTCTCTAAAAATCACTGGAAAAAATATCCTTGGGTAAAGATTAACATAAATAAAAAGCTCTTGCTTAAATACACTTTCAGAAAAAAAACTTGCAATGATATGATAGAAGTATTAACCAGTATTCAAAAGTAATAATATAATTAACCATTTTGAAATATTGACATCAGCTTGAATTCAGTTATTACATTTGTTATTATCTGACTGTTCCTTTGGATGACAAGGAAGGTTACAGTAGTACGGTGAAGAGAGGATACCAACCATGATTGTAAAGGAAGAAGGGCATTGCAGGTTAATCCTGCATTGTCACAATTGGTATGAAATACCTCCTCCTAAAGGAAAGGGCCAAGTCCCAGGAACATTCAGTTACACCAGTGCTGGGTTGACTTCATTATAAATAACGTTTCAGATGAAAATAATGACCAGGATAACTAGGAAGGAAAGGTAGCTTGCAGGTTAAAAGAGTATCTAACCAATGGACACAGGCACCAGGGGGGTGAGGGCATGAGTGGAGGGGTGGGGGGGGATGATTGGGGGGGGGGGTGGTAAGGACACATATGCAATACCTTAATCAATAAAGAAAAAAAAAGAGTATCTAAACCATGTCCTAAAAAATAATCATTTCAAATGATTTTTTCTTAGTCTTGGCCATGCTGTAGTTATTCTCAGTAATCAATAATCACAATGCACTGACTGTGTGATGGTTGGGATTGAGCTGTAGGCTAATATTTCAGAAAGCTCATGTCATAGCTCTTCACTGAGTTATCAGACACTCCTAAGCTGAGGTAACATACACAGGAGGCTTCATGGGAGACTTGACATGAACCTAAAAAATTGTCATCCAAATCTATCCCTGTTGATAAAATCTGAAAGTCAATATTTTATATTGTCATTTTGTCAAATATTGCCCTCTTTTTATTACATTAAAATGGAGACACTCTTCTGAGAACTAATACATCGCTTCACTAGATAATTAGGGTGGATATATATACATACATATATACACTGAGTGGCCAGATTATTATGACCACCTGACATTTGTAGGCAAATTAGCTGTAATTTCATGCTGAAGTTGCTAGAGGGCCAAACCATTATAAATAGAGAAGCAGGTGGTTTACCATGACAGTAGAAGTGGTTTTTTTTCTGAAGATATGGTTAAACAATGCAATTTAACAGCCTTTGAACGTGGGAGATATCTTATCTAATAAAACAGAAGTATGGTAATTGGCGTACGACCGCTACCCTTCCCATTGGCTAATCAGGGCAATATACAAATTAACTGTCAGCCAAGATGGTGGCCAGCAGCCAGGCAGCTTGAAACTAACATGAGGCTTGCTTGCTTCAGTGACGGAGGACTCAAACGTTCCCCGCCTGCTGCTGCAGGCCTCTGAGCTGCAACTCTAAGCAACTATGTAACAAACATAGAAGCTAAACAAAACCCCAGAAACCTGCCGGGCTTCAGCCAGCAGAATTGCAACACTGTAAGCAAAGGCCAGAAACCTACTGTCAGCCGAGGCCTAAGAGCTGGAGCCAAGCCTCAAGCTAAAGCTGGCCCAGAATAAAAAAAAAAAAAAAGGAAAAAAGGAGAAGTTGGGAGCTTCAGTCACCCCCAGCCTGAAAACAGCCCTCAGCCCCTCACCCAGACTGGCCAGGCACCCCAGTGGGGACCCCCACCCTGAAAGGTGTGTGACCAGCTGCAAACAGCCATCATCCCCTCACCTAGGCTGTCTAGGCACCCCAGTGGGGACCCCCACCCTGAAGGGTGTGTGACCAGCCGCAAACAGCCATCATCCCCTCACCCAGGCTGGCCAGGCACCCCAGTGGGGACCCCCACCCTGATCCAGGACACCCTTCAGGGCAAACCAGCTGGCACCCACCCATGCACGAGGCCTCTACCCTATATAGTAAAAGGGTAATATGCCTCCCAGCACCGGGATCAGCGGAGACGTGAGGCCTCCCAGCACTGGGATCAGCATGACAGGGGGCAGCGCCCAAACCCCCTGATTGCCCTGCAGCTCTGTGTGTGACAGGGGGCAGGGCTACAACCTCCCTATCCACCCTGCTCTGTTCGTGACAGGGGAAGGTGCCCCAACCCCCTGATCAGCCCTGCTCTGTGCCTGATAGGGGGGAGCTCCCCAACCCCCTGATCACCCTGCGGCTCTGTGTGTGACAGGGTGCGGTGCCCCAAATCCCTGATCGGCCCTGCTCTGCATGTGACAAGGTGCTCTGTGCATGACAGGGGGTGGTGCCGCAACCTCCCCATCGACCCTGCCTTGAGTGTGACAGAGGACAGTGCCCCAATCCCCCAATCGGCCCTACCCTGAGCATGACTGAGGGTGGTATCCCAACCTCCCGTTCGCCCTGCTCTGTGCATGACAGGGGGCGGCGCCCCAGCTCCCCAATCATCCCTGCTCTGAGCCTGACCAGGGGCTGCACCTAGGGATTGGGCCTGCCCTCTGCCACCCGGGAGCAGGCCTAAGCCAGCAGGTCATTATCTCCTGGGGGGTCCCAGACTGCGAGAGGGCACAGGCCGGTCTGAGGGACCCCCCTCCCCCCCAAGTGCACAAATTTTTGTGCACCGGGCCTCTAGTATATATATATATATATATATATATATATATATATATATATAGAGAGAGAGAGAGAGAGAGAGAGAGAGAGAGAGAGAGAGAGAGAAATTTTTTTTTGTTAGAAACAATTAGGTAAAGCTTGAGTGCTGGTAAGAATTAAAAAGCAAAGAAACAAACAACACCAAAAAAGAGAGAAGAACACCACTTTATAGTAACACTTTCTCTTTACTTGGCCTCTTCATTGGGCAGGATTATTAATAATATCCATTTCTTCTATCTTACTAGGAGAAAAGAGGAATTTGGCCATTGCTATTGCCTAGAGGTCCAATATTCAGATTCCCATGATAGCCTTAATACTTGGCTTTTCTGTTCCTATCTTATTTACAGTGATGATGTGTGTGATTTATTTTTTTCAAAAAAAACCAACTAATAAATAATTATTTTAAAGAGACAAAACTAGTTAATATTTTGTTTTATGTACTTTGGTATCTATGGTTGTATAATATTTGTGAAAGGAAAATATATAGCTTTCTTTAGAAAAAGGCAAAGTAGCATGTAATTTTTAATTTACATTGCCTATTGGATTAAAAATAAACATACTTTGAAACCTGCCAGTGTCTTACACTGGAATTTGAAATTAAATTTGTGACATAGAGAATGTGGAGAGAAGAGAAAAACACACACACAGTTTAGCCCAGAGGCATATGCTTTTTCTCTGTGCTAACAGATTGTTGTCAGAAACCATAGTACAGGCTGATGGCATTCTTGCTCTGCATTCTAGGCCATTCCTTGCAGGGTCAGTGGATAATAAAGTTCCCCCAAGAAAACATTATTCGATCATGGGTGAGGCTTCTAGCTTTACTGCAATCACTGCGCTAGGTGATAGAATATGACTAGTATTGGCTTAGCTTCCCTGGACTGATAGGAAGAAGTGTTACTCTGTGAATTTGTGTCAGCTGCAAAAGGCATGTCCCTCCTTAGTAAGACTTCTCTTTGCTCTTTTTATACACATAACTAGGGTTAAGAATAAATTAGTAATAGTTTAAATTGATCAACAGTCATGTTTTATACGCACATTAATAAACTTAGTAAAAAAAAATCAGTCTTCAGAGTAATCAAAGACTCCAAATAATGCGGTACTTTTTTCAAGATGTATGGTTAAATTTGATACCTTTTTTCTTCACTAATGATAAAAATATTGGTAGAGAATTTAAAGGTAAAATTAGGGACCGAAGCATGAGAAGAGTGGTTTGACTTATATTTCCCAGGGTACCTGAAGGGCATATGAATGTATAACTCAGATTTGAGCAGATTTTGGTATGGATGTTTAGTTATTCAAAGCAATTTTCTTATCTTTAGACCTAGGTGATCTATTGTAACTCTATCAGAGCCCCAAATAAAAAATTAACTCTAATTTTTATTCATACCCAAACTAATCTTTATATCTCTGATGAATGAGGTTTGGGGAGTCTGACATTAAATTGGACTGCTCTCTAGCTTCTAATCTTGTGCAATATGACCCATTTGTACTTTCTTCAATATCCCATGCATTATTTTTGTTTTGAGAAATTACCCTTTCAAGAAAAGCAAGAAAAATAAGCAAAAGTTCACAGTAAAAATGAGTTCAAATAATAAAAATTGTGTTAAATTTATTTTATTTGATATCGTATAATTATCACAAAATAATAAATGCAATTTTGGTATAATGATGACTTTTTGGTATCATTTATATGTGGAACCTAAAAATCCAGCCCCAGCTGATTTGCCTCAGTACATAGATTGGTGGCCTGTGGACTGAATGGTCCCAGGTTCAATTATGGTCAAGGGCACATGACTGGGTTACAGGCTTGATCCCCAGTAGCGGGTGTGTGAATGCAGCCAATCAATAATTCTCTCTCGCCCTGGCTGGCTTGGCTCAGTGGATAGAGTGTCGGCCTGCAGACTGAGGGGTCCCAGGTTCGATTCCGGCCGAGGACACATGCCTGGGTTGCGGGCTCGATCCCCAGTGTGGGGTGTGCAGGAGGCAGCCGATCAATGATTCTCTCTCATCATTGATGTTTCTATCTCTCTTTCCTTCTCCCTTCCTCTCTGAAATCAATAAAGAAATGTATTTAATAAATAAATAAATAAATAATTCTCTCTCATCATTGATGTTTCTATCTCTCTCTCCCTCGTCTTTCCTCTCTGAAATCAGTAAAAATAAATTTAAAAAATGATAATAAAAATCTGTCCTCCTAGAAACAGAGTATAGTGGTGGTTAAGAGGGCCTTGGGGGTGGGAGAATTGGGGAGATATAGATCAGTGGGTACAAACTTGTAGTTACAGGGGATCAAATATATACCATTGTGATTTCCTTAACAATACTGTACCATATACTTTGATTTTGCTGAGACTAGATCTCAAATATTCTCATCACAAAAATGAAATGATAATTATGAGACCTGATGCAGGTGTTAGCTAGCACTACAGTGGTAATGATATTACAATACATAAATCTATCAAATCATCATGTTGTATACCTTAAACTTACACAATGTTATACATCAATTTTATCTCAATTAAAAGAAAATTATATAAAATAAAATTAGTGAGCTATGTTCCTGAATCCAAAATCTGTTTTAGTACCAGTTATGACTTTAGTGTTTAATGACAGATATTTAGATATCTTGTCACATGGTATCTTTGAACAATCACTCTCCTTTTCAGCATTCTAACATATTAGTGTAAATATTAGCAAATGATTACAAAAGTATACATTTTAAGCCTATATAAAATATTCTTCAAAATTCTGTTTTAGCCCTAACCAGTTTGGATCAGTGGATAGAGTGTCAGCCTGTGGACTGAAGGGTCCTGGGTTCAATTCCGGTCAAGGGCATGTGCCTTGGTTGCGGGCACATTCCCAGTAGGGGGTGTGCGGGAGGTAGCTGATCGATGTTTCTCTCTCATCAATGTTTCTGGCTCTCTATCCCTCTCCCTTCCTCTCTGTAAAAAAGCAATAAAATATATTTTTTAAAAATTCTCTTTTAGTTTTGATTTATATGTTATGTCCTCAAAATATAGTAATCTCCTTGATGATAATTTGCATTATACAGACTCTCTATCATCTAATTCAGTGAGATAAATAATTACATTAATTTAATTGCATTAAATTAAATTGAAATGACCGGAGTGTAATTTGCCATTTACCAAAGAAAGCTGTTTAATCTTATTAAATGTTGTTTTTGTACTGTAATGATATTATTCAGGATTTTTTAAAATACAAAATACCACATCCATCTTAAAAATATGTCACTTTTGCATTATTAAAAGTAAATAGACCCAACTTTGCAAAAATATGTTATTCTGCCAGTAGATTTGACACATATGTGGTCTCAGTTCTTACTAAGATTTCCATACCTCTACTTTCATGTATTTGTAAATATATGTAAATCAAGCATATCATAAATCATCCTAAGACCTTCAAGTCGTAGTCACAACATAGCTATTTTTATAAACTTTGTTGATTACTTTTGTTGCAATTATTATTGTTATTTCTGAGGGAATTTAATAGTATATATGATAATGGGTTCATCGAAGTTTTTTGGTAGCTTATAATTGACTAACTACCTGTGTTTCTAGCTGTGAGAACTTTTTGACTCTTTTGAATAACTTTGGATACTTGAGCGAAAACAAACAAAAGAGGACTGCTTGTCAATAAAAAGCTAAACAGCTAAGGAAACTGTCTATAACTTGTCTTCCTAGAAATTTGAATCAAGTGTTGAAATACAGACAAGAAGAGAAACTCAGTTCACTGTTGCAATTCAGACAAAGCTTTTGCTTGAGGTTTATTTGAGGTGATGTTCAGGCAAAGAACGAAGGCATTTTGAGCATAGATAAGATGAACAACCAAGCAAACAAAATCCTAAAACCAACTACAAGTGAAGATTTTTTTTCCCTCCAAGACTGTTTGGTGGACTGAAGCCAAATAATCACTCTAGGAATCTTGTTTTTATATAAGGTCAAAAGGTCATATGTCTTGAAATTGGACAAATAAATTGAATGTGCTGTGTGGTAAAAGAAAGCAGCAAAATCTAAGACAGTTTTCAATAAAAATGATAATGAGTAGAGTTCATACACAAGTAAGAATAATAAATGAAAAGTTATCTGAAAGGAAATATACTGTGTTTATTGAAATATGTAATAAAGGCATTTCTTTAAGTAAAAAGAAATTAAGGGTAAGAACATCGATATGTGTAAACACCATTTTACCTTAGAAATATTAGATTCAAATTATTAGTAATTAGAAGGCCAATATTAACAAACGCTGGTGTATTATTAGTTTGTAGACTTCCTCAAAAAAATTTTTGATCAGAGGAAATCTAAGAAAATCTTAGCACAATTGTGTGTATAGTCAGAACTGAGTTGCCCGTATTCAGGAATAAATTGGCCCCAAATCTAACAATAATTAATCTTCAAGCATTCTTACTTACTGGTCCTTCCAAGGCCCTGTGCCTAATTTTGTATTTATAGTTTTATCTTCTCATAGAGGGCCCCACAATTTTTATGGGCTCCAAGGATCACAAAACTTAGATTCACCTATGGAGGTGTTATAATTTTCAATAACGCAACACGCAGAAATAATAAGGACATTGTCATTATCCTCAAATATTTATGCCTCTTTTTCTTAGTATTAACCTGTCTCCCTATAAATAAGACATTTTAAATCACTAATTTTTAAGGTGTCTTGCAATATCTTTTCAGTGTTTGCAAGAAGGAAAATGAGTTGCTGTAATTGCTTTCAGATCAGACTGAGAAATGCCCGTCAGGAATTGTACAAAAACAGTTGACTTGCACATCACTATTCATACTTCTAATGCTGAGCTGCTGAGTGTCTACAGCATTTCTTCAATAAGCCATTATTTTAAGAGTATTTCTAATTTGGAGGAAAGCAATGACGATTTTTCAATAAACAAAATGTTAATTTTAAAGAAAAAATGTTACATTTATCTTTTAATACTAAACTCTATTTTTAGATATTTTGAGCAAATAGCAAATTAGTTTTAGCACCTCTTGTGAAAATGTGTGTGCATATGTTTGTGTGGAGTGTGGGTGGAAGGGTTGAGGTTGAAGAAAAGGCATCATTATAATAGGGTAGAGACTAAGGCAAGAGTGAAAAATGCAGACCAGAGAGAGCAGAGATCTAAAGCTAAGCTACTGAGTTTTGATGCTGCTAAAATGGGACTCCAGAGGAAAGCAGAGTACTGGCTCAATAAAGGGAGGGTCAAAAGTAGGTTTACAGTTTTTAGTATAGAAAATAATGCAATGATGAATAAATAATAATACAAAGATCACTCTGTTTCACATATTCACAACAATAAACCTACTTTTGCTCCACCCTGTGTATGAATATTGGGGTCTTTGGCCCCATAATCTTGTTGTTGAATAAGATCTGTCTGGAAATTTGAGAATCTAAACAATAGGGTCTAAAGGAAAGTCCTGGCAGTGATAGCAGTTGTCTTAGTTTATTCAGGCTGCTTTAACAAAAATACCATAAACTGAGTGGCTTTAACAAGAAAAAACATATGACTCACAGTTCTGGAGGCTAGGCAGTCCAAGACCAAGACCCCAAAGATTGGGTGTCTGACTAGGGTACATTCCCTGATTCATAGATGCCCATCTTCTGTTGAATTTTCAGGTATATGGTACAAGTTACAAGGGAATAGTGACTTTTCTGTGGTCTTTTTCATAAAGGTACTAATCCCATTTATGAAGACTCGACTCTCATGACCAAATCATCCCAAAGTCTCTACCTCCAAGTATCATTACATTAGGGGTTAAATTTCAAAATATGAATTTTGGTTGAAAACAAAAGACATTCAGCCTATGGTAGTGGTCGGCAAACTGTGGCTCTCAAGCCACATGCAGCTCTTTGGCCCCTTGAGTGTGGCTCTTCCACAAAATACCTACTTCTGCAAATGGGCCACGAAGTTTCAAGCACACTGTACGTGCACGCCCACACGTGGTATTTTGTGGAAGAGCCACACTCAAGGGGCCAAAGCGCCACATGTGGCTCGTGAGCCTCAGTTTGCAAACCACTGGCCTATAGCATCAGTCAATACATTTTACTAGATCCTATACAGAGACTGTTCATTGATCTGGGTATAAAAATGAACACATCTATTTTTGAAAGAAGACAGAAGTTTCTTGCCTTTCTAAGAGAGCCAATTGTGTATAGTCTTATGAATTTAAAAAATGATTATTTGCATCTGCCTACAAGCATCATTGTTACTGCTAATAATGTTTTACTGTATTTGCAATATCCTCTGTATAAATTCAATAGTGAAGGGAAAATGATAATATTTGTTAGTTAATTTATAAACTGTATGTAAACCTAATTTTCCCAATGACATAAAATGGAATTCTTATTATTTTATAATATGCTTATGACGTATATACATTCCACTTTGCTATTCATTATGTATATAAGAAATGTATGATAAATTTGGAATAACTATGTTTCCCCAAGGTGTCATGCATTCCTACATATGCAAAATTTACATAATGTACCTGTGTAAACATCCTTTATAATAAAAAGGTAATATGCAAATTAACCCTCACACCCTCACAAGATGGCTGTCTATGACCAGGCTGGCAGGGGGGTTAAGGAGGGACAACCAAATGACTGAACAGCAGGTTGTGTGGGGCAACCAGGCCAACAGGAGGGGCAGTTGAGGGCAACCAGGACAGCAGAGCGGGGGAAGATAAGGGCGACCAGGCTGCAGGGGGGCAGTTGGGGGTGATTAGGCTAATGGGGGGTAGTGAGGGGTGACTAGGCCTGCAGGGGGGGGCGGCAGTTGGAGATGACCAGGCCAGCAGAAGGGGGCAGGTAGGGGAGACCAGGCAGGCAGGAAAGTGAGCTATTAGGAGCCAGCAGTCCAGGATTGTGAGAGGGATGTCCAACTTCCTGTTAGGCCCAGAGGGATAGGGCCTAAATCTGTAGTCAGACATCCCCTGAGGGGTTTCTGGATTGGAGAAGGTGCAGGCTGGGCTGAGGGGATCCCCCCCAATGCACGAATGTCATGCACTGGACCTCTAGTCTATTATATTTAAAAGAATATCTTAAATGTATTTGTTCTTCAGATGATCTTTCCTTGAATCCCAAAAGAGAGATGCTCTTCTATTATTTCACTGTATCTTTAGTTATAGAGATGTGTCCTAAATTCATTGTGACTAATTAATTACAAATGGGCAAACAGCAGATTTCATCTCATCTTATCATCTATTTCCATTCCCACCTCCGTTTCACTACTTCTTTTCTGTCTGAAAATATGTTGTCATTTGGCCTATTAGGTATCATTTAATACATTATTCTTTATAACTCAACCTTATGCACTATCTATAATAATAAAAGCATAAAATGCTAATTAGACCGGATGTTCTTCCGGATGAAGGTGAGGCTGCAAGGGAAGCCTGGGTTCCAGGTGCCAGAGGGAAGATGTCAGCAGCTGGGGGAAGGAAGGCCTACTCTTGCATGAATTTTGTGCATCAGGCCTCTAGTATATTATATTTATTCAAGTTTACAGCTAAGAAAATTAAAAGATACTCAGTGATGTTAAAGGATATGCTCAGGTTCACAGAGCTGGAACATGAAAAGAGCAATGCTATTGAATACAGGTTCCCTAACCGCAAAGATCCTGAAATTTTCATATGCTCTGCTATTAATAGTATTTCTAAACACTTGGAGTTATTAAGCTTTACATGTCAGTCCTCTTGGCATAAAAACCTCCAAAAGGAAAAAGGAAGGTAACAATAAATTTAGGTACTAATATGATTGTGCTATAAATGCTGATTAACTCTTTAGGGAAAAGCATTAATATTTTGTCAAGAAATCTCTTGTAATTTACCTTTCCTCCAGGAAAAACACACCAGTTTAAAGCTTATTGATAATATATATTTTTTTCTCTTTTGGTGGGCAAGTGTGTAAAGATTAATATAATAAAGAGTGGAAACTATAAAATTCATTAATCTGTAAGAATTTACTTTGATTGATTTTCATATGTATCTACTCATATAACTGCCCCCTATCAAGATATGAAACATCGGCCGCACCCCTAAGAGTTTTTGTTAATGCCCTTCCTTGGCATATCAGAAAAAAAAGTACACATTTTATTTTCTATGACCATAAATTAGCTTTATCTGTTTTGAACTTTATACAAATGGAATCTCACAGAACATGTTTTGTGTTTAGTTTTTTTTTGTTTGGTTGGTTATTTTGTTTTGTTTCTTCCTTTCTCTAAACATTATATCTGGGAGATTTATCAATGTGGCATATACCACTTTTATTTTTTTTAATTGTTTTTTTACTCATCCACATTAGAGTCATTTTCAGTTTTGGACTTCAGGAAATAGATGATAAGAAAATGTTGGTACATGCCTTTTGCATTAGATACATGCCAATTTTTCATATCACTAACTAGGAAGGGAATTTTTAATAGACCAGGAAATTAAGCAACTTTAGTAAGTTTATATTTAAGGGAACAATATAGCATATCCATTGGTGACAAAGCAATGACCAGATCCATATACTGGAATTTATAGCTTTGACATCAGATTTTGTCAGCACCATATTAACAGTATATTGAGTTATTGAATTTTAAATTAGTACATATATTATTGAAAATTTATATTGACATGTTATATTTTCTATATGCTTTTTACATAAATATGAAGAAAGATGATTGGCACATAATAGTTTTTTAAAAAGGCTTTCTACAAATTGTTTTATTTTTATAAATCATGGCATACAGTATAAATAATTTAACAGTGGTATTAATATTTTTGCAACTGTATATATTTCCTTTAATTATTTTTTATGATTTGTAGTCTTCCTATTCTAGAAAACTAAAATCAAACAAAAAAAAACAACAACATTGATTTTCCATTACTCTATGGAGGTCGGTAGATTCTGCTTAGAAATAAAAGAAAAGGTTTCCTTCCTTGTGAGGGAGTAGAAAGTTTTGGATTAAAAAAAAAAAATCCAAAAAGTGAAAATGGAAAGTGAGAGGACGAAAATCTCAGTTTCAGTGAAAAAACTAAAACCAGATGGACATGTAGCCTTCTCCTTTCAGACTCTGGAAGAAACATCATCACAGAGTATTTTATGAAGAATGGGGTACATTTGTCAGGCACTCACGTCTCTGTGTGGCCTACGAACGATACCACACTTATATGTAGAAGGTCATTGAGAATTAAAAACCTATGCAGTTGCAATAGTGTTGCTCTGGTGATGAGTGAGGTGATTTTATAACAAAAGCTACAGGGTCAAGTGCTGAAGGTAGGGATAGGCTGAGAGGCTCATGCCTTAGGTGTTTTAGAGAATCTGAACTATTATGATGGAAGTGGGCCTAGTCAAACTTATTAAGGTTTGTGACTATTATCTTGCCAAGCCCTGAGCTTGACAAGGGAATCTACACTAATAAAAGAGAAACATGGTAATTGGCGTACGACCGCTACCCTTTTCATTGGCTAATCAGCAAGATATGCAAATTAACTGTCAGCCAAGATGGCGGCCGGCAGCTAGGCAGCTTGAAACTAACATGAGGCTTGCTTGCCTCAGTGACGGAGGAAACCAAAGTTCCCCGCCTGCTGCTGCAGGCCTCTGAGCGGGCAGTTTAAGAAACATTGTAACAAATACCGCCGGACTTCAGCCAGCAGATTCGCAACATTGTAAGCAAAGGCCAGAAACCTACTTTCAGGCGGAGGCCTAAGAGCTGGAGCCAAGCCTCAAGGTAAAGCTGGCCCAGAATAAAAAAAAAAAAAAAGAAAAAAAGGAGAGGTTGGGAACTTCAGTCACCCCCAGCCTGAAAACAGCCCTCAGCCCTTCACCCAGACTGGCCAGGCACACCAGTGGGGACCCCCACCCTGATCCAGAACACCCTTCAGGGCAAACCAGGCAGCCCCACCCATGAACCAAGCCTCTACCCTATATAGTAAAAGGGTAATATGCCTCCCGGCACCGGGATCAACATGACAGGGGGCAGCGCCCAAACCCCCTGATCGCCCTGCGGCTCTGTGTGTGACAGGGGGCGGGGCCACAACCCCCTGAGCAGCCCTGCTCTGTGCCTGATAGGGGGGAGCTCCCCTACCCCCCCCCACGGGCCCTGCTCTGTGTGTGAGGGGGGCAGCGCCCCAACCTCCTGATCGGTCCTGCTCTGTGCGTGACAGGGGGTGGCATCACAGCCTCCCAATCTGCCCTGCTCTGAGCCCCACCAGGGGCTGCACCTAGGGATTGGGCCTGCCCTCTGCCACCCGGGAGCAGGCCTAAGCCAGCAGGTCGTTATCTTCCGAGGGGTCCCAGACTGCGAGAGGGCACAGGTCAGGCTGAGGGACCCCCCACCCCGCCGAGTGCACAAATTTTTGTGCACCAGGCCTCTAGTCCTATCTAATAAAAGAGTAATATGCAAAGTAACCATCACTCCGTGACAAAGATGGCAGTGCCCATAGTGCCCGGGGTCGGACACTGGTAGCATCGCCCTGGCAATGTGAGCCCAGCGTCCATGCCTTGGCTGTGTGGAGGGAGGAGAGGGGCTTCTGGCCAGAGGCTGGGGCAAGGGACACTGGGCTGGCAGGGATGTGAACCCAAAGTCCCACCCAGCAGCATGGAGGGAGGAGGGGGCTTTGGGCCAGAGGCTGGGGCAAGGGATGCTGGTGTCATTGCAGGCTGGGCTCCCCCCACCTCATGCACGAATTTCATGCACTGGGCCTCTAGTAGTCACAATAGTTATGGAGACTTTAGTAGTTAGGATATAGGTAAAAAAAAGAGAAATATCAAGTGTCATGAGTCAATGTTCAAGAACAGTCTGAAATGGACAAAAATCACCTAACCCACCACTGTGGGTTTTCTTAAGGTTTTCCTGATATATACAAATCAATGTTTAAAAACATATAAGGGGAAATGTGTGGTTAAACAAAAAGCTAAGAAAGGATAAAGATCTTCAATACAAAATTAGAGCCTTAAATGAAATAATATTTATCCATTAAATCATTAAATTGTTCACCCATCTAAAATTTATTGAAGTTTCCCATTTTAATTCATTCTAAGGAGAATCTAACATTTATTTTATTTTATTTATTCTCTCTTTCTTCCTTCTCTCTCTCCCTCCTTTTCTTTTTTCTGTTTCTCCTGCCCTTCCTTCTTTTTTTCCCCTTATTTCTCTTCTCCTTTCTTCTATTAATTAAGATTATTTTCCTATATATTTTCCTTTTTATTTTCTTTCCTCTTTACTTTCAGGATATGTAACTGTACTTATGATTTTAGAGAAAATGTAAGTGAACCTTCTAGTTTAATTATGTGTTATAAGCAAAATGCCCATTTGTGATTTGCAAGAATGATTTAGTAGGCAATAAGTGGCAAATAAAATCTGTGCATCTTTTAAATAGGCAAATAATTTTTAAAATAGAAGAAATATGGATTAATTTATTACTGTAAAGCCTTAAATTAAGTCAAAAATTCTCTATCAAAGAATTATTCCATATTCCTTTATGTTCATGAGGCTTACTTATAAACTTAAACTGTTCAAACCTATGTAATTTGAAATAAGTGTATTTCACCCACTACCTAGATGTTCGCATGCTTACTTTATCGCACATCTATCTTTCCTTCTATCATCCATCACTCCTTCGTGTATTTTTAATATTTCAAAGCAGTTAATTCTGTACATCACATGCCATAATTAAATCAATTATGTTCTATGCCCCTTATTCAAACTTTAAATTTTTCATGAACTAAAAAATACATATATTAAAGCTTTGTCTTATAGTCTATAGCCAGGAAAACAAGATATAAAATATTGAATAAAAAGAAAACATTCATTCATAGTATAAATCATATTCTCACTTGGTCAATAATTCTTTATATAACTGTACAGTTCTTCTAACTTTCAAATATCTTTGACTTATATTTGCACCACATGTGATTGGTTTCTTTAATAACATTTTATGACTTCGGCTCAGAAATGCCCTATCCATAAAAGCAGAAACTGAAAGCTGATCTTCTGATCCCAAATTATGTGCTCTTTCATTCTCTTCTACTGTCACCACATTTTTCTCTTGTAGATAAAAAATAAAATCCAATAAGTATGACATTTAATTCCCTTTGTGTTATGTGTAAAAACCCATCCCTTTCATTCTTCATTTTAATTTTCTCATCTAATTCATACTAACAGTATAAAAGAACATGGGGTTACTGGAAAATGCTCTAAACTTCCCACACAAAAGTTACTTAAATATTCTATAAAGTGATTTCATTAATGAGCATGTTGCTTGGAATTATTAAATATTCTCTGCCAAGCATTTTTTTAATCATCCGTTTCCCCAAGCATGCTGGTTTTGTTACTGTAGATAAGATGTCTTATGTGTAAGTTAAAGAAAGATATTTTTAAAAGAACATGAGCAGAGTTGAGAAAGCCCGCATTATTGTCGGTGTTAAGCAGAATATTAGAGTTAGAGAACATAACATGATATGAGGCTCCAGAAGCGTCTCTGGCACAGAATAAGCCAAATGCCCAAACATTGCATCAGGAAATAGCAAAGCTATTAGCAGTCTTCCTGTCATGCTGGGAAGCAAACCACAACTGGTCTTCCAGATTTCAGAAAGGAGTATCTCTGGCAGCCTCCTGAATTTTATTAAATTGGAAATCTGATAGAGAAAATCGGAAAATAATTCCAGCATGTAAAGAGTTTCCTTAGGCCAAATAATGATGGGTGAGATTGTGGGGTCAGATGTCAAAGGTATACATAGAGGGTGAATACACATAGAATTTTAGAGAAAGGCCAAATTGTATTTTTACAAGATTTGCACTATTTTAAAACTTTGTGGCCAAAACCGGTTTGGCTCAGTGGATAGAGCGTCGACCTGCGGACTGAAAGGTCCCAGGTCCGATTCCGGTCAAGGGCATGTACCTGGGTTGCAGGCACATCCCCAGTAGGAGATGTGCTGGAGACAGCTGATCGATGTTTCTCTCTCATCGATGTTTCTAACTCTCTATCTCTCTCCCTTCCTCTCTGAAAAAAATCAATAAAATATATTAAAAAAAAAAAAACTTTGTGAAAAAGTGTATAAAAAATCTGATTTTACCACACCCTTGCTATCACTTGATGAGATGACACATTATAAATTTTACCAATTTCACAGTGGGTATGACATTTTTTTCTCTGAGATTATAATTTTCATTTTGTTGCTTTATATGTGTAAGCACATACCTGTTTCAATATATAGGCATCTTGATTTTTGCATATTTTTATCTTATGCTTTGTAATTTAAAGCATGCTTTGAAATATATGATCTATGTAAGCAGTTAGCAATAATGTTGCAAGGATAGCTGGTGATGTTGAAGAAGCTGTAAAGTGAAGTAGTTAACAATACAGACTCAGCAGCCAGACTCCTTGGGTATGAACCATACATTCATCTCTTATTACCACAACTAGAGGCCCAGTGCATAAAATTCTTGCACTCGGGGGGAGGGGAGCGTGTCCATCAGCCTGGCCTATACCCATTCATAGTACAGGAGCCCTCGGGGGATATCTGGCTGATGGGAAGCGGGCCTAAGCCAGCAGTCAGACATCCTTAGCTCTCCCGCCACCACTGCTGTGCTCGCCAGCCAGCCCCCTGTGGGAGTGCACTGATGACCAAGGGGCAGCTCCCACATTGAGTGTCTGCCCCCTGTTGGTCAGTGTGTGTCATAGTGACCTGTCGTTCTGCCATTTGGTCAATTTGCATATTAGCCTTTTATTATGTAGGATGACCTTAGGAAACTACCCTTCTGAGCCTCATTTACCTAGTCTTTAAAATGAGCATGAGAACATAAATAGCTCATCAATTTACTGTGAGGATTTAGTGTTATTATATAAAAAAGTACTCAGACAAGTGTTCAGCAGATAGTAAGCAGTATGTAGGAGATGACAAGCAATACAGTGTTTTATTACTACCTCATTCTCTAATATCCCAATGGAATACAGGGAAAAATGAATCTCAGAAAAGCTGAATGAAAGACATTTTGAGTGACTTTCTCTACATATTCCAAGTACCAAGGCTTGGAAATAGAATGCCACTTTTTCAGATAACTTAACTGCTAACCCTACTTCAACTCAAGTCATACAATCAATAATATAGTAATCAATCATTAATATGGGTAAAGTAAATGACAGTCAGAGCTGTGTCAGAAGTGTGTTTATGTTGCTTTTTCTGTTTCTTGTCAGTACTTCATGATGTCAGAAACCACATTTAAAAATTAGTTCATTTGTAAATTGTCTAGATTATCCAAAAGTTAGTAACCAGGATTTTCCATAATAAAAGAAAACATTTTATTTTTAAAATAAGTTTGAAATTAAAAAAATATTTTATTTAAAAAAAACCATTTTATTCTTACAATAAGTTTGAAATTAAAAAATAGCAGCTTGGAAAGGAAACAAGATGGTGGCATAGGTAAATGCCTGTATTGCTTCCTCCCACAACCACATCAAAATTACAACTAAAATACAGAACAACTATCATCCGGAACCACAGGAAAGCTGGCTGAGTGGAAGTACTACAACTAGAGAGGTAAAGAAGAAAGAACATTGAGGCTGGTAGGAGGAGTGGAGGCATGGAATGGGCTGGTCCAGCACATGGGAGTGTCATTTTTTAAATCGGGAGGGAGATTGCCTCTTTGGAGGCCACCTGGAGGAGCAAGGAGTCCCAGCCCGACACCAGACCCCCAGCCCAGGGTTCCAGGGCTGGGAAAAGAAGTCCCATGGGCAGTAAGAACTACGACTGTAACAACAAGAGCAGATTGGAGCTGAGTGACACACAGGCTGCTAGAAACCCAGCTGCTCCTCTAAAAAGGCTGGCACCATGAACTGGATTTACAAGCTCCCACTTGCTCTGAGCTCTAATGTTGGGCAAGACTCTGGGGGACCCAGACAAATAGGGAGAAACTGGACTGTCTGGCACCGGGGCAGGAACTCGGGGCCTGCTTTCTTCCAGACAGAGGTGCTCACAGTGGTAATTGTTCCTGTGCTGAGACCTTCCAGGTGTAGGGCTAACTGGCAGACATTTCTGTTAGCTCTGCCCTGGAGATTCCCTGAGACCCTGCCCCACCCAACTTACAATCCCACCCAAGCTTTGTGAAGCGGCTTTTGCATATGAAAGGCCTGTCCTTTCTCAGCCTAAAACCTGTCAAACAAGCTGAAGCTGGGTCAGGCAGCCCCAAAGCCAGCAGTTCTCAACCTGTGGGTCATGACCCCTTTGGGGGTGGAACGACCCTTTCACAGGGATCTCCTAAGACCATTGGAAAACACATATATAATTACATATTGTTTTTGTGATTAATCACTATGTTTTATTATGTTCAATTTGTAACAATGAAAATACATCCTGCATATCAAATATTTACATTATGATTCATAACAGTACCAAAATTACAGTTATGAAGTAGCAATGAAAATAATTTTATGATTGGGGGTCACCACAACATGAGGAACTTTATTAAAGGGTCGTGGCATTAGGAAGGTTGAGAACCACTGCCCAAAGCTATCAATAAGATGCCCAAGGATGGCACCAGCACCAGCCTGCCTTGCTTCACACTGGGCCTCGTCTGGGCACTTCCAAACCCAATACAAAGAAGAGGAATCTGCATATCCCTGTGTAGCTCCTACTGGGTGGCCATAGGCAGTGGCTTACTTTGTACCTCCTTGGAGATCCAAGATCCAGTGTACCCAGTGGTCAGTGTGAGACCATACCAGCTTACAACTCTTCACATCCATAAGTGACACACTCAAGGGGCAGATTCAGTGAGCACCAAAGCCCCACTAAAGCAAGTCCTGCCCCATAAGGGTGTCTTCTGCACAGCAGCTCTCCCACTGTAGTAGAAGCTGGTTCCCACAGCCAATTGGCTTGGAGGTCAATTCCTCCCAGTGATACCAACAATCAAGGCTCAGCTATAACAAAGTGGTGCACCAAGAGTGTCCACCTCAGGTGATCGGGAGGCTGAGCCACTGGGCCTTATAGGACACCTACCACACAAAGCCACTTTATCAACTCAAGGAGACTTAGTAGCTACCCAGTACACAGAAACAAACACAGGGAAGCAGTCAAAATGTGGAGACAAAGAAATATGTCACCAATGAAAGAAATGAAAGAAAGCAAACTACTGGATATAGAGTTCAAAACCACAGTTATAAGGTTACTCCAGAATCTTTTAGAAAACTCTGAGAAACTTAGTGAGACCTTTAAGGATCTTAGTGAGAATGCCAAAAAAAAATGGAAAAGGACTAGCAGAAATTAAGCATATACAAACTTAAATAAAGAATAATATATAGGGGTTCAAGAGTAGACTAGAGATTCCCAAGAATTAAGTCAATGATTTGAAATATGAAGAAGCAAAAAACACCCAACCAGAAGAGTAAAATGAAAAAAGAATCCAAAAATATGAAGATAGTGTAATGAGCCTCTGGGACAACTTCAAGTGTACTAACATCTGAATTATGGGGATGCCAGAAGAAGTGAGAAAGAAAGACATTGAAAACCTATTTGAAGAAATAATGACAGAAAACTTCCCCCACCTGGTGAAAGAAATAGACTTACAAGTCCAGGAAGCACAGAGAACCCCAAACAAGAGGAATCCAAAAAGGAACACACAAAGACACATCATATTTAAAATTCCAAGGGCAAAAGACAAAGAGAGAATCTTAGAGCAGCAAGAAAAAAAACAGTTACCTACAAGGGAGTACCCATATGACTGTCAGCTGATTTCTCAACAGAAACTATGCAGGCCAGAAGGGAGTGGCAAAGAAATATTCAAAATGATGAATAGCAAGAAGCTATAACCAAGAATACTCTATCCAGCAAAGCTATCATTTAGAATTGAAGGAGAGATAAGAGCTTCACAGACAAGAAAAGCTAAAGGAGTTCATAACCACCAAACCAGTATTATATGAAATGCTGAAAGGTATTCTTTAAAAAGAGTAAGAAAAAGAAAGAGGTAAAGATAAAAAATTATGAACAACAAAGTAACAACAAATACATATCTATCAAGAAGTGAATCTAAATATCAAATGAATAAAAAATCTAATGAACAGAATAAACTGGTGAATGGAATAGAATCAGGGGCATGAAAATGGAATAGACTGACAATTCTCAGAGGGAAGGGGGTGTAGGGGGGTGTGGGAAGAGATTAGACAAAGATCTTATCTGGATATATGCAGTACCTATGGACACAGATAATAAGATGGCAAGGGCCAAGGGTGGGGTGGGAACCTGGTGGAGAGGAGCTATGGGGGGCAGGGGGAAAGGGGACATCTGTAATAATCACAACAATAAAGATGAAGAAAATAGCAAGCTCAAGTCCAATGATTTTAATAATGAAGACATTGATTTTGGATAATATGTTTAATAAAGGAATTTCTATTTGAAAATGTTTATAAATTATCATTTTAGACAATAGATTTTATTCCCATATGGGTTGTTCCAATGACTAGTTTTCAATAGGACTACTGAAATCAAGATGTCTATATACTGAAACAGATATATGCTTACATATATACAGCAGTTTCTTTTTAGAACCCCAGAAACTATCATACTCGCTATGAAATCGGTAACATTTTAAAAGTTTAATATCATCAATTAATAGCAAGGATGTGATAAAATCAGAAATATTTGTACACTTTTTTTAAAATATATTTTATTGATTTTTTTACAGAGAGGAAGGGAGAGGGATAGAGAGTTAGAAACATCGATGAGAGAGAAACATCGATCAGCTGCCTCCTGCACACTCCCCACTGGGGATGTGCCTGCAACCAAGGCACATGCCCTTGAACAGAATTGAACCTGAGACCCTTCAGTCTGCAGGCCAACACTCTATCCACTGAGCCAAACTGATCAGGGAGAGAAATGTTTATACACTTTTGAAAACATTTTTTTTTTTTAAACACTGGATGAAGGCTCATTTTTTTTTTGGAGGGAAAGAAATTTATTAGATCTTATGTTCTCTTCTTGAATTAAAATTGAGTAAAACCTGTAAATATTAATTACTAGAAGCCCAGTGAAAAAATTCATGCCTGGGGGGGGAGGGGATCTGATCTGTGTGTGTCCCTCAGCCTGACCTGCACTCTCCCCAATCTGGGAACCCTCAGGGGTTGTCCTACTGACAGCTTAGGCTCGCTCCCCGTGGTTCTCTGCTCTCTGCAGGGCCTGCCTGCTCCACACTGCAGTGACTGCCAAGCAGGCCATGCTGGGAGCTGCCTGCAGGCCGTGTTTACCTGCTCCCGGGTTGCCGTAGCAATGGCGAAGCAGGCCGTGTCGTGCTGGGAGCTGCCTCCTCCCTACTGTCAGTCTCCAAGGATGTGATGAGGTTAATTTGCATACTCACTCCTGATTGGCTGGTGGGCATCATGAAGCTATGGTCAATTTGCATCTTTCTCTTTTATTAGCGTAGATTAGGGCTTAAATCAACTGACAAGTTATTTCAGTCCCTAATAAAATTACTACTAAAAATCCAGTGTATAAAATTTGTACATGGGGGCAGAGGGGTCCCTCAGCCCAGCCTGTACCCTGTCACAGTCTGGGAGCCCTCAGGGGATGCCCAACTGACAGTTTAGGCCTACTCCCCATCAGTCAGACATCCTTAGCACTGCCCAGAGGCAGGAGCCCAGCTTCTGGCTGCACGGTACTCCCCCTGTGGGAGCGTACTGACCACCAGGGGGCAGTTCCTGCATTGAGCATCTTCCCCCTGGTGGTCAGTGCAAGTCATAGCAACCTGTTGTTCTGCTGTTTGACCTATTTGCATATTAGCCTTTTATTATGTAGGATAACGGTTAATTTATGTGTCTGGCTTGGCTATGGGATATTCAGATATTTGGGTAAATATTATTTTTTTTATATTTTTGTAAGAGTGTTTTCAGATGAGGTTAACATTTTAATAGATGGGTTTTAAGTAAAGCAGATTGCTTTCCATATTGTGCGTGGGACTCATCCAATCAGCTGAGTCTTTGGATAGATAAAAAGACTGGCCTCCCTCAAGCAAGAAAGAATTGCACTAGCAAACTGCCTTCAGACTTCATCTGCAACAATGGTTCTTCACAGCACTTGACTTTCAGATTCAAACTGGAACATCAGCTCTCCTGGGTGTCCAATCTGAAGGCCTTTGAACTGAAACTAAAGTATCAGGTCTCCCAGGTATCCATCCTTTGGATGGATTTTGGAATGTTGCCATCTATAATAGTGTAAGTCAATTTCTTATAATAATCTCTCAAAATATATATAGACATCTCCAAGGTGAGCACTCACAGGATGCAGACAACAGGCCTGAGTAGCAGTAAACACACACATATTTTATTAATTCTATTTCTCTGGAGAATTCTGACTAATATAATTACTATAGAAAATTACACATACTTAAGTCCATTTCCCCACAACCAATAAATATTTTTAAAAACATGTTTTTTATTGGTTTCAGAGAGAGGAAGGGGGAAGAAGAGAGGGATAGAAACATCAATGATGAGAGAGAATCACAGATCGGCTTCCTCCTGCACACTTCCCACTGGGGATCAATCACAACCAAGGCATGAGCCCTGACCGGGAATCTAACCAGTGACCTCTTGGTTCATGAGTTGATGCTCAACCACTGAACCACACTGGCCAATTAAAATTTTCACATGTCTTGCAACTAGGGACTGGGGAATGGAGTGAATACAAGTACATTACCACACACACACACACACACACACACACACACACACACACATCTATACATTAATTCAATTTGATTTTTAACAGGACAGGATTCAATCTAATTGGTATGTAAAATATTTGTAGGTTTATATCTTTAATCAATGCTTTCAGCTTTTTATTCCCTATATTATTTACATATTTTAAAATCTTTCTTTCTGGTATTGTTTTTTTAAAAAAAACAATAAAACATTTTAAGCAATTCCCATAAAATATGATGGATTCTTAGCATGTTTACACAACTCTATACTTAAAATCCTTGAAAATGATCAAAAAGAAGCTACATAGTAAAATATTCATTTATATTGATTGAATAGCATTATTATTCTGCGTGAAGTTGTTTGTGTTTTTTAGTCAATTTCAGAACATTTATCCAGAAAATTTTTATAAAACTATGATGACTAGGTTTGTGCAGTTATGGCTTAGTTTTTCTTTAATGTCTTGTTACTCATCTGAAAGTTAAGTTGAAGACATAATGAAACCAGGAACTATATTCATCCCAAGACCTAAAGATTCCTAAAAGAGAGATTATAAAATATAAGACATAGAGAAGAATAAAAAGTAAACATCTCCTTTTTTTCTAGGCGGCTACCATGAGTCACTTGAGATTTGATAAAGAAATCCCTAATTACCTAACAAAAATTCTGTGAATTGAAAGGCATAAAAGTGAGCCACACCAAACTTTTGTCAAAGTTATCTGTTTTCTTTCAACAGCAGACCAAATCTGAAACAAATTGATCCATTACCACTTTCAGGTAATGGATCAGTGATCCATACTCATCACAAGTCTAGCATTGCACAAACAAAAATACAAATTTAAATGCCCCAATTCAAATTTGAATAAGTTTGTAGCTATGAGAAGACATTCACAATATTAAAGCAGCATTTAAAGAAGACAATAACTCAAGATTATAGGTGAATTTTGAGTTTCAGACTGAAAACACAAAAATATTTTTCAACAATCTAAAATAAATTAGTGAAAAAAATAACTGTTTTTACAAATAGCTTAACCAGAAGAGGTAACAAGAGGTTAAACAAAAGCTATAAAACAAAAGGAAGAAAATGAACATTGTTCTGGTAGATCTCAACAAGTTAAAAATAATGATAAAAACATCACACATCAATAATTGGTTAGAAAATATTTGGATAAATATATAAAATACAAAATTATGAGAGAATAAAAGCCATTACAGAGAAAATCAATGATTAACCAGACAGCAGTGATAAAATAGTCAAAAACATACATACTAATGAGCATATTCGTGGCTATATTAACTTATTTAATCACCACAGAAATCTTCTGAGGAAAATCTTCCTATTATTTCCCCCTCCCAGTGATAATCTCAGTGTATCAACTGAGGCACAGATAAACTATATTATCCTCTGGTCACAGCAACAAAATTATGGAGCTGTTATGAAAACTTAATCTGGCTTTCATCTGAGTATACATTCTTAATTTTTATGCTAACTGCATCTCATGAGGTAAAATAAAGATGGCCAAAGTAATTCAACATGCATGTAATAAGTGATCCTGAAATAGAAAACAATGAAAAAACTGAACTATATTGAATAAAATTATCAAATTAAGTGCTTATAGAATATGTATGTTAAACACCAACATATTTCATAAAGATTGATTTATATTGAAATATATGTTGATAAAATGACCAAATTTCAATTATAATAAAAACTAATAAAATTACCCATATACCTGCCAGGTATAAAGGTATAATATCATTCTGAACTTGCCTTTTCCATGCTAATATTCATTTCCAGAATACAGCAAGGTAAATATATAGAATTGAATGGGGGGGAGTTTAATTTAGTTAAGATATATATGAAGATATTTTCAATTACACAACTTCACTGATAAAGAGATAACAAAATTACCAAATGATAAAATTAAACTGAACAAGCACAAAAATCACAGTAAGTACTATAACTATAAGTTTAAAATATAGAACTAAGAAAATGGAAAGCCAAAGAAGAAAAAAGACAAATATTGAAAAACAAAGTCTGCTTTAGTAAAATCTCTGGGACCATATATTTCAAAATGGTAGGTATTTTTTTAATCTTAAAAAACTGCATTCTACAAATATAATAATATAGTTAAAATAGACTATCAGAGAAAATGCTGGTGCATTGACATATAAAACAGAGTGCTGTCTTTGTTGAGGGGAAGGTAGGTAGCATATAAATTATTGGATTGTTAAAACAAACTATTAGTTTCAATTGTTTCTGAAAAGCAAAATTTTAGGGTAGAAGATCCTCCATTAAACATTTATATACTCTGGAATTTTTATAAAAACAGTATATGCTATTTTAAAAATATGAAATGCCTTTGGATTCATGCAATTTAGGTTCAAATATTGTGAACATAAGGTCATTTACTCAAATGTTCTAACAGATTTCTCATATGAAAAATAGCAACAATGACCTCAAAGTACAATACTACACAAAGTGTGCTTGAGTATTAAATTAGATAATGCATATAAACAATTTAGCACAGTGACTAACACATAATAATTGTGCAATTATAATTAACTAGAGGCCTGGTGCATGAAATTCGTACACTGGGGGGGTGGGGTTCCTCAGCCCAGCCTGCCCCCTCTCACAGTCCTGGAGCCCTCAGTAGATGTTCTACTGACAGCCACAGTCTGGCAGCAGAGGCTCGGAGCAGGCGCTGTGTGTGTGTATGTGTGTGTGTGTGTGTGTCTCCACTGGGGGCCTGCCCACAGCCACAGAGGAGGCTTGGAGCAGGCGCCCCATGTGTGTGTAAGTGTGAGTGTGTGTGTGTGTGTGTGTGTGTGTGTGTGTGTGTGTGTCTGCTGGGGGCCTGCCCCCAACCACACTGCGGAGGCTTTGAGCAGGCGCCCCTCTGTGTTGATCTCTCCTGCTCCTGGCCTTTGCCGGCATGTTGTTCTCTTCCTTGACCTGTGGGCAGGGCAGGATACTGCCTGTGGGCCATGCTTGCCTGCTTGAAGATCACCATGGTGACCCGTGAGCAGACCCTGCTGGGTGCTGCCTGTTGGGGGCTGCCTGCTGGCCGCACTTTCCTGCTCACGGATCGCCATGGCAACTTGCCAGCAGGCCCTGCTGGGGGCTGCCTGTGGGCCCCGCTTGCCTGATCGTGGATCACCTTGGTGACCCATGAGCAGGCCCTACTGGGGGCTGCCTGCGGGCCATGCTTGCCTGCTCCAGGGCCGCGCGACCTGCTTGCGGGTGACCGAGGCAATGCCTGCTAGGCTTATGTTGCCAGGGTGACACCGCCAGCGTCCTGCCCCACCGCTATGGGTGCCGCCATCTTTGTTGGGGAGTGATGGTTAATTTGCATATTACTCTTTTATTAGATAGGATTACTGTTGTGATATTTATTTTTAATTCATGTACACCAATTTCATTTTAATAAATTATTTTTTAAAGAGAAAAGTAGGGAGAGGGAGAAAGAGAAGCATTGATGTGAGAGCAAAACTGCCTCTTGCATGTCCCCTGTTGGGATGAAGCCTGCAATCCGGTTGGTATGCACTGAGTGGAAGTCAAACTGGCAATCCTTCTATGCACAAGACAATGCTCAGCCCACGGAGTCACACTGGTCAGGAACAAAGGCAACATTTCAAAAGGCTGCTAATCCAGTCTTCTTTCAGATTGCATTACTGTGTTAAACTTTCAATTGACTGCTTGCAGTGTACTAGTATGCACCATGATATCCCTTTGAAATTATACATTATATTTTAAAAGAAAAGGTGCATGCTATTCCATTTCCTTATTTGAAGAGAATCACATTTTACAAGCTAATATAACACTTTTTATTCTATCTTAATTGGCATTTAATCTACAATGAACAGTAAGAAATCTAATGTTTAGTACCATTCTACCTTAGCCAAGATCATTTGGCCTCACTACGCAATATTTTACTTCCTAACTTTGTCCCTCTGGAAAATACACTGTTTTGAGTAGACTTTAATTCTGAAAATTAGTCAACTGATATATTAAATGTTGTATCCTTTCACTATTCATTTTGAAAAATACTTAATACCTTTCTTTTCCCTTGGGTATTTATATTTGCTTACTAAAGAAATTATTTCTGTGTTAGCTATTTAACAGTCAGAGGAATTTTTATAAAATATTCTTAGGGGTAAATTTAAATTAAATGAAACCATGTATTTTGACCAAAGAAATAAAATGCAAACTCTTAAAGTTTATATTTAATTCATAAATTTGTGTGTTTTTATAAAGGTGAAGTGGAGATTAGTAGTTTAGAATTTGTTGTGTTTCAGATACATTTGGTCTTTCAGTTACTGCTATTTGCCCCTAGAAATTTTGCATTATTTATTCTTTTTGGGTATAAGTACAAGGCTTTGCAAGGTCATTGCTTCTCAGTATCACTTCACTCATTTTTATTCCTTCATTGTGATTTTAAAAGTTACAACACAGTTATTTTTTTACTTTATACTTTAATAAGTGACATAAAGTTTGATTTCCTCTCTTCTATCCACACACATTTTATAACATTTTTGATCTATATTCATCTATATAATCCTAAACCTGAGTTGAGGTTTGAGGACTATGGCAGCTGTATAACTCTTACAATAATCGATAAAAGAATACAGATGTCAAATCAGAAACATGGAGTTTCTGTACTGTAGAAACCACTGCCTCTAGACGAGTCATCTGCTCATTTTGATCATAAAGTACACTTGAATGAATAACTTGGAAATATTTAATAGTGTTGTGTCCCTACTAAATAGTAAAATTTAGAAAATCTAGTCATTACATATTTTCCCATATTGATAAAATATTTTTAAAGCTGTGTTTAAATGGATTGAAGAATATACATTCAAAATTAAAGAAGCGCTTATAAAGTAATCCTCTTGACGCAAATTCTTTGTAACTATTGAAATATTTTAGGCAAGTATTCAGACTCAGTGATAACTTTCTCACATTCATTCATACATTACTCCGAAGAAAAGAGCCCTGACTTAGTGTTAATCACTGACAATAATAAAAATATTAAAATAATGTGATGCCATGGTATCCTCAAATGCTTAATTCACCTGAAAACTAAGATAATTCACTCATTTCTTCACATCAGGTTTGGCATGATGGTGAAATTTTTATTAGTGTTCCCTCAACTATAGCAATCCATACAGCAGCTCTTACCTACAAAGCTCCCTCCTGTAAGAGTTAAGGCAATTCTAAATTATAAAGTTGCTCTATCACATTGAACTCAATAGTTAAATATGTTACCCTGTGTAGGGTAAATATGGTGACCCATATTTCTAATATAATTAGAATTCCCTGTATTTCTGCTTCTGATTTACCTATACTTAAGTGTTTCTAGTAAAGTAATATGCATATATTGGATGGCATGTGTGATTCATGGATTCACAATCATATGGAACAGGAATAGTTTCAGACCCAGGTGCAGTGCTGTCTTGGGGTAGTGGATTTTCACTAGAGTGAAAAAGAAAAAGGATGAAACTCTTTGTAGTTGAAAAACTGGTTTCTATGTAGCAATTCAGAAAAGGATGCAGTGGAGACTGAAGTTGATAGCTTCACCTAAATATCACTACAGTTTTAAGATAACCAGGCAGGTGCAGAGCTGTTCTAGGACTGTCTCTTATTTCAACTAATTCCCTACTTGTTCTGTTTCTTATCTATGCTTCATACTAATTCATTATGATAATCTTATCCTATTCCCAATTCTCTAAGCTACTGTGTTTAACCTTTTTTATTGGGGTGTTGGGATTACCTAAAATGGATTCATGCTTTTGGAAAAGGGATATGTATGTGTGTGTGTGTGTGTGTGTGTGTGTGTGTGTGTGTGTGTGAGAGAGAGAGAGAGAGAGAGAGAGAGAGAGAGAGAGAGAGAGAGAGAGAGAGAGAGAGGGATGGAGCTCTCTGGAATGAATATTTTCACAAAGTTGTGAGTCTTAAGGCATTACAAGTTACTAGACTTTGAGTCTTATTATTGTTAGCCATAATTCTACAGGCATGCCAATTCCAGGATTCACAAAGTCCAGAATTTATTTAATTTGATTTAATTAGAATCTAATTTGGTGCTGATAGCAAGAACCCTTTGTTTGTCTCCCTAAATCCAGCAGTCCTTCCAGCAGAATCTTGTCTACCTTCCTATGAAACAAAACCTCAGGGGTTGCAAAATCTTTACTTTGTTGAACCTAGTCAATCTCCTCTCAGTTTTTCTGAAAATTAAAAATCTTTAAAATCTTAGGAAAACTAAAAATAGTTTTTACAGAAACTGTGAGCTACTTATCTATGAAAAAATTAAAGTATAATGCAATTTAATTATACCCAGTATATATATAAAACATGTTCTATAAGAATGTTATACTAAGAATTATTGGGAATGGTATATTAAGGAAAATTTCATAGGGGATTAAATCCAGTAGTGAAGACTGGTAAGTCACAGCCACTCAATCCTTATAATAACTAAAATGAACTTTACTGCCAGAGAAAAACAAAGGGAAACATTAATTCCTACTTTTTTTATATTAGGTAGATTCATTTGTTAAGTCAGTTTACTTAGTGTTATGTCAATGGAGCTTAAGAACAATTATTTGAAGTCTCAGAAAAAATTTGAGTGTTCATGCACACAGAAGAGAGAGAGAGAGAGAGAGAGAGAGAGAGAGAGAGAGAGAGAGAGAGAGACAGTTGTAGGAGAAGTTTTTAGGGTTCAAAGGTTTACCAGAATTAAAGACAGGGACAAATGCATATTTGGAAACAAGAGAACACAATGCAAATACCCTGAAATTGGATTTTATTGAGAAGCCTAATGAAAATAAGGCTGAGATAAAGATAACCCTTATATATCATGTTCCTTATTGACATTATGGTCTGTGCATTTATTTATTACTAGAGGCCCGGTGCACAAAAATTTGTGCACTCGGCGGGGGGTCCCTTCAGCCCGGCCTGCGCCCATTCACAGTCCAGGACCCCTTGGGGGATGTCCACCTGTCGACTTAGGCCCAGTCCCCAGGGGATCAGGCCTAGGCTTGCAGTCAGACATCGTTCTGGCAGCCAGGGAGCCCTCAGGGGATGTCCTACTAAAGGCTTAGGCCCCCAAGGGATCGGGTCTAAACCATTAGTTGGACATTATTTGTGCTGCCACGGAGGTGGGAGAGGCTCCTGCCACCACCACTGTGCTGGCCAGCCATGAGCCAGCTTCTGACTGAGTGGCACTCCCCATATGGAAGTGCACTGACCACCAGGGGGCAGCTCCTGCATTGAGTGTCTGTCCCCTGGTGGCCAGTGCGCATCTTAGCAACCGGTCGTTCTGCCATTCAGTCAAAGTGCATATTAGCCTTTTATTATTATTACTAGAGGCCTGGTGCACAAAAATTTGTGCACTCGGGGGGGAGGGGGGGTCCCTCAGCCTGGCTTGTGCCCTCTCGCAATCTGGGACCCCTCTGGAGATAACGCCCTGCTGGCTTAGGCCTGCTCCTGGGTGGCAGAGGGCAGGCCCAATCCCTAGGTGCAGCCCCTGGTCGGGCTCAGAGCAGGGCTGATTGGGGAGTTGGGGTGCCTTCCCCTGTCATGCACAGAGCAGGGCAGATTGGGAGGTGGCGATGCCACCCTCAGTCACGCTCAGGGTAGGGTCGATTGGGGGGTTGGGGCACCGTCCCCTGTCATACTCAAGGCAGGGTCAATGGGGAGGTTGCGGCACCACCCTCTATCACCCACAGAGCAGGGGTCAATCAGGGGGTTGGGGCGCCGCCACTCTCACACTCAGGGCAGGGCCAATGGGAAGGTTATGGCTCTACCCTGTCACACACAGAGCAGGGCCTGTGGGGGGAGGGGGGTTGGGGCACTGCACCCTGTCACACACAGAGCCGCAGGCGATCAGGGGGTTTGGGCGCTGCCTCCTGTCACACTGATCCCAGTGCTGGGAGGCCTCTCAGCTCTGTTGATCCCGGTGCTGGGAGGCATATTAACCTTTTACTATACAGGATAGAGGCCTGGTGCCGGCTGGTTTTCCCTGAAGGGTGTCCTGGATCAGGGTGGGGGTCCCGCTTGGGTGCCTGGCCAGCCTGGATGAGGGGATGATGGCTGTTTGCAGCTGGTCATACCCCCTTCAGGGTGGGGGACCCCCCACTGGGGTTCCTGGCCAGTCTGGGTGAAGGGCTGAGGGCTGTTTTCAGGCTGGTGGGTTCCTGAAGCTCCCAACCGCTCCTTTTTTCCTTTTTTTTAATTCTGGGCCACCTTTAGCTCTGGCTCCAGCTCTTAGGCTTCCGCTGCTGAAAGCAGGTTTCTGGCCTTTGTTTACCTTCTGTATTTGAAACAATGTTGTGATCCTGCTGGCTGAAGACGGGCAGACTAAAGGAGGTTTCTGGGGTTTTGTTTAGCTTCTATATTTGTAACATAGTTGCTTAGAGTTGCAGCTCATAGGCCGGCCGCGGCAGGCAGGGAACGTTGGCGTCCTCCGTCACTGAAGCAAGCAAGCCTCATGTTCGCTTCCAGCTGCCTGGCTGCCGGCCGCCATCTTGGCTGGCAGTTAATTTTCATATCGCCCTGATTAGCCAATGGTAAGAGTAGTGGTCGTACACTAATTACCATGTTTCTCTTTTATTAGATAGGACTAGAGGCCTGGTGCACGAAATTCTTGCATGCGAAAGGGGTCCCCTCAGGTTGGCCTGCACCCTCTCCAATCTGAGACCCCTCAGGACCTCTGGCTCTTAACCACTCACCTGCCTGCCAGCCTGATCCCCCTAACTGCTCTCCCCTGACACCCTGTTCACCCTAACTGTTCTCCCCCGCTGATCTGATTCCCATAGCTGCTCTCCCCTGCCTGCCCGAATGCTTCTAACCACCGGCCCCTGTGGGTTTGTGTCTCTGATCCAGCCCCCAGCAGCCCCAGCAGCGCGGTGGCAGGGCTTCGGGCAGCTGGGTGTCGGCCTCCCTGTGTGTCTGTGTCTCCTATTCGGCCCCCAGCAGCCCCAGCACTGCGATCGCTGGCCTTGGGCCTGCTGGGTGCCTGGCCTGTGGGTTTGTGTCTCTAATCTGGCCCCCAGCAGCCACAGCACCGCCTGGCTGCTATGGGCATCTCCATCTTTATTGGGTTAATTTGCCTACTCATCCTGATTGGCTGGTGGGCATAGTGGTGTAGGTACCAATTTGCATGTTTCTCTTTTATTAGTGTAGATATAGGATGTCCCTATTTCCCCGCTTTTGCCCCCTCTACCCAGCTCTTGCCCTCCACTTTTCTCTGGCCATCACCATACTGTTGTTTGTGTCCATGGGTTGTGCATATATTTTCTTTGGCTAATCCCTTCTTTAAATTCACTTCTTTAAATTTTTATTTTCAGATAAGTTGCTTATACCTGCACTATTTTATATTTTCTATTATATCATTTAGAATTAAGATATTTTTTAATTGAACCCTTGTAAATTTTAGCACAATTTAAAAAATTATGCTAGAAGCAATTAGGAGATTTTTCATGTAATGCAGATACATTTCAATTAATATTTTATTAATTTTTAATTTTTTAATATTTTAATTTGAAATAATTTCATATATCTAAAAAAACTATAAAATACTACAGCATATTATATGTACCCTTCACTAATTTCTTAGCTGTTAATAATTTAAACATAACTATTATACAACTAACAAAATTTGGAATATATTTTTCTTATAATCTTTTTAATGTTACTTAATCCATTTACTTTGTTTTTGTTAATCTTCACCCAAGGATATTTTTCCATTGAATTTTAGAGAGAGTAAAGGGAAAGGGAGAGACACATTGATTGGTTGCCTCCTGCACATGCTTCAAAAGGGACTGGGGATCAAGCCAGCAACTGAGGTACATGCCCTTGACTGGAATCGAACCGGGGACCCTTTAGTCCATGGGCTAATGCTCTATCCACTGAGCAAAACAGGCTGCAGCTTAATTCATTTACTTTTAATCTATATGTGTCTTTATATTTAAAGTGGGTTTTGTTTTTGATTCACCCTCATAATCTGTCTTTTAATTGGTGCATTTATGCCACTGACTTTCAGAGTTACTACCATATCAGGTGGCTTCTGGGGCTTCTGGGGCCGGCCTTCCCTGGATGGTGGTGCACTGTTGGCTTGCGCAGTCCCGCGCTGCCTGCAGTATGCAAATTAGCCGCCATCTTTGTTGGCAGTTAATTTGCACATCGCGCTGATTAGCAGAATGCGAAGTGTAGTGAAGGTACAGTCAATTACCATGTTTGTCTATTATTAGATAGGATTTTATCTCCTCTGTCCATAATGCCAGGATGCAGCTCCTCCCGCTCCCCCTAAAACTGTGCTTCCATGGAGGGTGGAACTTTGCCAAGGTTCTTTCTCTTTCTCCTTTCCTGCCCTCAACAAAAATTGAACCATATTTCATTCTGCTATACTATGCATCTACTAATAATATTATCATTTGTTTTAAACAGAAGAGTTAAATAGAATATGATGTGGTTAGTAGTTCAATATGGAAATCAACAGTATAATAAATTTTTGATGATGTATCCTGTAAAATTGAAGACAGAAGTTGTTGATGAAAATAGGAGTGTGTAGAGGATTTCTCAAAATAAGTATTGCAAGTAAAAAGAGATAAGAGGAATCTAACACCTAACATCTGTCTGACATTAAATAAATAAGTTAATCATTAATAATGTTTTGAAAACAAGATCAAATATATTGGACAAATTGCCTAAGGACATGCAGCTAGTATTTGATAATTAAATTTGGTTCTGATGATTAACTGTATGTTTCTGATCTTTCCTTCATCCTTCATTCTTCCTTCATTCTTTTCTATTTTTTCTACACATTCCACCCTAACATATATATGTATTTACTGACCTGTATGTACTGGGCATTGTGCTAAGCAATTATACCCGGTTATTCTGAATCACTGGATCTATTTGGTCCTATTCTAATAGAAATTAAATTACTAAATTCCACCAAGGAGCACAGTGGACTCCATAGTCATTAAACCATAACACAAACTACAGATATATTTTCTTTGATGTGTTCTGTGTCTTGAAGAAAACTAATTGCACTTAAGAAAGTGTTCATTAGAAATTACATTTAGTTTGAAAGATCATAGAATACCACTATAACAAAAAGATATTTACACTAACTACAGGAGGAAACCAAGAGCCTTCTCAGCTATTAATTTTTTATAAAAATATTTTTAAAATATATTTTATTGATTTTTTACAGAGAAGAAGGGAGAAGGATAGAGAGTTAGAAACATCAATGAGAGAGGAACATCGATCAGCTGCCTCCTGCACATCCCCCACTGGGTATGTGCCCGCAACCAAGGTACATGCCCTTGACAGGAATCGAACCCGGGACCCCCCATTCCACAGGCTGATGCTCTATCCATTGATCCAAACAGGTCAGGGCTAAAAATAATATTTTAACAAAATATTATTTATCTTACATTGGATTAGTGCTTTTAAGAAAATATTACATACATTACACTGTAACAGTATAATGGTAAAAGCAATAAAGTGAAATACTAAACCACAAACAAAATTTCTATACTCAGGTTTCTTATCTTCTAGTGGGGGCAAGGGAAGTTAATGAACAAACCACATAAATAAATATCACATTCTAACTGATTGCATAGATAGATATAGATATAGATATAGATATAGATATAGATACAGATACAGATATAGATATAAATATAGATGATGATATAGATATAGATAGATATAGATATATATTAGAGATAGAGATAGAGATAGAGATAGAGATAGAGATAGAGATAGAGATAGAGATAGAGATAGAGATATAGGTATACTAGAGGCCCGGTGCATGAAATTCATGCATGGGGGGTGTATGTGTCCCTCAGCCCAGCCTGCACCATGTCCAATCTGGGACATCCCTTTCACAATCCAGGACTTCTGGCTTCCAACTGCTCACCTGCCTGCCTGCCTGATTGCCACTAACTGCTTCTGCCTGCCAGACCGATAACCCCCTAACCACTCCCCTGCCAGCCTGATCAATGCCTAACTGCTCCCCTGCTGGCCCGATTGCCCCCAACTCCCTTCCCCTGCTGGCCTGGTTGCCCCCAACTGCCCTCCCCTGCTGGACATCTTGTGTCCACATGGGGGCGGCCATTTTTGACCACATGGGGCGGCCATCTTGAGTGTTGGAGTGATGGTTAATTTGCATATTACCTCTTTATTATATAGGATATATATATATATAGATATATATATATCTATATATATATATATATATATATAGAGAGAGAGAGAGAGAGAGAGAGAGAGAGAGAGAGAGAGAGAGAATTTATGAGAAGCACTTGAGTATTTGAGTGAATTGGAGAAGCACAAACAAAAATCTGGTAAAATGTTTTCATGACAAATAATTTTGCTGCTACCTAACAGAAGATTTAAATAATCAAAAAGGTAAACATTGAAAAATATTTATAGTGTGGGGCAAAGGACCTACAGTGTGTGGGAATATGTACCTTTACAAGAACTACATAAGGCCCCATATGAATGACATGCAAAGATGGAGGTTTGGTAGAGGTACTTATGAAATATTATGTAATCTAACAATGAGGGGTGTGTGTGTGTGTGTATGTGTGTCAAAGTTAAAAACAGAGAAGTGATGAATGATGTTCATAATGATATTTGAATTGTTTGAAAACATCTCTGGCTAAAATAATAATAGTAATAACCTACACACTGATCTTATATCTGTCACACAAGAAAATAATTTAAAATGGATCATAAACCTAAATAAAAATGTAAAAACTATAAAACTCTTAAAAGATAGTAGAATCTAGGTGATGTTGGATTTGGCAATGATGTTTTAGAAACAATACCAGAAGAACAGTTTTTAAAAGAAAAATTGGTAAATGTAATTTAATTAAAACTAAAAAGTTCTGCTCTGTGAAAAGCATTGTTGAGAGAGAGGAAAGACAAGCTACAGAACTGGAGAAAATATTTGCAAAATAGAGTCCATAAAAGACTGTTATCCAAAATATACAAAGACATCTTAAAACTCAACAATTAGAAAACAAACAACACTATTAAAAATTGGGCACGGCCTTAACCGGTTTGGCTCAGTGGATAGAGCCTCAGCCTGAGGACTCAAGGGTCCCAGGTTTGATTCCAGTCAAGGGCATGTACCTTGGTTGCGGCACATACCCAGTAGGGAGTGTGCAGGAGGCAGCTGATCGATGTTTCTCTCTCATTGATGTTCATGACTCTTTATTCCTCTCTCTTCCACTCTGTAAAAAATCATTTTATATTTATATATATTTTTTATATATATATTTTTAAATATATATATATTTTAAAATATATATATTTTTTAAATTATATTTTAAAAAATGGGCAGAAATTTGAACAGACTCCTTTCCAGAGAAGATATACAGTTGGCAAATGGGTATTTGAAAAGATTCTCAATGTCATATGTTATCAGGAAATTGCAAATTATATTTTAAAAAAGCAAAGTTTGTGATGTTTTAAGGTGAACTCTTTTTATTCTTTTCTCATACAGTTTTGTGGTAGCCTTGAAAACCGACTGCCATGCAACCATGTACCTATAAAATCCAGAAGACTACCAGCAATGGGAAGAGCAAAATTAGTTGTTAAGTTCCCCCAAAAGTTCCATCCATAGAGCATTGTCACAAATTGGTATATCTGGCAGCAACCTAAAAAAACCTGAATCACCAGGCTGGTCCTTCTGTGGCTGCCTTAGGATCTAGAAAGATAAACATATATACAAACATGTGAACATACCAAGGAATGGGAAACTGTTTGAGGAGAACATGGCTGAGAATTGTTGTAGTGTTAACAGACACAATTTCATATTCAGAAAGCACAATGAATCTCATGCAGAAAAAAAAAACTTTAAGCTCATCCAGACATTGTATGAAAACTACAGAATATAAAAGACAAAGAAAAATCCTGAAAGCAATTAGAAGAAAGTAAGTACAAAAGAGTAACAATAAAAAGTAATAGATCCGTCAACAGCATCAATAAAACCAAGAAGCTGTAAAATAATACTTTCAAAATTTTAAAATGGAACTGTTGTTGGCTTAGTATACATCAAGATACGGATTCTTAAAAAGCACTATTAAAATTATATATATAGTGAAATTGAAAGAGAGAGACAGAGAGGGGGGAAAGAGATTTATTTTAAGTATTAGTTTTAGTGAAAAGATTCCTTAAATTATAAACTTTAAGTAAGAAATTAGGCCAAGATGGAAAAAGATATAGTGGTAAAATACACATAAATTTGTGGGTACATATAAACAATATTTAATGAATAAACATAATAATAAAGAGTAGTAATTTATGAAGTAAACCTTTTAGATTATAAAATACTAGGCAGCATTATCTATAAAATGGGAAAGATTGATCACAGTTAAATAATAACAGATTTCTTATAATGTACAAAGGATAATGGTGATATGATAAAATTTAAGTTAAGAGAAGATAAAACAAATTATAGTGAGACAGCTGAAAAAACTTTAAGTGGTTTACCTCTGATTCTATTTTAGGAACAATGCAATTAAAATAAACTATTATTTTACAAAATGGGGAAGAAGAAAATCATACAAAAGCAAGATTACATTAAAATATCAAAACTAGTTTGTGGAGATAAATCTACATATATAAGCAATAATAATTAATATAAACATGCTTATTTTTCAATTAAAAGACAAAACTTGTCTAATTGGATTCAAAAGCCAAGATGAAATATTAAAAATAAAGTTTCCTAACATTAGAGTTAAAATAAGGAATAAAGACACACAAGAAACTAAACAAAAGGATAAAATATTTGTGTATTACATGTTATATAATATATGAAAACATGTAAAAGAATATACGCAAAAAAGCATTAATAGAAATAAAGTGTCATGTCATGTTGAATGATAGATTTATAATTAACTAAATATGTTTTCCTTATACTATCATAGAAAATTTTGACAGAATTTTGAGAAAAATTAAGAGGTTCATAATCATACTCAGAGGTATTAACATATCTGGCTGTTATTGTTAAAAATAAAGTATTTCACTAAAAATAGGTATCACCCATTCATCTCAAGTTTTTAGAATTATTTATAAAAATGAATTACGTACTTGGCAATAAACCATTTTTAATAAGTTTTAATGAATCATTGGTAGCTGTATCATTTATCCAATAATATTTAATAAAGTTAAAATCAAATACCAGATTATGTATTATATTAATTAATTTTTCCAAGTTAACAACATAATTCTAAACAACACAAAGTTAAAACAGATTAATAACAAAGATCTACAGTGCTTAATCAGAATGAAATATAATGGAAATGCAATCTATAAATTAATAGCATGTGCAAAGAAAAAAGAAAGACCTCTATTATTCTGTGAGCACCAAACCAGACTGGGCTGGGGTCTCAGACAATTTGCTCATGTGATTGAAAAGACAGACAAAAACTTCACTCTTTCATGTACCCTGGCAGATACAATGCACAACATGCACGTTTTTGCGGAAAGGACTTAACAGCACTGTTTGCTATACACCCTTTGGTAAGTCACCTTTTTGGTGGCCATCTGTGTTAGTTAATTGCCATAATCAAGAGTAAAAATTAAAACTTTTCTATCTCTATGACAAGCAGGTCCTTACAGCTTGGAGCAAGGCAACTATCTATAATAATAAGAGTGTAATATTCTAATTAGACCAGATAGCCAACCGACCTTCCGGACATCATTCCAGACTTTCTTCCGGACGAAGCTGTGGTGGTGGGGCTGAGCTAGAGGCAGTTAGGGGTGATCAGGCAGGCAGAGTGGTTAGGGGCAATCAGGAAGGCTGGCAGGCAAGTGTCCTGGATTGTGAGAGGGTGCAAGCAGGGCTGAAGGACTTCCCCCCACCCCGCATGAATTTCGTGCACCGGGCCTCTAATTAATTAATTAAGAATTTCAGTTAAAGACTGTGCAGGTAAAATGATAGTAACAAGAAAGATTTTTTAAAAAGAGATTTCAAAACAAAAATAGGAAATATTTTCAAAACCAAATATTAAGTATTTGAAAAGTCTAATGAAATTGCAAACTTCTGATAAGAGTACTTAAAAATAGTTAAAGAAATTAATAATTGGTTGTGGTAATAATTACAGAAATATTAAAGATGAAAAATTTATGTGCGAATACTTGAACAATTTCATCCCATTGTATTTAAAATTTTAAACAGTATGCAAACTTACCTGGATAAAATTTAACTTGCCACAAGTAATAGAAAAATAAATATAGTCTATGGCCATACCACCCTGAACGCGCCCGATCTTGTCTGATCTCGGAAGCTAAGCAGGGTTGGGCCTGGTTAGTACTTGGATGGGAGAAAAATAAATATAAATCCTGGCTAAATAATAAGCATTAAAGCCATTGAAATTATATTTGAGATTCTAAAACAAATAAAGAAACAAAATAATAGCTATAGTGCTTATATTATCAAGTTGTAATAAACATTGGAGTGTCCAGTGACATCAGTAAAAAGTCACCTGGTAAAGAATAGACAGGGAAATTCCCACCAACTAATTTTACTATGTTGTGTTGGATTTATAAGAAGTAAACAATACATTAAAATTTTTCCAGCTTGTGAGATAATGGAAAATATATATCAGTCTCTGCCCTTGATTCCTGTCAGCTCTCAAAACCCTTGTAATTTTCTAAGTGATAAGAACTCTGAGCATCTTTTGTTCTAATATTTGGTTTTTGACCCTGGATCTTGACACGGAGCTCCTGTCATGCTGCTAATTTCCTAAGTGATAAGAGCACTGTGAGTATCCTTAATTCTAATATTTAGTCTTTGTTCCTGGTTCTTCACACAGCTCCTGACACCGGGTAATTTCCTAAGTGGCAAGAGCACTATAAGCATCCTTTATTCTGATAGTTGGCCTTTGTCCCTGGTTTGACACAGAGCTCCTGACACCCTTGTAATTTTCTGAAATGATAGGAGCATCTTTTGTTCTAAGGGGTGACTCTAAGTGGACTCCTAGATGGCTCCTGGATGAGGCTAGTCACCAAAAAGACCAAGCCATGATTAAAAGCTTAGAATTTTTAGCCTTGCCCCAATTCTCTTGAGAAGGGAGAGGGCTGAAATGAGATTGATGATCTTTCATGTTTAATTGATGAAGCCTTTATAAAATATCAACAGCACAGGGCCCAGAGACCTTCTTGTTAGTGAACATATGGAGGTACTAGGGGATTGGCAAACCAGGACAGAACATAGAAGCTCAGGACGGAACATAAAAGCTCTCACTCCCCACATACATCTCCTTATGCATCTCTTCCATCTGGATGTTCATCTGTATCCTTTATCATATCCTTTTATAACAAACTGTAAATGTAAGTAAATGTTTTCCTCAGTTCTGTGAGCCAGTCTAGCAAATGAATGGAAATAAGCAAGGGGTCATAGGAATCTCCAATTTGTAGCCAAATTGGTCCAAAGTAGTGGGTAATCTGGGGCCCTACTACTTGTAATTGGCATCTCAAGTGGAGGACAGTGTTGTGGGAATGAGTCCTTAACCTATGGTAGAAGGTGTTAGAATTGAGTTAATTTTAGGACAATCCCCTGGTGTCATAGAGAATTATTTGGTAAGGGATAAGCTTCACAAATTTGGAGACCTAATGTGTCAGCATGAAGTGTTCTTGAGAGAAAGATATACAGACATGAAAGACTCACAGATGGAAAAATGAGTTTTTCTAACTCACAAATAGTCTCACTTGTGAGAACAGACACAACAATTTTTAAACAAAAAAATTTATGTACTAAATGCTTGTGCAAAAGAGTTAAAGGAAAAAGGCATGATTTGGAAAAGAATAAGGTACATTAGTGATGTTCATTTGCTTCAGGAAACAACATACAGAATTACACTGAGTGGCCAGATTATTATGACCACCTGACGTTTGTAGGCAAATTAACTATAATTTGAAGCCTAAACATAAAGATTCTAGTGAAAGACCCAGGGGCTCAGACTTGTTTGGAAAAGTCAAGGCAGGGTCCCCTAGAGGCCTCTGACCTTTCAGAGATTCCTCCTTACAAACCTTTCAACCAAGTCCCATGCTTCCACACATATATTCACCAAATCTGTTAATGATAGAGCCAGGACATGAAGATAACAACTTCCGGTGCTGTTTGACAAGTGTATCAACTATCAATTGCTGTATAATAAAACATTCTTCAAAACACAGCAGGTTAAAACAATAACATTTATTTGTTTATTAGTCTGCAGGTCATTTTTTCTATTTGGGCCTGGGCACAATTCTCCGTTGCACATGCTCAGTTACGGTCAAGTTGTGAATTTGGTGCGGCCTTAGCAATGTTGGCTGGAATCCCATCCCCAGCTGGGCCTCCAGGCTGACTGAATCATGTGACCTTTCCACCTTCAGCAATCTAGCCCAACTTGCTCACATAGTAGAGGCAGCACTATACAATAGTGAATGAAAGCGCACAGGCCACTTGAAGCCTCCGTTTGTAAAAGCCTTCCATTTACTTACAAAGAATAATAAAGGTACACTTGCAGAAATGTATACAGAGAGAAAGTTAAGAATCTGGTCATGTTTTTAACCTTTTAATACAAATATCATGAACCTATTTCTTTTTCTCCATCTGTATTCCTTGGAAGCTTCCTCATCTTTGTACCTAATCTCCAAATTGGTATCTATCTCCAAGTTTTCAGCTTTTAAATAACAGGTGCATTGCTGGCAGTTTATTGTACCATTGCTGTTTATTATTATTATTGTTGTTGTTGTTGTTGTTTCTATGAGATGCAAAGTAAAAAGTGCAAAGCATATCATTATCTTTCTGGAAATTTGATACTTATCTTCTCTATACATAATGTCTTCACTTATTTTATTGCATGAAATGTAATTAATTGTAATGCAATCATTTTAATGTAAAATATAAAAAGTTATTTTTAAAGAAAATTTGAAAAACTTTTCCAAGAAGACATCAGCCAGAACACTAAAGTTGCCCTTGAAGTCAACACCAAGTATTAAGCTTTCTTTGGTAGCTTCTATCTTAAAATAATCACTGATGTATTTCTTGCCTTAATACAAGTTTCTTTGGTTGCTATTCATGCACTTTTTCCTTCAAAAACAAAAACAAAAAGTTACTACCCTTTTACAGTTCCCATTCTAACAAAGAAAGTGACAATTAAAGTCTATCATCAAGTAGAAGTTTCATAAAAAGAAATATGATTTTATTAGATAAAAGATAGAACTCTTATTTTATCATAAATTGACTAGTGTGATAAGAAGTGGGGTTAGAGCCAGAGATCTTCCAGTCTATCCCTTATCATTGAAGAAGTTCTACAGTGTCTTTGTGGAGTTAGAATGACCTAGCTTTGAATCCCAATACCATGGTAACTGGTGTATTATCTTGAAACACCCTTGATTCACCTCTGAGAACCTTCATTTCTTTTCCTATGAAATATGATTGTCAGAAAATGCCTTGTAGCATTGGGATGGTGCTTCAACAAAGCAAAGCATATCAGTTAGACTGACTACCAGACTGTCTTCCTTATATCAGATGCTTCAAGAGCATTTGCCCTTCTATAAATTATATTGGTGCTCAAAAGCAGTTACATGTGAAGAAAATATAGATTTTCTTCTGAAATGATGTGAAGTCTCTTTGAGTAAATTATAATTGGTGATGGGTAGGTGATGGGTATACATTTCATAAAATTTCTTTTTGGTCTTTTGTATATTAAATTCAGCACTTCTTACTATTGTTATACAAGTCTTTTTAATACTGTTCTTAAAAATTATCTGTGATAGATGAATAGTCAGTGTTGCTGACCTAGTAAAAACAATAAGTTTAGAGCTAGTATATCTGGTGTTCATTCTAAACCTTTCACTTCTTAGCTGTGTGATTTGAAGGGGAGAAATCACTCAATTTCTTTGTGCTTACATTTCCAAAACAGAAAAAGGGGATGGAGATAAAAATAATACCTAATAATACTTAATAATACCTATTAAGCTTTTAGGAATGTTAAACAATTCAATATATTTTAATGTACTTAAAACATACCTGAAATATTAGATGTTCACTATCTTGTGTGTATATTATTATTATTATTATTATTATTATGTAAAATTAAGTTTTGGAAAACAGGACTGAAGATAAACTATGACAGTTCTCATATATATATTTGCTTATAGAGAATAGAAAACTACATTGCATGTTAAATTAAAATATTACCAATGACATTTTACAATATTTCAATTGTGATAATGGTTAATGGTTATGAAAGATTTTCATTCAATTTACTATCTCATGATCATCCTCTCAGTTTTAAAAAGATTTTATAAAATATTTTGTTTTAACTTTGATAACATACATTGTAAGCCACATTATTCCTTAGTCTCACATTATATCAAACATTCAATGCCTACATAAGAATTTAAAATGGACATGTATTTGAAAAACTATAGTGGAGTGAATTCATATATTGTAAGATTTATAAAACCAAGAGAGAATGTTACAGTGTTTATTTTGTCTCTCCATTCTATTCTGTATTTTCTAATTAGTGATGCATGTCAGAGACTTTAAATACTGGGCAGTATGGATAAAGCTATAGGAACAGATATGAGAAAGAGCACTGCAACAATTATAAAGGGTCTACTACTCAGTCAAGTCTTCTGAGCACCTCCTCTGCTCTAAGTGACACTGACCAAAGAGGAAAAAGAGGGATCAATGAAGAGTTCCTGTGTATTTACAAAGCAAACACAGCAGCAGATAAAACAGGAACTCAAAACACATAAAGTATACTAATTTGCTTTAATTCCAAGGTCACTTGGAAGAGCAATTTAAGTGATTCTCATAAAAATAAATTCAGGTTCAACTGTTTACTATGTATTTTAATCCTCCCCCCAATATATATTTGACTCTTTTATGGGCACAAAAATACTAAGAGTTATGCTCTATGTCAACTTGAGAATATACTATTTTTATTCATTTATAGTGCTCAAATGAAGTATATGGGCAGGATTTCTCACAGCTGCTTGGGTGGCAACTACATTAAACTCTGGTTTTGACTCCCATCATTAGAAGACCCAGGCCACTACCCTTCAGAGAGCACAACTTATAGCTTCCAGGTGGTGTCCAAGGACTTCTCAGTCCATTCAGACTTTGACAAAACACCGTCAGCCGCCAGCCAAGTGTTATGAACAACAATTTATTTCTCACAGCTAAGCGTTCTGGAAGTTGGAGATTCAAAGTGCCAACATGGTTTGTTCTGGTGAGACACCTTTTTCAAGTTGTGGAATCCTTGTGTTCTCACATGGTGGAAGGGGTTAGAGAATTCTCTGGAGCCTCCTTACATGGCACTAATCCCATTTATGAAGGTTCCACAATCATAACTTAAGCACCTCCTAAAAATTCACTTCCTGATACTATCATTTTGGGGGATGGGATTCAACATGTGAATTTGGGAAGAACACAAAATTCAGACCATACAAAATGGGCTCTTCCTTGTATTAACTACAAGGAATAGGAAATGGCAAGGAGATCTCAAGTATTTAAAGAAATGAAAACTTACACAGTTTGTTTTTTTTTTTTTCATGGATATGCAAACAACAAGCTGAGCTGTCATTTACATTTGAAATCATATAAGTAAACAAATTAAATAAGAGTTGAAAGAAAAAAAGAAGAAAACTAGCCCAGAAATAACAAAACTGTGACAAAAAATAGAGAATTAAAACATGTTATATACTGACTTGCATGATGGTAGCTTGTGATGAATATATCTGAATGCTTTGGGTCTAGTGAATCTTCCAAATTCCTTTGGCTATGGAAACAGTTTAAAAGCTTTTATTGAACATTAGTTATGACAGAAAGCATTGAAAGCATTGGAAGGAGGTAGCCCTGAGTAAATAGAAAAAAAATAATCATTTATGTACATGTATAACTTCCATTAATGCTAATCAGAGCTTTGCATATAAATCTCAGCACATCAGGAAGATGGGATATATATGTATATATACCCTTGAGCTTTCCCTGAGATCCATTTTAAGATGATGGTAAACAGGGCCTCTCTTGAGTCACTTATAATCTAAATACATTAATATTTTAGGACCTGTAGCACTTGAAAACTTTTAGATATCTAATGCTTTAAATATTTGTGTAGAATAATTTGCAATCTGTTATAATTACAGATTTTTCCCTGCAGATAAAGCTATGAGGCTGAAACTACTCATGTTTGATAGAGGAATCTAATTCTTACTTTATCAGCAATTAGATTTATCCAAGCCCATGAGAAAGCAGAAGAAGGAGATGGGTGAGAAGCAGGAGAGAGAGATGGGGAGTGAGAAAAAGAAAGAGGAGAAAGGAGAAAAAATGTGCAACAACAAACATTTAACAGCAACTTAAGTAGATGTGAGATCCTTGAGAATGGGTACTTTTGTCTCCCTTTTATTGAATTTCTATTACCTTGAGCAAGGCCAGATACAATGCTGTGAAGAATGCATGCTTGTTAAACTAACTTGCTAAATCAATAAAGAATATGTTTTGAAGTTTATTAGAGTTGAAAATTACCTTGAAATAATTTCAAATAAAGGGTGCTATTGTCTGTGGGATGAAAGAAAATATTAATTATCATAATACTGAGAAAGATTTAGTTGACTTGGAGATTGTAGATTTAGGATAGTTATGATAATACATTTATAATTCCTTAAATGTTATGCAAACTTTAATGCTTATATGTATATATCATATTTCTGAGGCAAAATTACACACAAGAATGACATTGTTGGGCCTGGCCAGTGTGTCTCAGTGACCTATGAACCAGGGGGTCAGGGTTCAATTCCAGTTCAATGCCTTGGTTTTGGGCTCAATCCAAATTGAAGGAGCATGCAGGAGGCAGCCCATCAATGATTTCTCTCATCTGTGATGGTTCTATCTCTCTCTCCCGCTCCCTTTGTCTATGAAATCGATATGTATAAAGAATGACATAGCTGATAAATTTAAATTTCTGTGGTTTGTGAATGTCAAGATAAGAAAAGTTCTCCCCTCTCTGTCTTACTCTCCTCCCTTCCACTGTCCTTCCTTTCTTCTTTCTTTCCTTCGAATGCACAATTAATGATGGACTATGTGCCAGAAAGTGTGCTGTGACTGGCCCTGGACCCTCTATTACAACACTTGCTGTAATCATCTGGTTATTTATGATCCTTTCATTCCCTCAGAAACTTGAGTCTATCTCTGCTTTTTAAAAAAATATATTTATTTTTTAACTAAATTTAATAAATAATTATGAGATTTAAGGTGAAAAGATAAGCAAGGGTGAAAAGACAACATGGTCTCTGACCTCATGTAGCTTATGTTTTTGATTGATGGGAGAGCCATTTAAACAAAAATATGTATAAAGAAGTTACAAATTGTGCTTGTTGCAATATAGTGAAATAATTCTACCCTTAGTAATAGCAAATATATTAATTGATTAGACTTAAAGGAAAAATTAAAGAACTAAATTCATTTCTTTGTCATTTTTTTCATATAAATAGTTGGAGATTCTTTAAAAAGAAAAGCTAATTGTTTTGGTTTGTTTGTTTTTTACCCTAAGCAGATTTCACAATATAAGTATGGACATAGAATCTTACACAAGCAATCCTAACATAGAGAATATGCTACACAAATCTTTGAACACAATATAAGACAATTATGGGAATGTAGAGAAGTTTAACCAAAATGCTATGAAACTATAGAAGGAAAGATCTATTCCAGTAAAAGGAATAACTTGTAAACAAGTACATGTTAATGGGAAACAAGAATTAGTACAAGGGATAGAACAACAGGCGAGGCTGAGGTTTGATGCCATAGTAGACTAACCTTAAACTAGGAATATCAGAGAAAGATGTGGCAATTCAGATGCCAAAAATTTGAGCCTACATCTTAATTTTCTCAAAAACATATTTTAAACAGAAATTTAAATAAATCACTTAATTCATTGTGTGTTTCTACATTGATTGACATCATATACATTATTTTATGATGGCAATATAAGTACAAAGAATGAAATTCTTTCTAACAGCAATGTGTTAGAATTTTTTGAAAGATTCATGACAACTAGAATTTTCTAAGACCTATTTTAGTAAAAATAAAGAACCTACATTTTGGAAAAATATATTTACATCTTTCCTGATATACAAGTAAATCTTAGATATATGCTCATAAAGAAGGAGTATTGAGAAAAATTTTCTATGGTCTTTTTTTTGTATTACTACTGTTTAAGGGAAAAGACATGAAAACCCAATTGCTGTACATGACATTTTCTTTTGGGATAGCTGAGAATATTAATGAATTTGTCCAAGGTGACTGAATTTTATTAGCTAGTTATTTACAAGTTAAATACCCTAGACATTTAGTCCCTTGTTGACATGTTATCATCAATTTTCCTTTTTCTTTTCTGTCAGGTTTATTACTGACAGTTAAAACAATGCATGTAAAACTAAAAGGCTCATAGTTATTTGATTTCAAAATGTTCATTTTGTTCTCCAAATTGAAAATTGACATAATCTTTAATGGGATACTTTTCTTATTTTCCTTTCCTTTTAATTTTTTTCTATGACCTTAGCAATATTGATATTGCTGTATCACATATGCTGAGCTTCTGTTCTGAATTATATGTATTTTGGCGGTGCCAATTTTCACATGTGTGTAGCATATTTCTTATAGATCCCAATTCTTTTCTATAACATTCTTATTCTTCCTAAAGATACAATGCTAATATTCTGCTACTGGGTCTACTTTTGAAAGAAAATTGAGCATAAACTATTTAACAAAATAGCAAGAAAGGAGGAAGGAACAAGGCAACACAATATGTACTACTTTCAACAATAAAGAATTTAAATTAAAAAAAAAAACATATCCTCAGGTGAGGATTAAAGAAAGATAATAAAGTAAAATAAAAAAAACAATGAATTTGGGCACAAAGTCTGGTAACTATGATAGCATTTCAACATATATTGTTTTCAAATCAAAATCAAATATAAGAAAAGACTGTTTTCATAATCTTTATTTAAGGTTCAATCTAACTTGTTTCTATCCTTATCTTTAGCCTTATCTATGGGTAATCCATTCCCTGAACTGATTTATTGAAGATCCCAAAACAGAACTGATCTATTAACATGATACTTTCGATTACCATTCTATCAAACAGATGGAATTCCCTGTTTTCTTCCTCTAGACCAGTGGTTCTTAACTTTCTGGCCCTTTAAATACAGTTCCTCATGTTGTGACCCAACCATAAAATTATTTTCGTTGCTACTTCATAACTGTAATGTTGCTACTGTTATGAATCGTAATGTAAATATCTTACATGCAGGATGGTCTTAGGCGACCCCTGTGAAAGGGTCGTTCTACCGCCAAAAGGGTCGCGACCCACAGGTTGGAACCGCTGCTCTAGACTCACTATATCTATTCTTCAAAACTAGTAATCCATTACTGATTCTTTTTTTAAAGTATATTTTATTGATTTTAGAGAGGAAGGGAGAAGGAGAGAGAGATAGAAACATCAATGATGAGAGAGAATCATTGATTGGCAACCTCCTGCACGCCCCCTACTGGGGACCAAGCCCACAACCCAGGCATGTGCCCTTGGTGGAATCGAACCTAGGACCCTTCAGTCTGCAGCTGATGCTCTATCCATTGAGCCAAACCAGCTAGGGCCATGACTGATTTTTTTTTTCCATTGATTAAGGCAGTGGTTCTCAACCTTCCTAATGCCGAGACCCTTTAAGACAGTTCCTCATGCTGTGGTGACCCCCAATTTCATTGTTACAAATTGACCATAATTAAAGCATAGTGATTAGTCACAAAATTTGTAATTATATATGTGTTTTCTGATGGTCTTAGGCTACCCCTGTGAAAGGGTTATTCGACCCCCAAAGGGGTCGCAACCCACAGGTTGAGAACCGCTGGATTAAGGTATTACATACATTACTGATTCTTTAAAAGCCTTCCATTGCCAATCCAGCCTGAACTGATCACTCAGACTTATGAGCTTTCATATCAAGGCCAGTTTCATATTTGGCAATAAGCTGTATACTCCAAGTAATATTTCTACAATTACTTTTCAGAACTTCCAAATAGATCATTTTAAAAGGGATGGGAGGACTATTAAAGATTTGAAGTATTTTGTTTTAAATATATTTTTGTTGATTTTAGAGAAGAAGGGGGGGGAGGGCGGAGAGAGAGATAGAACATCGATGATGAGAAAAAAAATCATTGATCAGCTTCCTCCAGCATGCACGCCACCTGGGGATAAAGCCTGAAACCTGAACAGGTCATGGACCAGAAATTGAATGGTGGCCTCCTGGGTCATAGGTCAACATACAACCTCTGAGCCACAATGGTCAGACCTGAAGTTTGCAAGTATTTATGTCATATCGCTCTATGTAAGAATTTGAGACCAAGGACCACATTTTATATATCATTTCCCCACAGAATACAAAACAAAATGTTGAAGACTGTTGTTTTTAAATCTATGAAACATAATCTGTGGTATAATTCCATCTATGGAGAAACAAAAAAGTGTGGTTTCTTCCATTTATTTGTTCACTCCGTTCATCAGTATTTATTGAATACTTGCTAGGTGCAAGACACTGGGTAAACAAAGAAGAAAATGGCACTAATTCTGCCTTCAATGCATCAGTAAATAGACAGTTGTCCCTTTTACCTACTTTACATGGCCAAACTCCCAAGGACATCTCTGTACACTCAATAGCTGCGAACACCCTAGGGCAGTGGTTCTCAACATTCTGGCCCTTTAAATACAGTTCCTCATGTTGTGACCCAACCATAAAATTATTTTCGTTGCTACTTTGTAACTGTAATTTTGATGCTGTTAAGATTGGAGTTCTGTGAGAGAAACTCGACCTCTCCCTGGACCTGCAGGTCCCAGCATGGTCTACCAGCCCGGTGCTGTGGTCCAGGAGGACCCATGGATGTCCGCCCAGGCCCTGGACAGGCTGCTGAAGATGCCGCTTCCGCTGCCACGGATTCGCACCCGGCCCTGGTGGTTTCTTGCGCTGGAGCTGAGAGTCCCATTGGTGTTTTACCTGGAGGCATGTCTGGCTGACCCCATCTTCGGCAAAAACGGAGCCATGATTCCGGAAATAGACTGGATGAACCAGGTCCTGCTGATGGTGGAAAAGGTGAATTCTGGGAGCTTAATCGAAATCAGTTTTCGGACAGCCCCGTGTCCAAAATAGGGTGAAAAGCGTGCTCCTGAGCCTGGCAGCAAGGCACCGGGAAAACCGTGCCGGAGATAAGAAGATGAAACAACTAGAGAAGTTCTTGAAGGCCCATGGGTCACCTCCCCCGACTCCCCAGTCTGCCCGGTCTTGGTCTCCTGTTGCATGATATTGGCAGGAGCATTATGAGAACCGACCTGCTCCTGCTCCTGAAGTTCAAAAGAAGCAAGTGTCCTTAAATCTCAGCTTCTTTCTTTCTTTTGCTGGATGGATGGATGGTTAGATTATTCTGATGCAGATGTGAGTACTGTTGTAATACAATGAATTTCCTTTTTGTCCAAAAAAAATGTTGGTTTCTAGAAAAGTGTAATTTTCTTGTTAATATGTTCACTTACCCATATAACACTATTAAAGTTTATTGGGAAAACTAAACAAAAATAGAAACATTGTTCAATAAAATAACAAAGCAGTCATCATGTAAAAATGCTTGGTAGCATTTTGAGATAAGCCATTTTTTATTGTTTTCTAAAGCATAAATATATACTAGTGCTTATTTGTAATATATGAAGAATTGAGTTAATGACAAATTCACTTAGGACAGATGAATCTATGATGTAAGGATGTTTTCCATAATTAAAAGAAAGTAAGTAACTCTAGCCATAGCTTAATTATAACATTAAAATGCAACCATTAAAAAAATTGAAAACAGACTCTCAGAACATGACAGCCAATAGGAGAGCAGGGAGGGAGAGAGTGTGATGACTAAAAGAATTAGAGGGACATGTGTGGACATGTGGGTGAATGAGGGACAGATGGTTATATCAGGAATCTCAGGGACTGACAAATCAGACACTCCTAAAGGGGAAGCCCCTGATACTGCCCCAGGTCAGCTCAGCTTTGGCTAGGAACCCTCCCCATATTGTAGAAGGGGCAGGGAGAAATGAAGGCCAGGAGTGCTGCCATGCCAACATTCAGACCAATCTCAGATGCCACCCCCAGACCAATGCAGGGAGCCACTTGGCAACCATAACTCTCGTGGAACCACCACCATGCCCGGCAGTGATCGGCCTGGTACCACAATACGGGTCCCAGAAGTCTGTAGTGAGTGCACACCAGACAGACCTCCCAAGCTGTGCCTCCTCACCAGAGCACAAACCCAGTGTCTGGGGATCCCGCACTTTAGGTCCCTACACTGTGAGTGTAAACCAAGGGTACCCCACACCCTGCTCCACCCCTGGACCCAGAACAGAGCCCTCACCCAGCCCACACCCCACCACTAGCACAAACAGAGTCTTTGGCCGGTGTGTGCTATGCCCCCACCCCTGGCAGATACAGAGCCTTTGACCAGTGTGCACCCCACCTCTGGCATAGACAATGCTGTCACCTGGCATGTGCCCTATCCCCTGACTCAAGATAGAGCAGCTAGTATGTCCTGATGTGCCTAGCCACAGGTCACTGGACCAAACTGCATGTGCACTGCTAGAGGGACCTAGGACACCACCCTGCCTTGGGTGCAGGGGCCAAACAGTGAATTGCATACCAGAGGGCTCTGGCTCCTCACAGGGAGTTGCAAACCAGAGGAACTGTGCACACGCCCCTGATGAGCATGAGAAAAGGACAACTGAGGGACCAGAACTTTGGAGGAAGAGAGTACAACTCAGAGCAGAGACTATAAATGTGTGAATCTGAATGAAGACCCAGACCCCCGGTTAGCAAGTCCTGGATCATTGGATTGATAAGGCTTCAACCCTTTGGACCCAAGCAGGGAACCCAGGGCCAAAAAGATACAGCAAAAAATGGGGAGACAAAGAAACAACCCCCAAAGGAAAGAAAAGGAAGAATCATCAGGAAAGAAAATAAATGAAATTGAAGCAAACAATATATTAGAGAAAGAATTCAGAGTAAGGGTCATACAGTTCCTAAACTGGCTAGATGAGAAAATCAACAACATTTGTAACAATCAAGAGTAAATGAAGAATAATACATCAAAAATAAAGAACACAATGGAATATTTCAACAGTACACTAGAAGGAGCAGGGGACTGAATCAGTGATTTAGAGGACTGGATTAAAAAATGAAAACACCCAATCTGAACAGCAATGTGAGAAAAAATATTAGAAATCAGGAGGAGGGCTTAAGGTAGCTTTAAGACAACATGACATGAAGCAACATCTGTATAATAGAGACACTAGAAGGGCAAGAAGAGGAGCAAGGTTTAGGAAACTTATTTGAAGAAATAATGACAGAAAACTTTCCTGATTTGGGGAAGAAAAATGTCACACAAGCACAGAGTCCCAAACAAAATAAAACCCAAAAGACCCATACCAATACGTGTCTTAATTACAATGGCAAATGTTAATGACAAAGAGAGAATCTTAAAGGCTGCAAGAGAGAAACAGAAAGTTACCTACAAGGAATCACCCATTAGATTATCAAATGATTTCTCAACAGAAACACATCAGGGCAGAAGGGAATGAAATTAAGTATACAAAGTGATGCAAAGGAAGGGAATGAATCCAAGAATACTATATCCACCAAGGCTATCATTGAAAATTGAAGGGGCAATGATAATCTTTCTAGACAAAAAACACTAATGGAGTTTATCACTACCAAGTCAGCAATGCAAGAAATGCCAAAGGGACTGTTGTAAAAAGAAGAAATAGGAAGGAAAGAAGGAATACAAGCATAAAGAATAAAAATGGCTACAAATAAGTACCTATCCATAATAACCTTAAACATACATGGATTAAATGCTCCCATCAAAAGACATCAAGTGGCTGAATGGATAAGAAAACATGACCCATACATATGCTGTTTACAGGAAACCCACCTGAGAACAAGGGACTCAAACAGACTGAAAGTAAAGGTAGGGAAAAATATTTTTCAGACAAATGGAAATGAATAAAAAGCTGTGGTAACAATACTTGTATCTGAGAAAAATAGACCTCAAAGTGAAGACCATAACAAGACATAAGGAAGGCCACATCATAATACTAAAGGGATTGATACAACGAGAAGATATAACTCTGGTAAACACATATGTGCCCAATGCAGAAGCCCTCAAATACATAAAAACACTTCTGGAAGATATCAAGGGAGAGATCTACAGCAATGCAATCATTATAAGGGACTTTAGTATCCCGTTGACACCACTGGATAAATCCTCTAGACAAAATATTCAACAAAGAAACAGCAATCATAAATGATTCACTAGATCAGATGGACTTAATTGACATCCTCAGAACATTTCACCCCAAAGCTACAGAAAATACATTTTTCTCAAGTGCTCATGGAACATTTTCAAAGATAGACCACATATTGATACATAAGCAAAAGTCTCTTCAAATTCAAGAATATTGAAATCATATCAAGCATCTTCTCAGATCACAATGGCATAAAATTAGAAATAAACTACAATAAGAACAATCAAAAAATTCAAACACTTGGAGGCTAAATAGCATGCTCTTAAACAATGATTGGGTTACCAAAGAGATCAAAGAAGAAATAAAATAAAATAAAAAATCCTGGAAACAAATGACAATGAAAGCACAACAATTCAAAATCTATGGGACACAGTGAAAGCAGTCCTGAGAGAAAAGTTCATAGCATTACAGGCCTACCGCAAAAAAAGAAAAAAAAAAAAAAGAAAAAATGGTAATAAGTTAACTCTACAACTTAAAGAATTAGAAACAGAGCAACAAAAAAAGCCTAGTGTGAGTGGAAGGAAGAAAATACTAAAGATAAGGTCAGAAATAAATGACATAGAGACCAAAAAAACAATACAAATGATCGATAAAACCAAGAGCTGCTTCTTTGAAAGAATAAACGGGATTGATGAACATTTAACCAGGCTCATCAAGAGGCAAAGAAAGAGGACCTAAAAAAAGAAAAATATCAGAAATGAAAGAGGTGAAGTAACAACCTACCCCACAGACAAACAAATGATTGTAAAAAAAAAAAAAATACTACAAACAACTCTACTCCAACAAACTGGACAATCTTGAGAAACGGACATATTCCTAGAAAAATACAAGCTCCCAAACACTCAATCAGGAATAACCAAAAATCTGAATAGGCCAATAAATATTGATGAAATTAAAACAGTAATCCAAAAATTTCCAGCAAACAAAATCCCTGGACCAGATGGCTTCACAGGGGAGTTTTACCAAACATTCAAATAACTAAAACCTATCCTTCTCAGACTATTCCAAAAAACTGAAGAGGAAGGCACACTTCCAAGCTCTTTCTATGAAGCCAGCATTACCCTAATCCCAAAACCAGATAAAGACACTGCAAAGAAATAGAATTACAGTCCAATATCCCTGATGAACATAGATGCTAAAATCCTCAACAAAATTCTAACAAATCAGATCTAGCATTACATTAGACAGACCATACCCCGTGACCAAGTGGGATTTATTCTGGGGATGCAAGGCTGGTACAATATCTGCAAATCAATAAACGTGACACATCACATAAACAAATTGAGAGACAAAAATCACATACTAATAAGCATATCAATTGGTGCAGAAAAACATTTGACAAAATCCAACACACTTTCTTGACAAAAACTCTCAGCAGAGGGGAAATAGAGGGCTCATAATAATAGAGGGCTCATAATAACTTCCACATAATAAAAGTCTTATATGACCAACGTACAGCCAACAGTATCATCATTATTTGGCAAAGACTAAAACCATTTCCCCTAAGAAAAGGAACAAGACAGGGATGCCCACTTTCACCGCTTCTGTTTGACATAGTACTGGAAGTGCTAGCCATAGCGATCAGAAAAGAAGAAATAAAAGGCATCTAAATTGGAAAAAAAGTTAAACTGTCATTATTAGCAGATGACATGATATTGTACAGAAAGAATATACACTCTCCTATGTTCATAGCAGCACAATTTACAATAGCTAAGATTTGGAAACAGCCTAAATACCCATCAGCCAATGAGTGGATTAAAAAACTGTGGTACATCTACACAATGGAATACTATGCTTCTATAAATAAGCAAGAACTTTTACAATTTGCAACAGCATGGATGGACCTGGAGAGCATTATGCTAAGGGTAATGAGCCAGTAAGAGGAAGATAAGTATCACATGATCTTACTTATTTGTAGAATATAAAGGACAACATAAACTGATGAACAAAAACCGATCCAGAGACACAGAATCATTGAATAGACCATCTAACCTCAGAGGGAAGGCAGGGCAGGGTGGGCGTGTGTGTACTTGGGGGGGGGGGTGATGGAGGGGGCTGAGATACTAGTAAGAGATCACCAAAGAACTTGTGTGCATATAAGTATAATCAATGAAAACAGATAATGGCAGGGGGTGAAGGCCAGAGCTGAGGGGAGGCAGCAGGCTGGGAGATGACACTGGTACTGGGGGGTGGGGGAAGGGATATATACAATGCTTTCACAAATAAATAATTTTTAAAAAAAAGAATTTGGCATATATGGAAAAAAAACCCTCTTGTTACTCCAAAGTTGAAGGAATTTTTTTCTTTGCAGAAATCATTAGGTTTCTGGGAGTAAATGATATAGTAACATGTTTTAAATAATATTTAAAATTTTATGATAAAAAGAAATATATTTTGGTAAAAAATTGAAAGCATTACAAAATTCAAATTGTAATTCTACAGTTACTTGTTTGCATATCCTATCTAATAAAAGAGAAACATGGTAATTAGCATACGACCGATAACCTTCCCATTGGCTAATAAGGGCCATATGCAAATTAATTGCCAGCCAAGATGGCGGCCGGCAGCCAGAGAGCTGACGCGAACAGGGAGGCTTGCTTGCTTCAGTGATGGCCTTGCCGGCCTCTCAGCTGCACTCTAAGCAACATTGTAACAAATATAGAAGCTAAACAAAACCCCGGGCTTCAGCCAGCAGTACCGCAACATTGTTTCAAATACAGAACGTAAACAAAGGCCAGAAACCTGCTTTCAGCAGAGGAGGTCTCATAGCTGGAGCCAAGCCTCAGAGCTAAAGCTGGCCCAGAATAAAAAAAAGAAGAAGGAAAAAAGGAGCGGTTGGGAGCTCCAGTCACCCGCCAGCCTGAAAACTGCCCTCAGCCCCTCACCTAGGCTGGCCAGGCACCCGAGTGGGGACCCCCACACTAAAGAGTGTGGGACCAGATGCAAACAGCCATCATCCCCTCACCCAGGCTGGCCAGGAATGCAAGCGGGACCCCCACCCTGATCCAGGACACCCTTCAGGGCAAACCAGCAGGCCCCCACCCTTGCACCAGGCTTCTATCTTATATAGTAAAAGGGTAATATGCCTCCCAGCACCGGGATCAGCGTGACAGGGGGCAGCGACCAAACCCCCTGATTGCTCTGTGGCTCTGTGTGTGTGACAGGGGGCGGGGCCACAACCTCCCTATCTGCCCTGCTCTGTTCGTGACGGGGGAGCTCCACAACCCCCTGATCACCCTGCAGCTCTGTGTGTGACAGGGTGAGGCGCCCCAACCCCCCCCCCTAACTACCCTGCCCTGAGTGTCACAGTGGTGGCACCCCAAAACCCTGATCCGAACTGCTCTGTGTGTGACGGGGGTGGTGCCCCAACTCCCCTATCGGCCCTGCTCTGAGAGTGACAGGGGGGAGCTCCCCAACCCCCTGATGGGCCCTGCTCTGTGCGTGACAGGGGGGAGCTCCCCAACCCCCTGATGGGCCCTGCTCTGTGTGTGACAGGGTACGGAGCCCTAACCACCCTGATGGGCCCTGCTCTGTGCATGACAGGGGGTGGCGCCGTAACCTCCCTCTCAACCCTGCCTTGAGTGTGACAGGGGGCAGTGCCCCAACCCCCCAATCGGCCCTACCCTGAGCATGACTGAAGGTGGCATTGCAACCTCCTGATCCATCCTTCTCTGTGTATGACAGGGGGTGGCGCTCCAACTCCCCAATCAGCCCTGCTCTGAGCCCAACCAGGGGCTGCACCTAGGGATTGGGCCTGCCCTCTGCCACCTGGGAGCAGGCCTAAACCAGCAGGTCGTTATCTCCCGAGGGGTCCCAGACTGCAAGAGGGCACAGGCCGGGCTGAGGGACCCCCTCTCCCTGCCGAGTGCACAAATTTTTGTGCACCGGGCCTCTAGTATATATATATATATATATATATATATATATATATATATATATATATATTACCATCTAATTTTTTTTAACACTTTTACATTTTGAAATTTTTATGTTTAGAAAGAAATTACCTCTCACAGGAGATTATTCTTTGTTGAATTGATGTAGAGGGCATAAAATGTGAAATCAGCTACAACTGGGTTTGAATTCTAGTTTTCCAATTTTACAATGGGATACAGCTTCAGTTTTTCTGAGCTTCAAAATTATCAAAATAAAACAAATTCATGACATGTTATGCATTTGAATCATATGTTTATTATTATAAACAACAATGAAAGCACAACAATCCAAAACCTATGGGACACAGCGAAAGCAGTCTTGAGAGGGAAGTTCATAGCTCTACAAGCCTACTGCAAAAAAACAAGAAACAATGATAATAAATTACCTAACCATACAACTGAAAGAGTTAGAAAGAGAGCAACAAGAAAAGCCCAGTGTAAGCAGAAGGAAGGAAATAATAAAGATCACAGCAGAGATAAACGACATAGAGACCAAAAAAACAATACAAAAGACCAACAAAACCAAGAGCTGGTTCTTTGAAAGGCTAAACAAGATTGAGGAACCTCTAGCCAGGCTCACCAAGAAACAAAAAGAGAGGACCCAAATAAACAAAATCAGAAATGAAAGAGGAGAAATAACAACAGACCCCACAGAAATACAAAGGATTGTTAAAAAATACTATGAAAAACTCTACTCCAAAAACTAGACAACCTGGAGGAAATGGACATATTCCTAGAAAAAAGCAACCTTCCAAAACGTAATCAGGAAGAATCTAAAAATCTCAATAGGCGAATAACCATGGAAGAAATCGAAGCAGTAATCAAAAAGCTTCCAGCAATCAAAAGCCCAGGGCCAGATGGCTTCACAGGGGAGTTTACCAAACATTCAATGAAGAACTAAAACCTATCCTCGTCAGACTACTGCAAAAAATTCAAGAGGAAGGAACACTTCCAAGCTCATTCTATGAAGCCAGCATCATACTAATACCAAAACCAGGTAAAGACAACACAATGAAAGAGAATTACAGGCCAATATCCCTCATGAGCATAGATGCCAAAATCCTCAACAAAATCCTAGCAAATCAGATCCAGCAGTACATCAGAAAGATCATACACCATGACCAAGTAGGTTTATCCCAGGGATGCAAGGATGGTACAATATCCATAAATCAATAAATGTGATGCATCGCATAAACAAATTGAGAGAAAAAAACCACACAGTCATATCAATTGATGCAGAAAAAGCATTTGACAAAATGCAACATCCATTTTTGATAAAAAATCTCAGCAAGGTGGGAATAGAAGGATCATACCTCAACATAATAAAAGCCATATATGACAGGCCCACAGCCAACATCCTACTCAATGGGCAAAAACTAAAACCATTTTCCCTAAGAACAGGAACAAGACAGGGTTGCCCACTCTCACCACTCCTGTTCGATATAGTACTGTAAGTATTAGCCATTGCGATTAGACAAGAAGAAGAAATAAAAGGCATCCAAATTTGAAATGAAGAAGTAAAACTGTCCTTATTTGCAGATGACATGATATTGTAAGTAAAAAACCCTAAAGACTCCATCAAAAAACTATTAGTCTTAATAAGTGAATTCAGCAATGTAGCAGGATACAAAATCAACGCCAAGAAATCTGTGGCATTTCTATACACCAATAGTGAACTTACAGAAAGAGAGACTAAAAAAGCAATCCCATTTACCATCACACCAAAAAAATTAAGGTACCTAGGAATAACCCCAACTAAAGAGGTAAAAGACCTCTACTCAGAAAACTACAGGATGTTGAAAAAAGAGATATAGGAAGACATAAACAGATGGAAGAACATACCATGCTCATGGATTGGTAGAAGCAACATCATTAAAATGCCCATACTACCCAAAGCAATCTATAAATTCAACGCATTTTCCATTAAAATACCAACAGCATATTTCACAGACCTAGAATGAACTCTCCAAAAATTCATCTGGAATAAAAAAAAAAACAAAAAACAGAATAGCTGCAGCGATCCTGAAAAAGAAAAACAAAGTAGGTGGGATTTCAATACCTGATATCACGCTGTATTACAAAGCGAATGTAATCAAAACTGCCTGGTACTGGCACAAGAACATACAATGGAGTCAAGACAGTCTCTTTAATAAATGGTGTTGGGAAAATTGGACAGATACATGCAAAAAAATGAAACTAGAGCACCAACTTACACCATACACAAAAATAGACTCAAAATGGGTAAAGGACTAAAATGTAAGAAGGGAAACCATAAAAATACTAGAGGAATCCAAAGGCAACAAAATCTCAGACGTATGCCGAAGCGATTTCTTCACTGATACAGCTCCTAGGACAATGGAAACTAAAGAGAAAATAAACAAATGGGACTACATCAAAATAAAAAGCTTCTGCACAGCAAAAGAAACCATCAACAAAACAACAAGAAAGCCCACTGCATGGGAGAACATATTTTCCAATGTTATCATCAATAAGGTTTAATCTCCAACATTTATAGGGAACTCATACAACTTAACAAAAGGAAGATAAACAATCCAATCAAAAAATGTGCAAAGGACCTAAGTAGACACCTTTCAAAAGAGGACATTCAGAAAGCCAAGAGACATATGAAAACATTGCTCAAAGTCACTAATCATCTGAAAGATACAAATCAAAACAATAATGAGGTATCATCTCACACCTCTCAGAATGGCTATCATCAACAAATCAACAAACGACAAGTGCTGGAGAGGATGAGGAGAAAAGAGAACACTCATGCACTGCTGGTGAGAATTCAGACTGGTGCAGCCACTATGGAAGACAGTATGGAGTTTCCTCAAAAAGTTAAAAACGGAACTCCCATTTGACCCAGTGATCACACTTCTAGGACTATATCCCAAGAAACCAGAAACACCAATCAGAAAGGATATATGCACCCCTATGTTCATAGCAGCACAATTTACCATAGTGAAGATCTGGAAACAGCCTAAGTGCCCATCAGCAGATAAATGGATTAGAAAACTGTGGTACATCTACACAATGGAATTCTATGCTGCTGTAAAAACAAAGGAATTCTTACCATTTGCAACAGCATGGATGGAACTGGAGAGCATTATGCTAAGTGAAATAAGCCAGTCAATGAAGGAAAAATACCACATGATCTCACTCATTTATGGATAATTAGGACCATTATAAACTGATTAACAAAAACAGATATAGAGGCAGAGCAGCCTCCAACAAACTGTCAAACTACAGCTGATAGGCTGGCGCGCGGGGGGGGGGGGGGGGGGGGGGAACGGGGGCGTGGCGTGGTAAAGGATCAACCAAAGGACTTGTATGCATGCATATAAGCATAACCAATGGACATAAGACACTGGGGGGTAGGGGAGGCTGGGGGGTTGTCAAGGGGGAAAAAAAAGGAGACATATGTAATACTCTTTGTAATATGTTAAGCAATAAAAAAAAAAAGAAAAAAGAAATAAAAGGCACCCAAACTGGAAAAAAAAAGAAATTAAATTGTACATCCTTAAAAAAAAAAAAAAGAATTTGGCATATATGGAAAAAAAAACCCTCTTGTTACCCCAAAGTTGAAGTAATTTTTTCTTTGCAGAAATCATTAGGTTTCTGGGAGAAAATGATATAGTAACATGTTTTAAATGAGAATTTATAATTTTATGATAAGAGAACATATTTGCCAATGATACCACCGATAAGGGTTTAATTTCCAACATTTACAGGGATCTCATGAAACTTAACAAAAGGAAGATAAACAATCCAATAAAAAAATGGGCAACGGACTTAGATAGACACTTTTCGAAAGAGGACATACAGAAGGCCGAAAGACATATGAAAACCTGCTCAAAGTCACTAATTATACGAGAGATGCAAATCAAAACGACAATGCGTTATCATCTCACACCTGTCAGAATGGCTATCATCAACAAATCAACAAACAACAAGTGTTGGAGAGGATGTGGAGAAAAAGGAACCCTTCTGCACTGCTGGTGGGAATGCAGACTGGTGCAGCCACTGTGGAGAACAGTATGGAGCTACCTCAGAAGACTAAAAATGGAACTCCCATTTGACCCAGTGATCCCACTACTAGGAATATATCCCAAGAAACCAGAAACCCCAATCAGAAAGGATATATGCACCCCTATGTTCATAGCAGCACAATTCACCATAGCTAAGATTTGGAAACAGCCTAAGTGCCCATCAGCAGATGAGTGGATTAGAAAACTGTGGTACATCTACACAATGGAATACTATGCTGCAGTAAAAAAAAAGGAACTCTTGCCTTTTGCAACAGCATGGATGGAACTGGAGAGCATTATGCTAAGTGAAATAAGCCAGTCAGAGAAAGATAAATACCACATGATCTCACTCATTTGTGGATTATAGAGAACAACATAGACTGATGAAAAGGGACAGACTCAAAGACTGAGAAACAGCAATCAGGCTATCAATCCCCAGAAGGAAAGTAGGGGAGGGCGGGGGTAAGGGGAAGAGATCAACCGAAGGACTTGTATACATGTATATAAGCCATACCAATGGACATGGACAACAGGGGGATGGTAGCATGAGTGGGTGTGGGGGGGAGGTTGGGGGTTAATGGGGGATGAGGACACATTTGTAATACCTTAACTAATAATAAAAAAAAAAAGAAGGAAATCTAAAAAAAAAAATAAAAAAATAATATATTTTGGTAAAAAATTGAAAGCATTACAAAATTCAAATTGTCATTCTACTGTTACTTGTTTGTGTGTGTGTGTGTGTGTATATATATGTGTGTGTGTGTGTGTATATATATATATATATATATTACACTATCTAATTTTTTAAGACTTTTACATTTTGAAATTTTTATGTTTAGTAAGAAATTACCTCTCACAGGAGATTATTCTTTGTTGAATTGATGTAGAGGGCATGAACTGTGAAATCAGTTACAACTGGGTTTGAATTCTAGTTTTCCAATTTTACAACGGGATACAGCTTCAGTTTTTCTGAGCTTCAAAATTATCAAAATAAAACATATTCATGACATGTTGTGCATTTAAATCATATGTTTATTATTATAATACTAGAGGCCCAATGCATGAAATTCGTGCAAGAGTAAGCCTTTCTTTCCACTACTGCTGGCATTGGCTTCCTTCTGTCACCCAGGACCCAGGCTTCTCTCACAGCCTTGGATTCATCCGGAAGGTTGTCCAGATGATGTCTGGTCTAATTAGCATATTATGCTTTTATTACTATAGATTGTGAATTTTATACAGGTAAAATTGATAATCCATATGAATACTAGACTGGCAAAGGGTAATTCAGATAAAATGCTCATTTCTTGCTTTTTTAATAAGAATGGATGTGACTTTGAAAATTAATTTTTTCCTTGTTAAGTGGATTATTTTAATTTTTCTATCGTGGTAATATCTGCCTTAAACAATTACTTTGACCGTTTGTTATGCTAGGCAGTGTATACAGGGGAAGTCAAACATTATCCTTATTGGGGACCATTTAAAGTATTTTAAAAGCATACTATCCTATATAATAAAGAGGTAATATGCAAATTGACCATCATGTCCTCACACAAGACGGCCACCCCCATGTGGTCACAAGATGGTCACCACAAGATGGCTGGCAGGGGAAGGTAGTTGTGGGAGATCAGGCCAGCAGGGGAGGGCAGTTGGGGACAACCGGGTCTGCAGAGGAGGGAGAGCAGTTGGGGGGAACCAGGCCTGCAGGGGAGGGCAGTTAGGGATGACCAGGCTGGCAAGGGAGGGCAGTTAGGGGGAACCAGACCTTCAAGGGAGGGCAGTTGGGGATGATCAGGCTGGGCAGGTGAAGGCAGTTAGGGGTGACCAGGCCAGCAGGGGAGGGAAGTTAGGGGGAGGGCAGAGGAGGGCAGTTGGGGGGACCAAGCCTTCAGGGGAGAGCAGGTGGGGGGGGGGCAGGCCTGCAGGGGAAGGCAGTTGGGAGGGACCAGGCTGGCAGGGGAGGGCTGTTAGGGGTGATCAGACCAACAAGGGAGGGTAGTTGGGGGCGACCAGGCCAGCAGGAGAGGGAAGTTGGGGGCAATTGGGTGGGCACAGGAGCAGTTAGGCATCAATCAGGCTGGCATCGGAGTGGTTAGGGGTGATCAGGCTGACAGGCAGAAGCGGTTAATGGCAATCAGGCAGGCAGGAGAGCAGTTGGGAGCCAGCATTCCCGGATTGTGAGAGGGATGTCTGACTGCCGGTTTAGGCCCAATCCCCCCAAGGCATCCCAGATTGGAGAGGGTGCAGGCTGGGCTGAGGGACACAAGTGCACAAATTTCATGCACCGGGCCTCTAGTAAGTTGATAGAAGATGTAATATGCTAGCCCTTGTTGGTGCTGCTCAGTGGTTAGAGCACTGGCCTGCACATTGAAGGGCTGTGGGTTTGATTTCTGGTCAAGGGGACATACCTGGGTTGCAGGTTCAGTCCCCTTCCCTAGTGGATGCATGTGGAAGGCAACCCATTACTGTTTCTTTCTCCCCCTTCTTCCTTCCCTCCCTTCCACTCTCTAAAAATCAATGAAAAAATATCTAGGGTGAGGATTAACAACAACAAAAGATGCAATATCAGAATATGTTAGGTGTGGGAATAATAGTTGTCTATTCTTTCCTAGAATATTAAATGATTAAATCAGAATTTCAGAAGTTAATGAATTTTATTTATTTATTACTTTTAGTTATCTCTTATGGACTGCTTTTTTTCCCCACACATGCCATTTTTTATGCAATGCATTTAATGTGCTTTTAACTGGTACAAAAAGGAATGAATAGACATTGCAAGGAAGACCTGGGATCTGCATAATTGTCCTTGCTGGAGCTCAGTACACTGGATACTAATAGAAAAAGGCAAAGATGGTTACTGAGAAAAAGCAAATTACAATTTTTAGACCTGCTCATACTGTGATTTTAATTGTATGTAAAGCAATTGCTTTGTTTAGAATAAAAAAACATATTCTTGAAACTGGATACATTCCTGGATTACTGAAAACACAGTTTGGATAAGCCTATACTTCCAAGGGATCTTGCCAGCTCTGTGAACCAAGACCTCAGCTTTAGACCAGGAATGTGTGTTTACTCCTATTTATTCATGAAGCAAATGAAACCCAGAAGCTAAAATAACTTGACCTAGTGCATTAATAGTTTTTTTCAACCACAGTAAGATTGGTCCCAAAGGAATGAAAAGATGTACAATACTTAAATATGTGACTTTTTTTTAGAGCAGTGAAAGACTTGATTAAACTTCATTGCTACCTGAGCAGCAAATGAGAGTTTTGTATTTTTCAGACAGATTAATTCCTACAGCATATCATCATCACTACAAATTCTAATGAAGATAGATCTGCACTGGAGAAGAGAACATCATTTAAAACCTGAATCTGTGCCCAACCAGTGTGGCTCAGTGGTTGAGCATTGACTGAGAACCAAAAGGTCACAGGTTCAATTCCCATTCCAATCAAAGCACATGCCTGGGTTGCAGGCTCAATCTTCAGTAGACAGCCAATCTCTAATCGATGTTTCTCTCTCTCTTCCTCTCCCATTCTTTCTCTCTCAAAATCAATAAAAACATATTAAAAACAAAACAAAACAAACAACCTGAAACTGCAATCTGCAATGCATGCTTGTATAACAAAACTAAATAACTACTTACCTATACAGCTGCTTTACAGAGCCTCATAAAACATCCCTCTCTTTCATATTAAGCTTTCTTGGGTTTTTACATGCACAATATCTCTGGGTGATGATAGTGCAAAGAAATAAAAAATCCTTACTAATCCCCTCTAATCTTTTTTCAAGATTTGAAATTTCAGAACATTTCAGTTATTAAAATGTCAGTCAAACTTTATATATAGGTTAACATTTAAATAATCTTCTCTGTCTAGAATATTTAAACAGTAAAATTTATTGGAAAACTAAAACTTTTTTAGCCATTTTTCAAGTGAGTTGAGACAAGTGTATCCAATGTTAAATTTCTGTTTTAGAAAACAAGTTTATCTTTATCCAAAAGCAAAAGGGAATCGTCAAACTTAAGAAATGGTGTTAACCAGGAGTCTGAAAATGCAAAAGCTCATCATCATCAAAATATATTGTAACTAATTGGCATACTCTGTGGTTTAGGAGAGGGTAGAGTGGCTGTTGCTATTTAATGACCATACAATCATTCTCCTTTTGGTGTCCCACTGCCATCCTGATTGTCCTACTCATGGAGAAACCCTCCCATACTGCAGATCTATCAGTTCTTTCATCACTTGTAAAAGCTTAGTCATAATTTATTTAATATTTTAAGTAACTTTTTACTGGCATCATATTTTCTCCTAGCTCTGTGGAAATCTGGGCACAGTATCCTGTTACAAAGATCAGCATTAATATTAATTTCCTAATGTCCTTTAATAATGTCAAGTATATAATAAAATTGTGTTCCTTAGATACAAATATTAAATGTCACAGCGTGACATTGAAACAGTATGATTGTGGACTTCATTTTTTTAATCTCGGCTGAATTGTATTAGCTTAGAAAATACCTGGGTCTATGAAATTGCATAACAAGATATCACCAATTCAAGTTCATATGGCACAAGAAGGTAACATAAGTTGGTTCTGGGACACAACAAGTAGTTGGGATTGTGCTGAACTAGAAAGCACATGTTCCTCCTACAGAAAATTGTGGCCATGGGGAAAGATGTGCTGAATGTTATCAAAGGACAGCTAGAAGTCCAGAGTATTTACATGTGATTGTGTGAAATTCATCAAAGTTAAACACACACACCCCCTCACACACAGAGATGGTGACTGCCCAATAAGATGACTATTTGCAATAGAACAAACTACGGATATCTGTTAAGTGATTCAATGCTCAGTATGTCTGAAAATGATCAATCATATTAAGTTCCTGATTCATAATGTAGTTTTAGATTTAATTAGCTTCCATTAAAGACTTACTGTGTTTAAGATAGTTTTATAGGTATTGTGTCAACATAAACATTAACAAAGCATGGTCTTTTCTTCTCAAGTCCATACATTCTACTAGGATGTTGGTAAATAATATTGAAGAAGAAAATCCATAAAAAAAAAAATCTTTGCAGAACGAAAACGAATAAAAGTAGTAAAAATTTGCCGTGACTTACATCTCTACCATGTACTAAATGTGTAACTTTGGAAAACCTATTTAAATTCTTTGATTCTCTCTTTTCTTATCTGTAAAGTTCTTTTTTTATTTATTTTATTTTTTTTATTGCTTACAGTATTACAAAGGGTATTACATATGTGTCCCTTTTTTTCCCCGCCCTTGACAGTCCCCTGGCCTCCCCCACCCCAGAGTGTCTTAAGTCCATTGGTTATGCTTATATGTATGCATACAAGTCCTTCAGTTGATCTCTTACCCCCCTCCCTCCTGCCCCCCAACTCTCCCCGGCCTTCCAGCTGCAGTTTGACAATCTGTTTGAGGCTGCTCTGCCTCTGTATCTATTATTGTTCAAAAGTTTATAATGGTCTCTATTATCCATGAATGAGTGAGATCATGTGGTATTTTTCCTTCATTGACTGGCTTATTTCACTTAGCATAATGCTCTCCAGTTCCATCCATGCCATTGCAAATGGTAAGAGTTCCTTCTTTTTTACAGCAGCATAGTATTCCATCGTGTAGATGTACCACAGTTTTCTAATCCATTCATCTACTGATGGGCACTTAGGCTGTTTCCAGATCCTAGCTATGGTGAATTGTGCTGCTATGAATATGGGGGTGCATATATCCTTTCTGATTGGGGTTTCTGGTTTCTTGGGATATATTCCTAGAAGTGGGATCACAGGGTCAAATGGGAGTTCCATTTGTAGTTTTTTGAGGAAACTCCATACTGTCTTCCATAGTGGCTGCACCAGTCTGCATTCCCACCAGCAGTGCACCAGCGTTCCTTTTTCTCCACATCCTCTCCAGCACTTGCCATTTGTTGATTTGTTGATGATAGCCAATCTGACAGGTGTGAGATGGTACCGCATTGTTGTTTTGATTTGCATCTCTCCGATGATTAGTGACTTTGAGCATGTTTTCATATGTCTCTTGGCTTTCTGAATGTCCTCTTTTGAAAGGTGTCTATTTAGGTCCTTTGCCCATTTTTTGATTGGATTGTTTATCTTCCTTTTGTTAAGTTGTATGAGTTCCCTATAAATTTTGGAGATTAGGCCCTTATCAGAAATGACATTGGCAAATATGTTTTCCCACGCAGTGGGTTTTCTCGTTGTTTTGTTGATGGTTTCTTTTGCTGTGCAGAAGCTTTTTATTTTGATGTAGTCTCATTTGTTCATTTTCTCTTTAGTTTCAAGTGCCCTAGGAGCTGTATCGGTAAAGAAATTGCTTCGGCATATGTCTGAGATTTTGTTGCCTTTGGATTCTCATACAATGTTTATGGTTTCCTGCTGTACATTTAAGTCCTTTATCCATTTTGAATTTATTTTTGTGTATGGTGTAAGTTGGTGATCTAGTTTCATTTTCTTGCATATATCTGTCCAATTTTCCCAACACCATTTATTGTAGAGACTATCTTGACTCCATTGTATGTTCTTGCCTCCTTTGTCAAATATTAATTGAGCATATTGGTTCGGGCTGATTTCTGGGCTCTCTATTCTATTCCATTGATCTATATGTCTGTTCTTGTGCCAGTACCAGGCAGTTTTGAGAACAGTGGCTTTGTAGTACATCTTGATATCTGGTATTGAGATCCCATCTACTTTGTTCTTTCTCAGGATTGCTGCAGCTATTCGGGGTCTTTTTTTATTCCAGATGAATTTTTGGAGAGTTCGTTCTAGATCTGTGAAGTATGCCGTTGGTATTTTAATGGGAAGTGCGTTGAATTTATAGATTGCTTTGGGTAGTATGGACATTTTAATGATGTTGATTCTACCAATCCATGAACACGGTATGTTCTTCCATCTGTTTATGTCTTCCTCTATCTCTTTTTTCAACGTCCTGTAGTTTTCTGAGTAGAGGTCTTTTACCTCTTTAGTTAAGTTTATTCCTAGGTAGCTTAATTTTTTTGGTGCGATGGTGAATGGGATTGTTTCTATAATCTCTCTTTCTGAAAGTTCACTATTGGTGTATAGAAATGCCTCAGATTTCTTGGGGTTAATTTTGTATCCTGCTACATTGCCAAATTCATATATTAAGTCTAGTAGCTTTTTGATGGAGTCTCTTGGGTTTTGTATGTATAATATCATGTCGTCTGCAAATAAGGACAGTTTTACTTCCTCTTTTCCAATTTGGATGCCTTTTATTTCTTCTTCTTGCCTAATTGCGATGGCTAATACTTCCAGTACTATGTTGAACAGGAGTGGTGAGAGGGGGCATCCCTGTCTTGTTCCTGTTCTTAGGGGAAATGGTGTTAGTTTTTGTCCATTGAGTATGATGTTGGCTGTAGGCCTGTCATATAATGCTTTTATTATGTTGACGTATGATCCTTCTACTCCCGCCTTGCTGAGAGTTTTTATCAAAAATGGGTGTTGGATTTTGTCAAATGCTTTGTCTGCATCAATTGATATGACCATGTAGTTTTTTTTCTTTCAATTTGTTTATGTGATGTATCACGTTTATTGATTTGCGGATATTGTACCATCCTTGCATCCCTGGGATAAACCTACTTGGTCATGGTGTATGATCTTTCTGTTGTACTGCTGGATCCGATTTGCTAAGATTTTGTTGAGGATTTTGGCACCTATGTTCATGAGGGAGATTGGCCTGTAATTCTCCTTCTTTGTGTTGTCTTTACCTGGTTTTGGTATTAGGGTGATGCTGGCTTCATAGAATGGTCTTGGGAGCGTTCCTTCCTCTTGAATTTTTTGTAGTAGTCTGACGAGGATAGGTTTTAGTTCTTCCTTGAATGTTTGGTAAAACTCCCCTGTGAAGCCGTCTGGTCCTGGGCTTTTTTTTGCTGGAAGCTTTTTGATGACTGCTTCAATTTCTTCCATAATTATTGGCCTATTGAGATTTTTAGATTCTTCCTGATTGAGTTTTTGAATGCTGTATTTTTCTAGGAATTTGTCCATTTCCTCCAGGTTGTCTAGTTTGTTGGAGTAGAGCTGTCCATAGTATTTTTTAACAATCATTTGTATTTCTGTGGGGTCTGTTGTTATTTCACCTCTATCGTTTCTGATTTTGTTTATTTGGGTCATCTCTCTTTGCTTCTTGGTGAGTCTGGCTAGAGGTTTGTCAATTTTGTTTATCCTTTCAAAAACCAGCTCTTGGTTTCATTGATTTTCTGTATTGTTTTTTTTGGTCTCTATGTCACTTATTTCTGCTCTAATCTTTATTATCTCCTTCCTTTTGCTCACTCTGGGGTTTTCTTGTTGCTGTCTTTCTAATTCTTTGAGTTGTAGAGTTAGATGATTTACTACCATTTTTTCTTGTTTTTTGAGATAGGCCTGTAGAGCTATAAACTTCCCTCTCAGGACTGCTTTCATTGTGTCCCATAGGTTTTGGATTGTTTTGTTTTCATTGTCATTAGTTTCCAGGATGTTTTTGATTCCTTCTTTGATCTCATTGTTAACCCAATCAATATTTACTAAAATGCTATTCAGCTTCCAAGTGTTTGAGTATTTGGGGTTGTTTTTTTTGTAGTTTATTTCTAATATTATGCCATCGTGGTCTGAGAAGATGATTTTTATGATTTCAATCTTCTCGAATTTGGGGAGATTTTGCTTGTGACCCAATATGTGGTCTATTTTTGAATATGTCCCATGAGCATCAGAGTGGAATGTATATTCCGTGGCTTTGGGGTGAAGTGTTCTGAAGATGTCTATTGTGTCCATCTGATGTAGTGAGTCATTTAGGATTGCTGTTTCTTTGCTGATTGTTTGTCTAGAGGACTTATCCAGTGATGTCACTGGTGTATTAAAGTCCCCTACGATGATTGTATTGTTGTCGATCTCTCCTTTGATATCTTCCAGGAGTTTTTTTATGAATTTGGGTGCTCCTGCATTGGGTGCATATAGTTTACCAGAGTTATATCTTCTTGTTGTATTGATACCTTTAGTCTTATGAAGTGGCCTTCCTTATCTCTTTTTATGGCCTTCACTTTGAGGTCTATTTTGTCCGATATAAGTATTGCTACCCCAGCTTTCTTTTCCTTTCCATTTGCCTGAAAGATATTTTTCCATCCCTTCACTTTCAGTCTGTGTGAGTCCCTTCTAATGAGGTGGGTCTCTTGTAGACAGCAGATGTATGGGTCATGTTTTTTTATCCATTCAGCCACCTGATGTCTTTTGGTTGGAGCATTTAGTCCGTTTACGTTTAAAGTTATTATTGAAAGGTATTTGTTTGTAGCCATTTCTTTTTTTGTGTGGCTTTTTTCTTTCTGAGCTTTTTATTTCTTCTTTTTACACCAGTCCCTTTAGCATTTCTTGCATCCTGGCTTGGTGGTGATAAACTCCCTTAGCCTTTTTTTTTTGTCTGTGAAGCTTCTTATTTCCCCTTCAAGTTTGAATGGTAGCCTTGCTGGATAGAGTATTCTTGGATTCAGTCCTTTGCTTAGAATCACTTTGTAAATTTCCATCCATTCTTTTCTGGCCTGATGTGTTTCTGTTGAGAAATCATTTGATAATCTAATGGGAGATCCCTTGTATGTAACTTTCTGTCTCTCTCTTGTAGCCTGTAAGATTCTCTCTTTGTCCTGAACATATGCCATGGTAATTATGATGTGTCTTGGTGTGGGTCTTTTCGGGTTCACCTTGCTTGGGACTCTCTGGTCTTGTGTGACTTTTTTCTTCCCCACCTCAGGGAAGTTTCCTGATATTATTTCTTCGAATAGGATTTCTAATCCTTGTTCCTCTTTCTGTTATTCTGGAACCCCTATTATTCGTATGTTGTTTCGTTTCATGTTGTCCCAAAGCACCCTTAGACTCTCCTCCTGTCTTTTAATTTTTTTCTCCAATTGATGTACAGTTTGGGTGTGTTTTTGCTTCCTTGTCTTCTAATTCACTAATTCGGTCTTCCGCTTCTCCTAGTCTACTGTTGATACTTTCAATGGTGTTTTTTATTGCAGCTATATCACTCTTCACTTCTTCTTGGGTCTTACTTAAGTTGTTGATTTTTTCATCTGTTTCTTCTTGCTTCTTGCATAAGTTGTCGATTTTTTCCTCCATCCGGTGTATGCACTCTAGGACCCTTATTCTGAATTCTTTTTCTGTCATGTTGCATGCCTCTGTATCACTTAGCTGCTTTTCTGGCGAGTCCTCTTTTTCTTTCCTTTGGGGGGTTTCTTTGTCTACCCATGTTTGATCTCACTGACATATCTAGACGTTGAGTCATTCAGTGGCTGCTCCCTGGGTGGTAGTGACTCCTTGGGCTGTGGTTGCTCTTCAGGCGGTTGCGGTAGCAGCTGCTCCTCAGTTGGCAGCAGCTCCTCTGGTGGGTGTTGTTCACAGCTGTGGTGGCTCTTCTGGCTGGTGGGGGGAGGTTTCACGTACAGCTGCTATTCCTCAGACAGAGGGTGTGGTGCTCCGGAGGCTGCTGTTGCTTGGATCTGCTGCGTTGATTTAAAGGCACAAAATACAACACAACAAGGCACCACGTACCAGGCACTAAACACAAATATATTCATGATATTAATAACCCCAAATAAAGGTGACCACCCGAATTAAGAGAATTAGGGGATAAGGAAGAAAGAAGAGAAAAAGATAAAAGAGAAAAAAGAGAAGAAATGTAGGGACCACAAAAAGGAGTGCAAAAATGAAATTGGGAAAAAGGAGGGGGAAAATAAAAGAGAGAAAAGAAAAGAAAAAAAAAAGCGCGAAAAGAGAGAATGAAGTGGAAGAGGGGAAGAGACTATTTATATGAGGAGAAAACTCCTATAGAACCTCCACTAATCCCAACAAATTCCAGCAACAGCTTCCTGGAGATGAATGCAAACTAGAAACAACCAATAATATCAAGAGAGGCAAGGGAAAACAGAAGCACAAAAATAACAGGGGGGGATGGGTCGAGGGAGGGGAAAAACCAGCAGAAAAAAATAAAAAGAAAAAGCAAAACAGCCTCACAGCCAGTCCTAAAACACACACACACACACACACACACACACACACACACACACACAAAACAAGCAACAACAACAAAAAAACAATATACTCAACATTCAAGCAAACAGCAACAAAACAATAGAAAGATAAAAGAAGAAAAAAAATTTTTGGATAGTGAAGATAAGGGGTATGTGTATAAAGATGTGGATTGGAAATAGGATATATAAGTAGGGTGAAATTTTGACAAGAGATAAACAGAAGGAATAGGGAAAATCTAAAGCAGGAATAGGGTAAGAGAAACAGGACAACAAAAGGGGAAAAGTGAGGGAGAGGGTTTTAGCATAGAGGTAAAATTGAGGTAGGGAAAATTGTTGCTAAAGGAACGATGAAAATAGAATGGAGAACACTAATCCCAAAATAAAATAAAGAGAAAATAAAATGGCACTTTAAAAATTGGTAAAATGGTAGCAGTAATAATATTGGTTAAAAATAAGAATGTAGTAATTAAAAGGGTAAAATCAGGTGATGGAAGAAGAAGAAAAAAAATTGGTTTCTTAGTTAAAAGGTGAAAAAAGAAAATAAAAATTTGCAGTAGTGAAGGTCCTTCAGTTCTTCTACTCGTCAGTCTGGCTCGCCTTAGTCCTGCCAGGTATTCAGGAGAGTGTTGAATTTCCCTGCGATACGTTGTTCCTCTGTGTTGTAAACCACAGTCCTTATTTTAAAGCAGGCCGTATTTGTTTCCCAGACTGCCTTATTTTGTGTTTAGCAAAGAGTCAGTTTGTGGCTCAGCCTCTGGGTGGCAGTGTTCTGGGTTGGCCTCTGAGGCTATATGGCTTCTCTATCACACTTAAAACTGGTTTTCTGTAAAGTTCTACTTGGTTGAAATATGAGGTCAATAACTCTTGTAAAACTATTAAATAATAAATACTAGGTGAAACCCTAAACAATAAAGAAAAATTACCTCCCTTAATAGAGTTGTATTAACAGAAATAATATAAATAAAGGGCCTACTTGGTGTATGAACCATTAAGTGCTCAGTATATCAACTTGGGGAATTAGTATGCTATCCAAATTTTGTAATGTGGATGAAGCTTTCTAATCAAAATACACCTATTTCATATGATAATCCTATCATCTGGTCTATTGTTCAAGATTTTTTAATATCTTGAAAATATCAGAAATATAAACTTTTAGAAAGGTAATTTGTAATAATATCAGGTTGGGCAAATACCCCAACTAGATATTGTTGTTGTAAATAAATGCCTATGTTATTGCGAAAAAAAAAAAAAAAATGCTTGACAGGCTAAATATAATACATTTTTTAATACAGGCATTTTATTTCTGAAAAAGTTTTTTTAAAAGAAAGATAACATTTCAGAACCTCATCCAAATAGACCAGAATCTTACTCAATTCAAAATAAAATGGACAGAAATTTATGAAACTACTCATTATTTTACTATATCTATCACAATGATGAAATAAACTCATGTTGAACACAGATTTTCCAAAATATTTATCAAGTTAATTGTTTTGTATAGCTCTCAGTAAATACATGTTTTAGGTATCCAGTCTAGGAAGAGAAAAAAGAAAACTTTAGGCTTAGAAGACTCTAATCTAGAAAATTCCCCAGCCAAATAGAGACCAATACATGAAGTAGACCCATATATCATGAATCCCTGACCATCAGTAAATTAAGCCTGTGTAAGCTTGGCGTGGAAAGGGAATAACAAAGCCAAGGGCCCTTTCTAAAAACTGCTTTTTATGGTTTGGGTCTTAAATCTTGAAGTCATTAGCAAGAGTGCTATGGATAATCAAAATTGCCCCAGGTTGCGTGGAGTTTTATTTATTGTATCATTTTCTACATTGAATTTTAATTCTCAGGAGAATTTTTCCACAATCTGATTTTCAGACATTCGGGGAAAAGTAAAATATAGGATCAAATTAAGATCAGTCTACACATGGATGAACCAGTCATGCTTCATGGGATACCTAATGCAGCCTTTGCTTCACCAAATCACAAGTAACATTTCACAACTCCTTACGGTGCCCTGAGACTAGGGCCACGTTTATCAATTGCTGATGTTAAGTCAGCATGCATCTCTGTGTGTGTGCAGCTGTGTGCACATGTGTATCACATTTCCATGGTTTACACAAGCTTACTGTAATCACAGGCAGGATAAGTGAAAGCAAGTGTACTTATGACATCATCATTGGAAAGTGATACATGGATTTTAGTCCAAAATAGTGGGTTGGCACTATCTTGTCAGCAGACACAGGATGCTTGAGGAAACACATGTCTCCGGAAGGTGCACCATCTGCACATGCATTCCAGCCTTCACCTCTGAGAGTTCACTATTCTGCTCTGTACTTAAAAATCAACACAGGTGATCGGATCCAGAGACAGTAAGGACTTTTATTTCCAAATTCAAATGATGCAGAACCTGTGAGTTATTTTGTTTTTATTTAATTGTCTATATCTTTTAAAAAGTGTTTGAAATATAAAAGTTGTGCTTATACACTGAAAACTTTAGAAAATTAAAAAAAAAAACTTCCAAAGTGAACATTGGTTTCTTCTAGATTTTTTAATCTACATTTCATTTACAAACATGGAATGTAATTAATATACTATTTATAGCCCCTCATAAAAGAGGATAATAGATTTCCACGACATAAATGGTTTCCTAAAACTTGCTTTCGATGGCTACATAGACATTTCAAATTTTTATAATACAGATATGCTTATATATTATTTACCAAACTCTATGTTACCTCACTTCTATGTAAACACTATGTTACAGTAAGCAAACGAAAGGTTGGAAATGAGGCTCCATTATTTTAAAAAAACAAAAACAGTTTTTGTCCAAAATAAAACTTGACCCCACTAGATTTTTCTAAATAGAGAGGAGCTGGGATCTAGAAAAAATAATGTAAACTATCAAAAAGAACCAATAGTAACACTGACTAATATAACTGATGATACATAAAATGAGACCAGATATTCCTTATTTCAAAATAATATTATCAGTTACTAACCCATTAAGAAAAAGTGTTAAAGTGATTTAATGTTTAGCATTCTTAATAACATGCTAGCATATTTAGGCATGACAAGGAGTAGCATACAAAAGCAAATCATGTAATGATGATCAGAGAGACTTGTAATAGAGAAGATTTTACAAAAATAGGGAGCAAACCCCTGTCATTCTCCTAATATCTCCCACCCTCCCTCAGCCTCTCTCCTATTCCTCCTTCTGCCCCTCCTCTCTCTCTATCTTTCCTTCTCATTTTCTCTCTCAATCTCTGTCTGTAATTGAAGGTTTAAATATTAAATTCTTAATGAACACTTGATTATTTTTTAACTTAAAAAGAGTAATTTATAGATTATTAATGAAATATTTTATGGATTATTATAGGGAGATCTTTTTTCTATTAACACTTGAAAAATAAACCAAAAAATTAAAGAAAAATTAATATGAACAATAAAATTTCATGCCATGAATAATGATGAGGCCTTGCCATGCTTTAGCAAGGGAACTTCAGTGTGGTGATATGATGCATGCAATTGTAACAATCTAAAAATAGAGAAAAATACCAAATATCAAAATATGTGATGTCATGTGCTAAAGACAGCATGTCAGAACATAGAGTGATAAATGTTGACTCCAGCTAATGAAATAGGCACAAGATGGTTTGTATTGAACCTTGTTAAACAGGATTTGGGGAAGATAAGGCAATGGCGACTCATTTTCAGACATGACCAATGTGAGCAGGAAAGACTTCTCAAACATAAACTATATAGCATCACCTTCTCATCTGCCTGGGAGACCGTGTATAATTTCGTTTTCTAAATGATGAATTTTCTGCCTTCTCTGACAACTATATTATAGATGAGGAATAGGAGTGTAAAGCTACTATATTGAAATTTCTTGGCAGAACAAGATCCAAAGTTATTTTGACTTTTCTAAAAGCATTTGCATTGTAATAAATTTCATTAAACTTAAACCTGGAGAAAATCATTCTAAATTCTGAAACCATTTAGCAAAACTCCGTAGTTTCAGAACTTTTCTAAACTTAATAAGCTGTGATATGACATTAATTCTAGACAGAATTTTATTGATCTTAAAATGGCCAATATTTCAATTAATTTTCATTCTTTCACTTCACTTCTTCTCTTATAAGTATTCTAATTTTAAGTTAATTGTAATTTATGACTAATATGATGACATTTTGAAACTCTGTTTAGTAAAAGCATCTTTTTTTCAAAACATTTAATGCCATGGGAAATGTCTATTCTCTAATTTTGAAATTAAAGAAGAATTAGAAGGTATATATAGAAAAAGCTCGTCAGCTTTCCTTTACCTATAACTAGATTTTAGGTTTATTTCACACATTTTGAATGAAGAGTCTATTTTCTCAATTGAAACATTCTCACATACCGTTATTCACTCTCTCACACCCTTATTAACAACATGCTATAGGCAAAGGCTCCACTGAGGTCATCAACTTATCATCCAATGCTCTGCTGTTAAAGTGAATGCTTTATGTCTAACTTGACCTAATGTGATTCAACTCTTTCCTTCTCCTTGAAGCTGTCGACCTTCCTTCACTGACACCATGTCTGCTTGGTTACTGTCCTTCTTCTCTGGTTGTTCTTGATCTTAGTCACCTTTGTATGGTTTTATTTTGTTCATGGTCTCTCTTAATGTGTTGGTGTTTACCAGAGACGCTTTTTTGGCTTTCTGATCTTACTGTACATACATCACATTTACTCCTGTACCTTTAACTATTATTCATATTTGATGTGTCAAAATCTACATATCAATTCTCAATTCTGCCTTGTCCTATACATAAATTTATATCTAATATCTTTAGCTTCATCTTCTGTTTCATATATTACATTTGCTGAGTTCCAGACTCATATATTCAAAGAGAGTTTAACAGAGGGTACAAAAATGCAAACAAAAAAAATACAGTGGAAAAATAAAAGGCAATTATATTTAAAAACTGACAAAAATAATATTAATTTAAATTCTTTACATCTCACTAAATTATCCATTTATATATAACTAAAGTTATAAGTGCTCACTTTGCTAGACATTTTTATACATCTCAGTGCATAGTGGCTCAGGAAATGCTAACTAGCAGCAAATGCAAAGACAGATGCATATTTCCGCTCTCATCTATTTTCAAAATGATATGCAAAATCTCTTCTACGAAATATTGCTCAAATTGATGATGCAGTCTCCATGTTGAATTTTGTAGGATTTCTACTTATCACAGCAAAATCAAATTTTAATCTTCGGTTTAGAAAAACTTTTTAAAAGCATTCAGTTAATCAACATCCTATTGGCTAAATATTTGACAAGGCTTAATCACCTGAATTTTTCCATTAGGGCCTGTTTATGACTTTGATTTTGGAAGTATAATCAAAGTCTGTCTAATTGAGTATACAGCACACAGAAATACTAACACTTAGTTTACTTAATTTATTGTGGATCAAACACATTAAAGCTCTTGTACTATTGATGTAAATATCAGAAGAAAGGAAGGTCTATGAATTTTGGAAAATGAATAATTCACACACCAAATTTAAAAATTGAAAAAGCTAATTTCAAATACCACAAGTAAATGTGGAAAGTTTCAGCCTAGATTTCAAAGGCAGGTTGGGATGTGGTATAGGTGTTATTGAAATTCTGAATATTACAAAAATAATGTGAACCAATATAAGTAATAGTACATCTTTCTATGAAATGAATATTACCTAACCTAAAATATATTCTACACTCAGGACCCAGTATTATAATGTAGTTCATCAGGAATAATTCTCTCTATAAAATCCCAATACACATTCTTTAAGAAGCTGAATGAAAGCAAGTTTTATACAAAAGATGCTTTTATGGTTTGGTTGTTTTTGTTTTTGTTTTTGGTTTTCTCAACACAAATAGTTGTGGAACATTCACAAATAAAAGAGTTTATAAGGAGATAATTTGCAATCCTAATTTTAATTGTTATTAAAAAATATTAAATATGGAAAATATCTAACGTTTCTTTGAAATGACCTTTTGAACATCAATGGTTTCTCTGTCAACCCCACCCTATTATGTATGTATTTGTGTCTACATAATTATAGTAATTTCATGACCACTAAGGATATTAAAACCTTCTACTTAGTATACAGATTCAGAATGCTCTTGATGATCACAGCAATCCTGAAGTCCAGAGTTTTGAGATCTATTTTGCTAGATCTCTGGAGTTGACATTGTGATTATTTTGATCTCTAGAATGTGACACAAGAGACCTTTTACTAGGTGCCTCTATCAAGTGAAGGGTGTATAAGGGTTTACCATGAAGAAGGAGGAAGGGTGCTCCAGGGAGAGTAAACAACTGTACAAAACGCTGAAGTATTCAGCAGTGTTTGGCATATTCAGGAATGCAGAACTAGTTCTGATTGATTGAATAATGAGGAAGAGGCAAAACTGGCACTGGAGAGGTATATTTAAAGCCCATTAACTGATGACTTTAGACTTTATTTGATATGTTTTAAGGAGCTGGTGAAGAATTTCAATTAAATACCTAGATTGCCAGCATATTTATTTTTTTTTTTAAATAGAGAACATTATTTACATTGGACCTCTGAAATACTAATGGAAGCCATAAAGGAGACATGGAAAATATCCAAGGAAAAAAATAATAAAGGCAGCAGGGTTGTGTAGGAATAGAAAGATACAGATTCTAAAAATGGTTTAAAAGTATAAATAACAAGACTTAATAATTTATTGTATATACTTTAGACAAATAATTTCTAAATTTAATTTGCTCAGATTATCATGTTGCTCTGACATTCTAGATGCCAATGTGGAAGAAAACTAAAACAGTTCTCCAAGGTGCCTAAGAAAATTGGAAACTCCCTGAGAGCATGAGAAAACAATTTTGTCAGATTGGTTTGAAATTGCTTTTTCTCTTGATACTGGCACAATTTTTAGGAATTTTTTTTCTCTCCTGTCTATTGATGTTTGGCTCCCGTGGCTTTGCATAATGATAAAAATCTATACAGGACTGAACATTCCCCAATCTTGAGGGGTAAGAGTGTTATGCACTCTACTGTAGAAAACAGTAGTTGGATATTCTCATCCTGATGTATTTTCAAGAGATTTTAAAATCATGATTGACTCTGGAGATAATAAACTCATCTGGGGCCCAATACCATATATCTCACAAATCATGTATTCATTTTACTTTGTCTCTAACTCTCTGATCCCAGTTATGATTCAAAAAATCTTCCAAAAGAAAACTGGAAACAGGCAGTTGAGATAATGAAAGGATAGTGAATAGATAGAAAAATAAGAATAAATGCTGCAAATTCCAGAAAAAAATACAATCATAAAGGAAGATATATCACATTGATATGGCACCTGCAGGGAAGTGCTTAGCATTTCCATGAAGATATGACTGATCTAAATGACTAAATTCAATTTGGTAAGGAATCAAAATGTATGTATTTTTTATACTGCTAACTTAGTATGTCTATAATATGAGTCTAAAACCATGGTTCTCAATGTGTAGTCTCCAGACCATCAGTATTAGCATAATCTGGAAACTTATTTGAAATGGAAATTCTCAGGGCCCAAATCAAGACTTAATGAATTAGAAATGCTTGGGGTGGAGCTGAAAATTCTGTGTTTTAACATGCCCTGTACATGATTCTGATACACAGTGCATATGAGAACTACTGACTGGTATAGCAGAGAGTGTGTGGTTCTATCAGATAGGTTTTAGTGATCAATCAAATTATCCATATCACTTTGAGCATGCATCTTAAAATTTCTGGTCTCAATTTCTTTATAAAGTAAAAAGTTGGATTAGGTTATCATTAAGTTCTTTCCAACACAAATATGTTCTAGAGATTTGTCAAATATAGTCACTTGAATAGTTGTAAGACCCTCTTTATTCAATCTTCTCTCCACCAGTCCTGTCACTTCTCTGAATACACCTCTTAGTACTCTTTCATTTCCAAGTGGCTTGCTTGCCACTTTAACATGCCTGTGTATCCCCACCTTAGGGAGTTCACTTCACAAAACACTTCTAAAATGAACAAAATTAATTAATTAATTAATTAATGTGTATAGCCATAATAACATGTAATATTTATGTAATTCAAAGTGATGTAAAATTTTATCAATTTTGTTAATGTAGATATATTTAGGCCTTTAAACTGGCCACTTATGATGAATTACTTAATCCAACTCTATCTTAGTCTCTGAGATAGTTGTTTATGCAGTAGTTCAATTAATGAAGTATTAACACTCAATAACATTTTCATTGCTTTCAGGGGTACAGGATGATATATTAAATGCTAAAAAGCAATGGGTAATGCTGCATAAATGTTGCTAAATCACATATAATTACTAGATTGCTCATATTTATCCCCTTCCTTCCTTCTTTCCTTTTCCTTCAGTCCTTTCTTCCTTCCTGCCTTCCTTCCTTCATTTCTTCCTTCCTTCAGTCCTTCCTTTCTTTGCTCCTTTTATTTCTTCACAAAATGTTTGAGGTCCTTTTGTGCTATTCCCATCATTGTACTATAAGCTTTTAAGGGAGGGATAATCAAGCAGACATATACCCTGCCCAAATGCAACCACAATGCACACATGTGTTTTGCCATAACATCTTACATGCTGAGGGCTCCAACTTTTATTTTATTTTTTTAAATATATTTTATTGATTTTTTACAGAGGGGAAAGGAGAAGGATAGAGTTAGAAACATCGATGAGAGAGAAACATCGATCAGCTGCCTCCTGCACACCTCCCACTGGGGATGTGTCCGCAACCAAGGTACATGCCCTTGACAGGACTCGAACCCGCGACCCTTCAGTCCACAGGCCAACACTCTATCCACTGAACCAAACCGGTCTGGGCGAGGGCTCCAAATTTTAATTTCTCTCTGATCAACTAACTATTTACTGACTACCTCCACTTAGTTGTCTGATAGATGATTTATTCAAACTTTGCCAAAATTAAAATTTTATTCACAGACCTATGTGTTTTTTTTTGTGTGTGTGTGTGTTTGTGGTCTTCCCTTGTCTACTTACCTGTTCTCTTGGCCCTAACCCTTGGATTCCCTCTTGATGCTTTTCTTTTTGTCATACTCTACATACAATCAGATAGCAAATCTGTTCTTTAGAATCATTACCCCAAACTCTGCCTTCATTTTCACATGATTTTATCTCTGTGTGCATATTTATGTCCAAATTTCCCCTCTTATAAGGACACCAGTTATAGTCTATAGGAGTCCATGCTTCTCCAGTATGACCTCATCTTAACTAATTATATCTGCAGTGACCTTATTTTAAACAGAAAGTAATATTCTGTCATACTGGAGCTTAGGACTTTGGCATACGACATTTTGGTGGGGCCCAATTAAACCCATAACAGAGACAGAAATTAATTTGATTGTTTATAATTGAGACACAATCTTTCTCCTGAACTCATCAGTGTATCTGGACCCCAGCATGAGGAATCCCTGCACTGGTCTTAGTGCTTCTGCAGGCCCCAGTGTGGCCCTTTCCTGGCCTTACCTTTCCCTTCAGTGTAAGAAAACCACGTAGCAAAGAGGATGTGTTGTCCTTCTACCATCCCTTTTTACCATGCTCTGTGTACCTGGCACTCTGGATTTCTCTAGTCATATGGTCCCAGACCTGCTCCAGAAATTGCACCAGTTTCATTTCCCAGTTTGATCCTTTTGTGAGCAAACTATAGTCCACTGGGCATGAGTGATAGAGAACCTTTGTCCTTCAGGAAAACAGGGAGGGAGTGAAAAATGAAAGAAGATGGGAAAGGCAATTCCTCTCTTTGCCATTATTTCAGATGTGGAACTTAGAGAAGGCCAAAAAATTCTAAATTAGGATTTCCCTTTAAGGAGTTTATGAAGCTATATTTTTCAAGATTGATGGGAAGTTATTTATTTAACAGGTTTGTCTTTTTTGTGTGAAAATTGCTCTTTATGATGGGTGATATTGATATTTGGGTGCAGTTAAAAATAACTCAATAAAAGGAGAATCTTATCATTTAAGGTTTATCAAAAAACTATTACCCATGGGCTACATCCAGGCCCCCATCAATTTTTGGCAATAAACTTTTATTGTAACTCAGCCAAACTAATTAATTTACATATAGCCTGTGGCAGGTCTGAATAGCTGCAATGGAAGTCCTGTGGCTCACAGTTCTAAAATATTTACTATCTGGCTCTTTACAACAACACAAAACAAAAAAAGAACAGCTAGATGACTTTTCATGTATGAGACAGAGAAAATAGCCAAAAAGCAAATCCCATGAGAAAACATGAAAGGGGGTTTGAAAAACACATATGAAGCGATAAGTCCATCACTCAAAATAGCAAGTATGATAAAGACTCGGCTGAGATATGTAGATTTGGTGGTAGAAAAATAGTCCTACACACACACACACACATGCGCGCCCAATTACTCATGAAACTTTCTCAGGTAGCAAAGTAGCAGGATCATTAATAGCTAATCTTGACATTCAATATTCTTATGGACATTATTTATATACATATCTAACACAATTATAAAAAAGTTTACACATAATGAATATAAATTTATGAGTTATTTATAAGATCTTTTATGAATTTTTATTTTGGTAAATGAACTCATATGACAAGTCTCCTATGGCATTTATCGTCCAATATTGTGTCATAGTTCTATTTTTTCTATTCTAGGTACTAGACTAGAAAGTCCATCAGGCAGAGGCCCTTTATTTCTACAACATTTCTCAGGTAATGGGTGTTCAAGAAATGCTCATTGTTTAATTAATAATGTGTAGGCAAATAAATGAAAATGCTTCAAAGATACGTTAGGTTTTAAACCCACCACAACTTTTTGAAATTGCCAAAATATAGTTGTGACATTTACTGTACTGGCAGTTCTTTTTTTAAAAAAATATATATGTTTTTATTGATTTTAAAGAGAGAGATAAAGGGAGAGATAGAAAGAGAGAGAAATAACAATGAGAGAGATACATCAGCTGCCCCCTACAGACCCCCACTTGGGATGGAGCCCACAACCTGGGCATGTGCCCTGACAAGGAAATAGAACCTGTGACCTCTAGGTACACAGGATGACACTCAACCAACTGAGCCACACCAGCAGGGCCACTAGCAAGTCTTCATACATTATCCTACCAACAAGATTTGAAACTTTTGAGTCTGTTGCATTAGTCAAAAATTTAGATTTAATATCATTTTATACTGGTATCTCTAGTTTATTTACAGATGTCAACTAAAAATCTGTAGCTTGCCAAGGGATAAAACCTATAGAAAGGCAGAAGGGATGTAGTCCCATTTCTTTATTTTCTCCTTAGTTTCCATTGTCCTAACAGTGGTTCTCAACCTTCCTAATGCCGCGACCTTTTAATACAGTTTCTCATGTTGTGATGACCCCCAATCATAAAATTATTTTTGTTGCTACTTCATAACTGTAATTTTGCTACTGTTATGAATCGTAATGTAAATATCTGATATGCAGGACATATTTTCATTGTTCGCGATCCACAGGTTGAGAACCGCTGCTAGGAGCTGTATCAGTAAAGACATTGCTATGACAAATGTCTGCTCTTTTGCTGCCCATGGCTTCTTCTAAGATTTTTATGGTTTCCCATCTTACGTTTAAGTTCTTTATCCATTTTGAGTTTATTTTTGTGTATGGTATAAGTTGGTGTTCTACTTTCATTTTTTTGCATGTATCTGTCCAATTTTCCCATAACCATTTACTGAAGAGACTGCCCTGACTCCGTTGTATGTTCTTGCCTCCTTTGTCAAATATTAATTGAGCATAATGGCTTGGGTCAATTTCTGGGTTCTCTGTTCTGTTCCATTGGTCGATATGTCTGTTCTTGTGCCAGTACCAGGCAGTTTTGAGAACAGTGGCTTTGCAGTATAGCTTGATATCTGGTATAAGATCCCTCCAACTTTGTTCTTCTTTCTCAAGATTGCTGCAGTTTTTCAGGGTCATTTTTTATTCTAAATGAATTTTTGGAGAGTTTGTTCTAGGTCTTTGAAGTATGCTATTGGTATTTTAATGGGGATTTCATTGAATCTATAGATTGTTTTGGGTAGTATGGACATTTTAATGATGTTGATTGTACCAATCCATGAACACAGTATATTCTTCCATTTGTTTATGTCTTCCTCTATCTCTCTTTCCAGCGTCCTGTGATTTTATGAATACAGGTCTTTTACCTCCTTGGTTAAATTTATTCATAGGTATCTTAATTGTTTGGTTGCAATGGTAAATGGAATTTTTTTCCCATTTCATTTTCTTTGAATTCATTATTGGTGTATAAAAAAGCCATAAATTTCTCTACATCAAAATAAAAAGCTTCTGCACAGCAAAGGAAATCATCAATAAAACAAGAAAGCCCACTGCATGGGAGAATATATTTTCCAATGTTATCTCAGAAAAGGGTTTTAAACTCCAAAATTTATAGGGAACTCATACAACTTAACAAAAGGAATATAAACAATTAAAAAAAAATAGGCAAAGGACCTCAATAGACACTTTTCTAAAGAAGATACACAGAAGGCTGAGAGGCATATGAAAACATGCTCAAAGTCACTAATCATCCAAGAGATGCAAATCTCAACAACAATGAGGTACCGTTTCACACCTGTCAGAATGGCTATTATCAACAAATGACAAGCGCTGGTGAGGATGTAAAGAAAAAACAACTGTCTGGCACTGCTGGTGGGGATGCAGACTGGTGCAGCCACTGTGTAAAAGAGTATGGCGTTTCCTCAAACAATTAAAATTGGAACTTTCATTTGACCCAGTGATCCCACTTCTAGGAATATATCCCAAGAAAATAGAAACGCCAATCAGAAAGGATATGTGCACCCCTATGTTCATAGCAGCATAATTTACAGTAGCTAAGATTTGGAAACAGCCTAAGTGCCCATCAGCAGATGAGTGGATTAGAAAACTGTGGTACCTCTACACAATGGAATACCATGCTGCTATAAAAAGGAAGGAACTTTTACCATTTGCAACTGTGTGGATGGAACTGGAGAGCATAATGCTAAGCGAAGTAAGTCAGTCAGAGAAAGATAAATAACACCTGATCTCAGTCATTTGTGGAAAATAATGAACAACATAAACTGATGATTAAAAACAGTAACAGAGTCATAGAAGCATGGAACAGACTGTCCAACCTAAGAGGGAAAGTGGAGGGTGAGAGGTTAAGAGATCAACCAAAGGAATTGTATGCATGCATATGATCATAACTAATGGACACAGTGGGGTGGGGGGTGTGAGGGCATGTACTGGGGGTGTAGGGTGGCTGGGGAGAGGTTAATGGGGGAAAAAGGAGATTTATGTAATACGTTAATCAATAAAGAATTTAAAAAAATAAAAAAAGGCAGAAGGGAGAGAATATAATCTAATTGACTTATTTGTTTGCTATTAAGTACAAGTTAACTGTTATCAAAGAAACATTTACCTAATATATCAGAACATACTGATTAAAAAAATTATCAAGAAAATCTAGTGTCATTTATAACAAATGCCTTAAGATTATATTCATTTAATAGTTATTTTTCTCTTTTTGATAATCTTTATTGCTTTTCTGTTTGAAAATTTTCTTTTAGATTCTTGTTTTGAAACATCTCTCCTTTTGAGAATAACACAAGTGTACCTCTGTATGCTGGCAGAGTCTATTTTACTAAATTTACTTCTAAAATTTGCATAGTATGTTCCAGTTTATGAAACTTGCTCACATTTACTGATCTGATTCATTTAAACTCACAAATGAGGAGAGTGTGGCTCAGAGGGTAAGTAATCAAAACAGCATCATGCAAGAACAGACAGCTATTAAACTGTGATTCTGTGTGAGATAGTCTCCCATCCTTCAGTTTCATGGTTCCTTTCAGTACAACAATGGCTTTCAAAAACTTGGAAGAGAATTTCTGTTTTAGTTTTAAAATGTTTGGTCATGTTTTTGCATTTTCTAATTTTTTTATGTATTAATATTCAAGTTTATATTTTTTTTCCCCATCTGTTGTCAGGATGATGAAAGCACTTGGGCATTTTATTACAAAAAGTAATTCAGGCACTAAACTGGGTAATAAAGAAGTAGATAAGTGTCAAGCATGTTTTGAATAATAATTATATCTGGGATACAATGAATATGGGATAATGGGTCTATTTTAAGGTTACCAGTATAATATTTATTTTCATGTCAAACAATCTGCAAATAGTTTATGAATAAATATTTTCATTAATGCATTTTTAAATAATATATAGTATACTAGAGGCCCAGTGCACTCGGGGTGGGGGGTCTCTCAGCCCAGCCTGCACCCTTTTGCAGTCTGGGAGCCCTCAAAGCATGTCCAACTTATAGCTTCGACCCGCTCCCAGCAGGGAGTGTCTTCCCCCTGGTGGTCAGTGCACATCATAGCGACTGGCTGTTCTGCCATTTGGTCTATTTGCATTTTACCCTTTTATTATATAGGATAGTGGCTTGAAAAATCCACTAGAAATGGCCTGAATGGCAAGATAATCTAAGATTTAGTTTAAACTTGAAAAATATCTTAATTTTAACACTTGGCTTAAATTTATTATATTGTTTTGTTTGTTTGTTTTTTTAATTACATATGAAACTTTATGAGTTAACTTAAAAATACTTAATTATGCCCAAGAGTTCTGGAAAGATAACCAAAACATAAAGCCTTATAACTAAATTGTAATTGAGAGATTAAAGTGTGAAATATAGAGGATATTTTCAGATATTTCTGAAATCTTATTGGACTTTATTCCATTTTGCCAAATCAAATCTTAATAAATAATAGATCAAGACAGCAATGTCTGATCTCATTTTTTTTGTTTAAATATTTTGTCTCAATTTAACAAAATAAAAAATCATCATTTATTACATAAAATATTATTCAGGCTAAGTAATCCTTGAAACTTAATATTTGATAGCTCATTCCAAGTAAAGTTTGTTTAATTAATGGGATCTGCATACAGGCCTTCTGCCCAGGTTATTATATACTTTCAAAGATAAAGAGAATGAACTTTCGAGAAACTATGTGACTAATGTAGAAAATATAATTACAACTCACATTGGCATGCCCAGTGACTATACTATAAATCATATGAATCAAATGGCATTCTAGACTTCACATACTTTTTAGGCATCAAATATGTATAAATACTCTACTTCCCCCCCGCCCCCCATGATCTCTGGATATTAGTAGAGACAAGCAATCTATTCAAGCAATAGGATCTTCTGAAGGAAATGTCAGTAAACACTGAGCAATATACTCCTTGGGAAAACTCAATACTGACCTTCATTAAATTAGCTGATGGCAAGTTACTTTATTTTTCCAGAATTAAATTTCTTCATTTGCAAATAATCTGAGGCTTGAGAAGGATCAATGGTTTTACGTTTTCTTTGTTTGGCAAATTTACAGGAAACTCAAATACATCAAATCAGTAAAACCCTTTTCTGCTCTAGTTCAAGTAGGGCTAAAGGCTTATCTCACACCCCAGTGAAGCACCAATGCAGACCTTCCTGAATTCATCTGTCTCTTGATGTAGTCATGCTGGGGACTAGTTTTACATAGTTCCCACAATGCTCATGCAGACGTATTTGACAAAACCTTTCCTCACCCTCATTCTCTGAGCCTCTTGGCTCCAGATCTGGGGCTTTCTTTGAACACTAGGTCATGAACAAACTTGTGGTAAAACTTAGGCCAGTTAAATAGGGTAGGGAAGCCACTGGATCCATCCTTCCGCTTCCTTCCTTCCTAGGAACTGTCCATACCGCAGTCATCTAAACAGCCTCCTAGACACTATTTCAGGAGAGGGAGAAATAAATTCCCTTTGGTATCACAATGTGGCCTGTGAAGCAATACACCCCATATTTGGTCTCTCCTTCCTCAATTCACTCTGATATTCTCTCACTGCTGCTTACAAGAATTATGTCCTCTAAAAGATTAGTGCACATAATGAGACTTTGCTTTGGACTTTATTTTTAGGGGAACCAAAACTAAGGAAAAATGCTGAGCCATTTTACAAGTCTAAGTTATTGCTCTCTCACAACACCTATTGGGGGGTACAACTCCTAATTACACATTTACTCGAATTCCATAATTAACAACATACTAACAAAACAACCTAATACATAATTAACATATATCTCTTTAATTTTAGTCTTTATCCCTTCACTAGGAGATAAATTCTATGAAGCCAGAGAATTTGGTCAGTTTTGTTTACTCCTGTACATTCAGTGCCATTAACCATTCTCATTCTCCTATGTTGGCTATAAATTTGATAGAATCAATGAGAACATAATATATATTCTTTTGTTATTAAGTCCATGACTAAATATATGATTTAATCAAGAGAAACTCAGGTGAAAATGTTGTGTATCACAGACATCTATGTCAGTGAGTTAAAAATGATTAAAACATGTCTTCAGAACTGGTCACCCCTAAGCTAATTACTAACTAAATGTTATTTTAAACACTTCATTATTTTCAATCCTGAGGGAGAAAATTTTTTTTTTTTATTTCTAAATTAAAACATAAAAAATGAAAAATGTTCAAAGTTACAAATAAATTTTCTTTGTGCTGTCAAGCAATAGACTCATATGCTGTAGCTATAATAAGATATGTGAAAAATAAATTAGCTTAACTGAATACTCCCGTGTTTCTAAAATAGTAATTTTATGTGTGCAGGTCATAATACAAGATAATATGTTTTAGACATATCTGTGAGGTTAAAATAATTTAGAACCCAAAATACTTTTTGGATTTCATAGCAAAGTATTTTAAAGGCACTTAATTCAGTGCAAACTGTTTGGAGTTGTATGATTAATCCCAGTGGAGTATGTTATCTGGGGAAATATGCTGCAGATAAAATGAACTAAATAGAATGTTTCACTTTGTCCTCACCCAATTATTTTAGGTGTCCAATTAAAGTTTTACTTGGTGTTTTTGGTAACTAAATCTTGAATTAAATTGCCCTTATTAAAAATATGTTGACTGACAGAGTTATTCAGGTAATTCTTTATGGAATCCCTACTATGTGTCAAGTATTGAATCTCTTGCTTCAAGGAACCCAATCTAGAAAAACAGAAAACTTCAGCTAATGCATATCCAACATAGGAGGGGTATGAAATGGAAGAGTACATATATAGGGAAAAGCTTCTGACTGCTGCTTAAATACTCCAGTGTATCATTTCCTTGGATGAATTTCACCATCTTATTCAGAGTAAAATCCAAAGTTCTTTGATGGCTCACATATTGCTATATCATCTGGCTCCTCTTTACTTCTTGGATTTTTCTTAACAATCAGTTACCTTGTTTATAATGATCTGGTAATACCAATCTTTACTGATCTTCCTGTTGTTCTTCAAACATTCCAGGCCTTCTCCCACCCGAAAGACCTTGAAGGCCTTCCCCTAAAGAGCCACATTCACCAGCACTCTCATCTCTGCAAGCATTCTCTGAAATGTTAGCTTCTCAGGATGCCTGTCCCAACCGACCTTTTAAAAATTAAACCAACCCAATACACTCTTTGGTACTCTCTTGTGCCTCTAATGTATCATATACTTCTTATATATATTTACTTATTGTATTATCTTTTATTCCCAGTAGAATTTAAACTTTATAAACCAGGGGATTTTGTCTCCTATGTTTCCTGATATATCTCTATTGCCTTGAAAAGCTTATGGCACAAAAAAAGAGAGTATTTGATGGATAGTCATTGAATAAATAAATGTGGAATGTAAATAATGCGAATCCCAAAATTTTGACTGAATAATGAACAAAATAACACAGGTTTCTGAGCTGTAAGAGTTTTCTCACAGTAGAAAAAACAAAAAGCCTGGGTGAAATTGGGGAGGTAAGCAGAACTTTGATAAATAGTTGTGTGGGGAACCGATATAGGGTTAAGCCCCAGACTGACCTGTTGGCAAAGTGACAAACAAGTCCCAGCTTAGAGGGCACAGTCCTCTTAGCATAATTAGGCTTGACCTTATAACACTCCCTAGATCTTATCTGGGAAGCTAATGGGCTGAGGGAAGTGCAGGAAGTGTAACTATGGTCAAAACAAGTGAAACTCATAAGAACAGTGTAACTATGGTAACCACTACCTTGTTTACCTCTGACTATAAAACGGTTGGTGCGGTCTGAGCACCTGTGGAAGTCCTTCCTCTTGAGTTGGACTTACCCACCTGGCCCCCCAATATTCCCAAATTATCTCTTGTCTTTTCTCTTTCATTTGTGTGCGGCTCCTCTTCCAGATCCTGAACCCTGAACCACGCAGGACGTGGAGGGAAACATTTACAACATAGTTGCCTTTGCAGATAATAAATAGTCATCTTAATGAAGTGGGAGGGTTAAAGTTCAGGTCTTTGCTTATAACGTTGCTACAATGGAGAGGTTGATTCTGAGGGGAGGAAGTTAAGAGAGAGGAAGACCAGGTACATCAAGGAATCAGGCGGGAGATCCTGAAACAATGCTGGAGGGGAAAGGGAGATTTGAACATTTTTACAGAATAACTGACAATTGAAATCGTCTGTTCAAAGCCGTGATCACAGACACTTTACCTTGGCAGAACTTGATTCCTTTTTGCAGCCCATGCAGAACTCTGTGGAATGCTAGACTTCTTTATAAAGGAAATAATCCTGGCATAGGCAGAAACTAATAGTAATTCTCTAGCAACTCTATAGATTCTGATTCATTGCTCAAAATGGAAATTTTAGGAACTTGAATAGAGTCCACACTGGGGAAGGAAGTCTTTATATACTGAATGATTACCAGTGAAGACAGGTTCCTTTTTCTTTCAATACCAAGGAACCTTTGCAAAGCAAGGTGAAAGATATTGTAGAGTCCTAACACATAATCTCATCCAGTCAAACCTTTACCTTCTTTCAGGATGAGAGAGAGCATAGGAGAATATGACAATCAATACAAATCTAAGACATAAACAAATAGTCCTGTGAGTCTTTTTTTGGTCATTTCCCTTCCTGAGGGTGGACCTATGGTGACTTGCAAGCCTGCAAAATAAAATACCACATATTTCTACTTTATTCAGAAACTGTCACAATATAGCCAATATGTTGAGTGCTCTTTCTAGTGTGTAGATATCATTGAGAAAAAAATATAGATAGTGATTGAATGTTTTCAGATATAATTTAAAAGTAAGGAAGGCTAAAACAGAATATTTTTAATAAACTTTAGAATAAGAAATTGAAGTTGCTAGACTTTCTGTATCTACAAATTCCAGGAAGACAATAGGGTCTGAGTGATCCCGATATCCTGAGGCCCCTTGGAGTTTCGCAGTCTGGACAAATGGCTGTATGCCTACGGTCAGAGTCCCAGGAAATCATTCATTGAACACATTATTTAAATGGACTCTACAGTCAACTATGTTAGAAAAAACAAACAAACACATGTGCTCCATTTCTCTCTGGAGATTTATAACATACATTAAACATTAAAATTTCTGAGATAATCATAGAAGAAAAGTAGAACAAAGAAAAATAAACTTTAGCCTCATTACATTTGTTTAAAGTTTTCCAAATTTACTTAACAATGGAGCCCCTTTGTCATGTAACCTGCTGCCATTCCAAGAAACCGGTGGGAAAATTATGCCCTGGATCATTATCTGGAACCAGTGTCTTCTTTATTTTTGCTTTTGTAATATTGTCTCCCAGGGCTGGGGAACCTTCCTTCTGCCAAGGGCCATTTGGATACTTATAACATCATCCGCCGCCATACAAAACTATCAATTTAAAAGTTAGCCTGCTATATTTGGTCAAACATTTAATTAATTCTCTCCTAGTGCCTTGGCAGGGTCAGACCAAATGATGTTGCACCCCTTTTATGGCCCGTGGGCCAGACATCCCTAATCCCTATTTGAACTTCTATAAGAAAATACCATAGACTGGGTGCCTTATAAGTAACAGATATTTATTTCTCACAGTTCTGGAGCTGGGAAGTGGGAGATCAGGGTGCTAGCAAGATTAGGTGAGGGCCCACTTCTGGGTTACAGATTTCTCATTATATCCTCACATGGCTGACAGGGTGAGGGAGCTCTCTGTATCTGCTTTATAAGGAAGCTAATCAACTCCCAAAGGCCCCACCTCCTAACATCACCTTGGTTAGTAAGTTTTCAACATATGAATTTGAGGTAACACAAACATTCAGACTCTAGCAAGCATCTTTCACACATGTGGCATGAATACCTACTTTCTCAAATATCTCATATAAAATTAGTAATTTGTGCAAACATTCTCTCAAGACATTTTCAGATTTTTTTTCCATATTCCATTTCTATCTTTCTTCTTGTTATTGCCATTATGTGCTTTTTTATGGCTACCAATTTTTGAGAATGCTTCTTTAAAAGAATTGATCAGTTGTGTTTCATAGATAGAGTTAGGAAGAACTTAGAATTAAAGTCATAGAGAAATGCCAGTAACTTAGGAATAGTATTACAGAGTATCAATGCTGAGTAAGATAAATAAGTGCCCTCTTAGTATTTAAGCTTAAATAATCTATACCAATAAAAGGGTAATATGCTAATTAGACTGGCGATCCTTCTGGACGAAGCCACAGTGGTGGGGGCCAAGGCAGAGGCGGTTAGGGGCAATCAGGCTGGCTGGAGAGAGCAGTTAGGGGGTGATCAGGTTGGCCTGGGAGGTCAGTTAGGGTGGTATCAGGCCAGCAAGTGAGGGCAGTTAGGGGAGATCAGGCAGGCAGGGGAGCAGTTAGGGGATGACCAGGCCATCAGGAGAGAGCAGTTAGGGGGCCACCAGGCAGGCAAAGGAGAGCAGTTAGGGGTCATCAGACCAGCAGGGGAGAGCAGTTAGGGACGATCAGGCAGGTGAGTGGTTAGGAGCTAGTGCTCCCGGATTGTGAGAGGGATCCTGGATTGGAGAAGGTGCAGGCCAGGCTGAGGGACCACCCCATGCCCTGTGCACGAATTTCATGCACTGGGCCTCTAGTAAAATAATAATAGCAAATAATAATATAGTTTTTATACAGATATATACATATATTGAAATAGAAATGCAAATATAGAAAATTTTTACTGTGCCTAAAGTTATTTACATAAATTGTCAGATTTAATTATCAAAAAAATTGTTTTCCAAACTATTAAACCACAGATTTGATAGGTTAAATTAATATAAGATGATTGGCCAGAAAAATCCAAGTTTACCCCTGTTTTCCTATTATAATAATTAGCATAACTTCTTTTTCTTGTCAAAATGACCAGTTTAGACATCAATTTATATAGTGAAGTTATGGATAACAAACATCCAGTGGAGTATGAGAAGAGACTTATTACATATAGCAATGAGAACTTATTTTAAAACTCCAGAGATATTTTTTTTAAATATATATTTTATTGATTTTTTACAGAGAGGAAGGGAGAGAGATAGAGAGTTAGAAACATCGATGAGAGAGAAACATCGATCAGCTGCCTCCTGCACATCTCCCACTGGGGATGTGCCCGCAACCCAGGTACATGCCCTTGACCGGAATCGAACCTGGGACCCTCCAGTCCGCAGGCCGACGCTCTATCCACTGAGCCAAACCGGTTTCGGCGATATTTTTTTTCTTATCCTCTCCGAATCTAAGGAAGCATGCTATGTCCTTGCAAACAAACAAACAAACAAAAACAAAAAAAACAAAACCCACAAATCTATACTAGAGAACTTTGGGGCTCTCTAATTCAGTGCTGTCTGATTTAGAAGTCATTTTAACTCTTAATATTTCTGTAGAGACTCTGTGTGTGTGCGTGTGTGTGTGCATGCTTGTCACATAAAGTTCCCCTCCCAAGGCTTATCTGAAACATTTTATTACTGGGAAGCAATCCAATGATTTTAGCCTTCCCTCCTGAGAAGATATTACTACCATCAAAGCAATACAATTTTCTTGTAAATAATAACTAAATTTCTGATATGTTTATATATTTAATTAAAATGAAGTGTCAGTTAATTAGAGCAGTGATTTTCAACCATTTTTATATTATGGCACACATCAATTAATCACTAAAATTCCACAGTGCACCAAAATATATATTATATTTTTTGCCGATCTGACAAAACAATAGAAATAATTTTATTCATTCACACCAGACAGTTATTGTTGTGTTGGCTGTTGTCATTTTTTTTATTTAACAATCTAAGAGTAAATAGTCCAGAGACCCTGATTATATAGTCAGGTGTGCATGTTTCTTGTGATAGACTGGTTGAAAATTCACTGTCTTAGAGCATAGAAAAGAAATATTTTTGAATGATGTACTACACTAAAATACTCTGCGGATATTTATTTTACAGTAAGACTTTCTCAGGACAGTATAAATTCAGACCTAACTAGTAATAAGTGAAAGGTTTTAATTTATCTAATATTTTTTATTTCTAGAGAATGTTGAAGAATAACAGAGTTTACTGAGATTTCCAACCTGAAGGCGGAAATAGGTGTCCTTGTGAGTCATAACCAGGTTTTGTGCACTTGAAGTCAGATGTTCGCAAACCTGCTCAAATGTGCTAGCTGGAAAGTAGGAAATAAAAATTTTAATAGGTCAAATGAATAGGTACATGGCAATTGTAGAAGTGGCTCTGAACAGGTCATCTCCCTCAAGTAGCTATCTTACCTAATCCCTCTCTTTTATAACTACATACCTTGAAAGCATAATCAATTCTGCAACCATTTCCTTGCCTTTGAAAATGCCAGTGACATTCACATCATTACATTTTTCAGGAATATATTAATTCCCATATGACTTTACGTCTCTGTAGCATTCAGAATAAGCATTTACTTCTTTAAACACTCCCTTTTCCGTGATACAGACTCTTCTTATCTCCTTTCTGCTCTGGTGGTTCCTCTATCTTTTGTTCTTCTTGGCTGATATTATTTTATCGAGGCTTATATTGTTAACATCTTTCTTAGATTATTTCATATACTCCAAGGTTTCAAATATCATCAATAAGCAAATGACTCTCAATTTTATGTATCTAGTTTATTTTTAACTCATCACATATTTATCAAATACCTGCTATTTTCCAGGTATACAGTGGTGATTGGGATAGTGTGACTGCTGCCTTTGTACTCCAGTGATAAAAACATATTATCAATAAAAATGTACAAACAAAAATATACCCATAATTATCATAAGGTTTATAATAAAAAAATATAGATTTTTGAACCAGAAAGCCAAACTGTTCCTTTAAGTTTGATGTGTTTTATTTGGCAAATGGGCTCATGGGAACTTTAACAAAGATATTCATAAAATGGACAGTGCTTATTAGATGTCCATATACATTATTCACTGTTAAAGGCACAGTGAAAACTATCTTTTGTGCTCATTTATTTTGAAAGAACTGATGAAAAGTATTATAATTGGAACAAAAAAAAGGCCAATTAAGGGTGGGGCAGGGGGAGGAGACAATACTGAATCTGCTTTCTCAGAGAAAATACTGACAAAAGCAGAATCTATTACAGGAAAAAGCTTCAGTACCCATGAAAGTACTAAGGAAACAATGATCAGTGAGGGAGAACTGAAACAATTGGGCATTTCTTGGGGCTCAGGAAAAATTCACAAGGCTAACTCTTACAGAAAACAGGATAATTTATTACTTGAAAAATCCTAGAGTGCTCTTTTCCATTTCAGCATGATCATGTGTAATAATTAAGCAATTGATGAAGAAGCCTATATGCATTTGCTAAAAACCCATGAATAATGAAAACTGTAACTTGTTCTTATTAAAACTGCATTTACACTCATTTAATAAAGCTCTCTGGGAAGAATATAATTGTAAAACTGATTTTTTTATATCTTTGAGATGTTAATCATAGCCAGTAAGGTCCAAACTTTTTTGGTGGAAGATGAATAAAATGTGTCTATATGTATTTCCCTAGTCTCCTAACATCTGTGCTCATATAATATGTTGGGACAACTGCAAAAAATGATTTTATTTAAAATTGGATAATTTCTAGTTTGAACAGTTTCTTTGAGGATGTGATCTGCTGAAAGTAGCATTGCGGTAGACTTAGGAATGTGCCACTATCCTTTTAAAGGAAAAGCTCACTGCCCAGCTCTGGAGTGAAGTCAGAGGCCAGTGTGTGGCTGTCTGAGGTTTGGCCTCAGCAGCAGAGAGCTGATGTCCAAGGGTAACCCACACCTGGGAACTGAGTAAGACCGATGCACAAAGGAGGCATTTGCAAGCGTTTTCTGTAAAGGGACAGAAAGTAAATGTGTTAGGCTACACAGGTTATAGAGCCGCTTTCAAAACTACTGAGTTTTATTGTTGTCATTCAAAAGCAGGCAAAGGTAATACATAATGGATGACAGTGTTCAAATAAAGCTGTATTTGTGGACATTGGAATTGGAATTTCATATAATTTTTATTCTGCTTTTATAATTTATTTTTTGACAATTAGTCTTTATTACTACGTTAATTCACAAGTGTTAGAAAAATTCACTTTTACTATTTAAATGCAGAAAGCTTGCTACATACAGTTTAGAAATTGCTGCTACATTAACTGTTTAGATTTTATTTGGAGGTTAACAGAATGAGGAGGCTTGCCCTTAAGCTAATGATCAATATGATGTAATATTTTAAACTAGAATTTTTTAAACTTTTAAACCGCTCTAAAGACTTACATATTTAACAAAATATTATTCTCCTTTTGATTTTTCTCAACCACTTCAAAATGTAAGAAACAAAACAAAACAAACAAACAAACAGAAAGCATGCTTAGCTCACAGGCTGATAGGTGGCATGGCAGGCTGGTCAAAGTTCACTGACCCCTGGCATAAAGGTCACATTTGTGTCAGCATAATGGAGATAATCCCCAGAACCCCTCACCAAATTCTCTGAGGGTTTGCTGGTCCTGTGATGCACTTTCATTTCTCCCTCTGCTCAATCTTCCTGCTCCCCACCTTTGCAGGTGCTGATCCCTGACAAACATCTTGCTTTCTAATTTCTGTCTCAACTTCTCCAGAACCCCAAATGAGAAATGCATGAATTGATGCTCTTAAGTATTTTCTCCTCTAGAGATGGGCAGCTTTAATATCCTGTTTCTCATGACCATGATTTCATCACATAGAAATCACGGAGGAAAGAATCACAAACTGAGCAGCTCTTTGTGTGGGAGTGGGAAGGAGAAGGAGACATGATAGGTGATAAAGAGTGGGGCTGATAAGCACCAACTCCTAGACTAGTTTTTGTATATTTCCCTGTATTTGTTTCAATATAGCCTACTCATATTCATTATAGATTCATTTTGTGGGATCCCCAGATAGTTGACTATTTTCCACCATAGTGCCCTTTGCATTCTATTTCTACTAACTGCCCACTCCTAGTCACCTTTTGTCAGACTAAGCACTCTCAGTGACTGCCAGCTATGATAAAGTTTATTTTCCATCTATGAAACCGCCTTCCCTTTCCATTGTGCTCAGTTGTACAGTGTGGTTCCATCCTATCCCCTGCATGTTCCCTCCATCCTACCTTCAGTGTAACACAGAAGCACTGCTGGATCTCTGCACATGGCCTCTCTCAAAGCGTATCCACTATGAATCTCATTCCCCAAGTCACATCTTGCTCTTGGCTATCTGCCACTTGGAATGTTCCTGATATGTTTTATTAATGTATTAAATGAGGACAATAGTTTTATATTTGCTCTCTTCCTTGTATTAGCTTTTAAATACTCTATTTCATAGGAAAGAATCTCCACTAATAGAATATCAGACTCTTTGGCAGCTACAAAGACGGATCATTTTGAGTGTGGAAAGCTACCTGGTGACTCTCAATCAGACCACATGGAGACTCGCCAACAAGAAAGAATAGCCCTGGCAGCACACAGTACTTATTCATAAATTATTTGACTCTGATTTTATTAGAAGCCATAAATCAGACAAATACCTGAAAATGTGGAGAAATGGGACTCACTGTCAGCACCCCAAAATCATTTGATAAAACAAGGAAACACAATTTAAATTGATCATTATGCTCATATTACTCTTTTTCATTTATTAAGATTCTAAAAACTGGTCCGGCCAGTGTTGCTCAGTGGTTGAGCAACAACCCATGGACCAGGAGGTCACAGTTTGATTCCAAGTCAGGGCACATGCCTGGATTGTGCGCTCCATCCCCAGTAGTGCAAATGTAGGAGGCAACCAATCAATGATTCTCTCTCATCATTGATGTTTCTCTCTCTCTCTCTCTCTCTCTCTCTCTCTCTCATCCTTCTTCTCTCTGAAATCAATAAAAACATATTTTTTAAAAAAGATTCTAAAAAGTGAGTATATATGATTGCCAAAGTATTGTTTACTTTTGTTATCATATATATATAACCCTAATATACAAATAGATCAAACAGCAGAACAACCGAACAACTGAGCAACTGATTGCTATGATGTGCGCTGACCACCAGGGGGAGGCACTGAACATGGTGGGTGTTGGCAGCAGGTGGCATAGCATGGAACATGGCAGGCGTTGGCTACGGTGTTATGGTGGAGCAGGTGAGAGGGCATGCCAGACCAAGGCGGGGAGCCGGTCACTGTCATCAGTTGAGTCTCTGGTGGTTACTGAAAATTCTTTGCTCCCACATGCCACATTCCTGCCCAGCGCTTGCATCTGCTGCTGGTGCTGGCCCTGGTGCACCTGTTGCTGGCACTGGAGCTGCCGCTCACACCCGCTGCCAGCGCCTGGCGCTGGCCCGATAGCTTGGCACTGTCAGCAGGTGTGAGTGGCAGCTGCCAGCTCTGATCACCCCTCAGGGCTTCTCCACCTCCCCCTGCTCCTGAGGGGTGATCAGGACTGGCAGCCACCTCTCACAGCCGCTGACAGCGCCAGCCCCACTAGCACCCGCTGATGGCGCTGGCCTCAATCCCTCCATGCCGTCAGTGTGCGAGAAGAGCCAGTGCCGCAGCAAGTGGGAGAGGTAGCAGTGGGAGCGGGGCTGCTGGCAGACAGGGTACCAGGAGTTGTGGCAGGAGGGGCTGGGTGGGGGTGCAGAGGATGAGCTGAGACCCACCCCTGTGCCCATTGCAGCCTTGCGGCCCACAGTTCCATTCAAGGTGAATGAATTCATGCACTGGGCCCCTAGTTAATATAATAAAGATTGTATATCTCCTTTGCTCTGTGGTACTTGTTGATTAAGCATGTTCATTTCTTCTTCAGTCTATCAGTCCTCTACCTGTTTTAGGTAAAAGTCCCCTTCTTAAGGAAAGTAACGTTATACAGAAAAGTCCAATAGACAGGTATGACAGGAAGCCATTTACTTAGTCAAATAGAAAAGCAAAAAGTGAGAAACAACACTCTGCTGTCTCCTCAGCCTCTACTCTTCCCCGCTGAGCAGGCCAAGTGCATGTGAAGATCACGGTTAAATCCTGGCAAGCTTTTACATATGACATAATCTATGATATTCTGCCTCAGTCGCAATATAAATGCTAACAATATTCACGACACTCCTATAGTAGGAGATTTTGAGAAACACTTGCTAAATATTAGAAGGAAAATTTAGAGTTTTAATAGTATTTATTTGACTTGCTAAAGTATAATATTTATTCCATAAATTGAATAAATTTATGGTATTTATTCAAGGTAAAGTACAAAGAAAAAAAACAAAAAAATCCATAACCCCATAATGAAATGCATATTTTATGAACATATGTATATATGTGTATGTACACATGTGTATTTAGATTTATACATACTCTATGGAAATTATTTATGGTGTTCATTTTTTCAGATTTGGATCTGGTCTACTCTGAAAAATTAATGACTAACTTATCTGTGTGCTGTACCTTGGTAGCCAAATTGAATATTATAAACACCAAAAAATTAGGAAAAGAGATAATTTTATTTATTGGGTGGGAAAATTCTCCATAATACTTTTTTTTTCATGAGTCTGTATTAACCAATCATCATATGTGTATTATCTGTTCTCTTTGTCTAGAGAGCTGCTCCATTGGGGCAAGGTAAATAATATAGGAGATCAACAAGTTTTCCCAAGAAAGCTAGGTGCAAATCAGATGTTAGTGAACATTTGTGGGGAATTATGCATCAGTGATTACAATATATAATCAGCTCCTCAGTGTACCATGACTATACAGATTTATGAAGATCTTTAAACTTATAATAGGAATCCTCTTTAAGAAAAATAAATAAATATCCTATCTAATAAAAGAGAAACATGGTAATTAGCGTACGTCCGCTACCCTTCCCATTGGCTAATCAGCAAGATATGCAAATTAACTGCCAGCCAAGATGGCTGCAAAGCAGCTTGAAGCTAACATGAGGCTTGCTTCCTTCAGTGACAGAGCAAACCAACATTCCCCGCCTGCCTTGCCTGCCTCTGAGCTTGCAGTTTGAAACATTGTTACAAATATAGAAGCTAAACAAAACCCCAGAAACCTGCTTTCAGCGAGCCCGGGATGTCAGAGCTGGAGTTATACATTGTTTCGATTATAGAACCCAAACAAACCAGATACCTGCTTTCAGCATCAGAGGCCTCAGAGCTGGAGCCAGAGCTAAAGCTGGCCCAGAATAAAAAAAAAGAAAAAAAGGAGCAGTTGGGAGCTTCAGTCACCCGCCAGCCTGAAAACAGCAGTCAGCCCCTCACCCAGACTGGCCAGGCACCCCAGTGGGGACCCCCACCCTGAAGGGTGTGTGACCAGCTGCAAACAGCAATCATTCCCTCACCTAGGCTGGCCAGGCAGCCCAGTGGGGACACCCACCCTGAAGGGTGTGTGACCAGCTGCAAACAGCCATTATCCCCTCACCCAGGCTGGCCAGGTACCCCAGCGGGGACCCCCACCCTGATCCAGGACACCCTTCAGGGCAAACCAACCGGCCCCTACTGGTGCACAGGCTTCTATCCTATATCATAAAAGGGTAATATGCCTCTCAGCACCAGGATCAGCGGAGCTGAGAGGCCTCCTGGCACCGGGATCAGCGTGACAGGGTGCAGCACCCAAACCCCCTGATGGCCCTGCAGCTCTGTGTGTGACAGGGGCCGGGTCCACAACCTCCCTATCCGCCCTGCTCTGTTTGTGACAGAGTGCGGCGCCCCAACCCCCTGATCGGCCCTGCTCTGTGTGTGACAGGGTGCGGCTCCCCAACCCCTCTGATGGGCCCTGCTCTGTGCATGACAGGGGGCAGCGCCCCAACCCCTTGTTTGGCCCTGCTCTGTGTGTGACAGGGTGCGGCTCCCCAACCCCTCTGATGGGCCCTGCTCTGTGCATGACAGGGGGCAGCGCCCCAACCCCTTGTTTGGCCCTGCTCTGTGCATGACAGGGGTTGGCGCTGCAACCTCCCCATTGACCCTGCCTTGAGTGTGATGGGGGACCGTGCCCCAACCCCCCAATAGGCCCTACCCTGAGCTTGACTGAGGGTGGCATCGCAACCTCCCAATCCGCCCTGCTCTGTGCATGACAGGGGGCGGCGCTCCAACTCCCCAATCGGCCCTGCTCTGAGCCCGACCAGGGGCTGCACCTAGGGATTGGGCCTGCCCTCTGCCACCCAGGAGCAGGCCTAAGCCAGCAGGTCGTTATCTCCCGAGGGGTCCCAGACTGCTAAAGGGCACAGGCCGGGCTGAGGGACCCCCCCTTTCCTTCGAGTGCACAAATTTTTGTGCACCGGGCCTGTAGTGTACATAATAAGGGTACAAATACAGAATTACAAAACATGTTCCAAGCCCTAGAAGAGGACTTTTGTAAAGGGGCAGCCCTGAAACTTAAGCTATATTGCTCCTTGGTAAATTCATCCCTACCTCCATTATACTTGGCATACTACGTTTAAATATTTTTGTCTTGACGCAATCTGTCCTACTTTTCTATCACTGTGTTTTCTAAATATGTTGACGCAATGTTCTAGTGCACCTTTTTATTTGTGAATGGAAAACTTATATTTCATCAGACATTTGATTTGGTTCTTCTGCATGGTCCCTTCCTTTGAATTTTTATATGGCTCATGATTACTTTCTCTATTCTGATCATTATAAAGGCCATTCTACACTCATACATAACTATAAATTAAGTACCCCAGAAATTCTGTGTCTTAGTGTCTAGAATCTTTAACACCCATAACTTTGCCAACATCCTATAATTATTTGGCTTTTGTATCACTAGGGCATCTGGAACTATCTTGAATGCAATGTCCTTCTTCTATGCTTCTTCTATGACATTGCTATCCTGTCAAAAGCTAATCAGAATCCTGGCATTATTTTTTCCCCATTTTCCAGAAAACCACCATCTAATAGAAATATAATGTGAGCACCAAGCGGGAGTCATACATGTAATTTTGAATTGCTTAGTAGTTACTTTTTAAAAAGTAAACATAAACAGTTAAAATTATTTTAATAATGTATTTTTTTCTAACCCAATATATCCAAAGTGCTATTATTTCAAAATGTAATTGATATAAAGATGATTAATGAGATGTTTTAAATTATTTTTAGATGCAGTCATCACTCAGTCTCAGCAAGGGATTGTTTCCAGGACTCCTATGGATACTAAAATCCATGGATTCTCAAGTCCCTTAGATAATATGAAGCATTTGCATATAACCTTCCCACACCTTCCTATACTCTGTAAATCATCTCTGCATTACCTATGATAATAAAATGTAAATGCTATGTAACTAGTTGTCATACTGTATTGTTCAGGAAATAATGACAAGGAAAAAAGTCTGTACATGTTCAGTACAGATGCAACAACCATCATAAGCCTAACTGAACAGTACAAGTCAGTCACAAAAAAATAATTTTTTTTCTAATATTTTCAATCTGTGGGCAGGTATGCTATTTATTATAACTAATCCCATTTCAAGTGATCAATAGCCACAAGTTACTTATGGCTACTGAATTGCGTAGCGCAGGTCTTCAGCTCTTTGTTCAAAATATAAAGTGATAGCATCAAGCTCATCCACTGGAAAGTCAAGTCCCCAGGCACTCTAAGGGAACGATGATAGACCCAGTCTTCCTCGTGTGTAACCCTTGACCTTTCTCTAGTTAAGAATGTTAGTGAGTTTTACTTACCTTCCAAATAGTAGCCATTCTGTTCACCATAGTAAAAGTCTTCTTAGTCCTTTCTTTAAGTGATGCCAGTTATACTATATTGATACGATTTTTTCCAGCACATAGCATATAACTGCCACTCTTTCTTAGGTGCAAGAACAGATGCTGATTATTTTTAGTATTTCTATGAAATTTATTAATTTCCCTTTTTATTTCCAACTAGGGGCCCAGTGCCTGAATTTGTGCACCTTGAAAGGAACTGTGGGCTGAGAGACTGCGGTAGGCACAGGGTTGGCCCATACTCTGAGCCCCTGCCCAGCCCCTCCCACCCAGCCCCCAATCCCCTGTCTGCTGGCAGTCCTGCTCCCACCACCACTGCTCCCACATGCTGACAGCACTGGCCCCACTCGCACCCACTAATGGTGCAGAGCAATTGGGGCTTGCACCAGCAGCAGGTGCAAGCAGTGGCTCCTTCCCTGATCTCCCCTCAGGAGCAGGGGGAGGTGGAGAAACCCTCAGAGGTGATCAGGGCCTGCAGCCACTGCTCACACCTGCTGATGGTGTTGAGTCTTTGGGACCGGCACCGAGCACAGGCAGTGGGTGTGAGCAGTGGTTCTGGCACTGGCTGTGGGTGCAAGGGGGGCCAGGACTAGCAGTGAGTGTGAGCAGGACCGGTGCCGGCAGCAGGTGCAAGTGCTAGGTGGGACTGTGGTGCAGGAACAAAGAATTGTCAGTAACCACCAGAGGCTCGCCTCGATGACAAGGACCAGTGCCCCGCGTTAGTCTGGCACCCCCGCTTACCTGCTCCGCCATCCCACCACAGCCAATGCCCACCAAGTTCCGCACGCACACACCCTGGTGGTCAGCTCACGTCATTATGACCGGTTGTTCGTTTATTTGGTTGTTCTGGTTGTTCTGCCATTTGGTCTATTTGCAAATTAGCCTTTCGTTATATAGGAAGATCTGTATTTTTAAAAAATTAACACTTGCAGTCAATTCTCATCTTATCCAGTAATTTATTTGAGTTTATTTCAGAAATTCAAAAAGATAATCTGAGTATATTATAGAATAAAGTATTTTTTTCTGGAAAATTAGTTATTTATTATGAAACCAAGTGCCCCTAGATAAAAATAAACAACATGTTCTATGCTAGCAAACTGTAGTATTAAAAAAAGCAACAGGTAAAAAAGATGATAATTCATATTATTTTTAAAAATCCAAATACTGTATACTTTTCATTTGACAATGTAAATACTTCTAGATTCCATAACCAGCTTGAAGTTACCTTTATTATACATTTTAACTATTCTCTTATGTAATAACTCTAAGACATATAGGATAATACTTTTCTTCAAAACTTGTAGCATGTGTGTGTGTGTGTGTGTGTATGTATGTATTTCACAATATTGAAAAAGCAAATGCACTTGAAATTATTGGAAACCACTGTCTAATAACATAACCAAAAGTTTCCTAGTCAAATGTACAAAAATGTGTTGGGTAGCTACAGGTCTGTTTTGATTTATAAAATATGAATATTATTCATTGGTTTATGTTTGATTAGTATTTACATGGTTCCTATTAAGTGTCTGAAATTGTTTAAAAATCATCATGTGCAATTTGCACATTAGTGGTTTGATTTAGGTATCCTTATTTTACAATGAAATTAAAGATTATATATCTTGTTCAAAAACACAAAGCTCATTAAGTGTTTCACTTGTGCATTCAAGCCCAGGGTTCATTATAATGCTCATTATGTTCTGAGTTTGCATATTTTCTTTCTTTCTTTGTTTTGGATACTGGCAAAGATAACAGAAAAAATGACATGCACTATCTTTCATTGCTCTTATTTAAAAACTGGCTGGAATTATACTTCAGAAAAAGGTTAAAATGGAGCATGATTAAAAGGAAGAAAAACACATTTAGCTGGCAATAGGGAGCATATTAATAATATTAAGTACAAAACAATGCATTTATATTACTTCATGTATTTATATAAGCTTATAAAGCATCTCTATATATAAAAAGCCAGGGACTGGAATGCAGTAGTAATTGGAATGACCTGTCGCTATGATGTCCACTGCGGCCAGCAAACTGCCAGATTGGTAGGTGGGGCTGTCTGGCCAACCTCCCATGGCCCCTCCCCCCAGCCAGATCCAAACCCAATGGCTCCCCACCCCAATCAGGGGTGGGGCCGGCTGGCCAATCACTCGTAGCTCCTCCCCCCCAGCCAGCCCAGCCCTGATTGGGCCCCGATCGAGGCAGTCCAGCTGGCCAACCTCCTACCATCTCCTCCTCACTCCACCTGGGGAACAAGTTCATGCAAGGGGCCTCTAGTTTTTATATAAAAACCCTTTTAGAGAAAGAAAAATATCTTGATTCAAAAAGCTATTTTTTAAAGCAGATTAGAGTTTTACAGTAATGTGGTTTGGAATTCTATGACACCATTTCCTTCCTTTGTGTCCATCCTAAGCTCAACATATATATTATTCACTTAACGGTCAAGGTTAACTAATATGTCCTTGATTTTTACCCATAAGGCAGATTTAATATAGTAGCACATCTTATAAACCTCCCACTGACATTACTTGAAATGTAGAAATTTGGGTCAGGTACAGAACTGGGAATAATAAAAGAATCCTATATAATAAAAGAGAAACATGCAAATTAACCATCAATCCACTATGTTCAAGCCATGCCCACAAGCCATGCCCACAAGCCAATCAGGAGTGAGTATGCAAATTAACCCAACTACCATGGCAGCAGCCACGGAGCTGGAGTGAGCAGAAAGAGGGCTTGGGTTGCCCCCAGTGATAGAGGAAGCCAAGCTTCCCACCTTCCCTGGCTGGCCCTAGGCTCCGTTCAAGGCTACGAAGTTTCAATTATACAAGATAAATAAATCACAGAAAAAAAGAAAAAAAGAAGAAAAGAAGAGGCTGGGAGCTTGGGTTGCTGGAGGGTGTTAGCCTGAAAATGGCCATCAGCCCCTCATCCAGGCTGGCCAGGCACCAGAGTGGGAACCCCCACCCTGAAGAAGCTGTGGGCAGACTGAAAATGGTCCTCAGCCCCTCACCCAGGCTGGCCACACTCCCATGGTGTGAAGGTCCCTGCAGGGGGGCTTGGGCAGCCTGCAAACAGCCATCAGCCCCTCACCCAGGCCGGCCAGTCACCCCAGTGGGGATCCCCTACCGTGATCTAAGACACCCTTCAGGGCAAACCAGCTGGCTCCTACCCATGAACCAGGCCTCTATCCAATATAATAAAAGGGTAATACAGTGGGGCCTTGACTTAAGAGTGTCCCGACTAATGAGTTTTTCGAGATACGAGCCGTCTCTTGACCAATTTTTTGCTTTGAGTTGCGAGCTAAAATTCAGGTTATGAGCCAGCTTCAGATACCCCACCGCTAGTTGGCACAGCAAACGTCACAGTGAATGCCACAACATCACCCCAGTATCACGTGTCTCACTCGTTCACTTTAAGGATTTGACATATGAGTAATTTGAGTTATGAGCTCCATCACAGAACGAATTAAACTCTTAAGTCAAGGCCCCACTGTATGCAAATTGACCCTAACAGCAGAACGACTGGGAATGACTGGTCACTATGACACACACTGACCACCAGGGGGCAGACGCTCAATGCAGGAGCTGCCCCTTGGTGGTCAGTGGGCTCCCACAGCAGGAGCTCTGCTCAGCCACAAGCCAGGCTGCCAGCTGCCAGCACAGTGGTGGTGGTGGGAGCCTCTCCCACCTCCTCAGCAGCACTAAGAATGTCAGAATGCAGCTTAGGCCTGCTCCCCGCTGGCAAGTGAACATCCCCCGAGAGTTCCAAGGCTGCCAGAGGGATGTCTGACTGCCAAATTAGGCCCGATCCCTCAGTGGACATCCCCCGAGGAGTCTCAGACTGTGAGAGGGCACAGGCCAGACTGAGGGACCACCCCATGAGTGCACACATTTTTGTGCACCGAGCCTCTAGTCCAGTGATGATGAACCTTTTGAGCTCAGAGTGTCAGCATTTTGAAAAACCCTAACTTAACTCTGGTGCCATGTCACATATAGAAATTTTTTGATATTTGCAACCATAGTAAAACAAAGATTTATATTTTTAATATTTATTTTATATATTTAAATGTCATTTAACAAAGAAAAATCAACCAAAAAAAATGAGTTCGCATGTCACTTCTGACACATGTGTCACAGGTTTGCCATCACTGCTCTAGTCTATAATATTAAAAGGGTAATATGCTAATTAGACCAGACATCTTCCGGATGTCATTCCAGACATCCTTCATGATGAAGGCAGGGCTGGAGGGAAGCAGTCTGGGTCCCGGGTGCCTGCGGGCGGCTGGAGGAAGGAAGCAGCATGGGTCCCGGGTGCCTGCTGGTGGCAGGAGGAGGGAAGCCCAGGTCCCAGGTGCCAGAGGGAAGCCTGTGCTGGCAGCCGGGGAAAGAAAGGTCTACTCTTGCATGAATTTTTGTACATCAGGCCTCTAGTTAGAAAATAAGAAGTTTGTGAAGGAGAATAAAGAGTGCTGAAGAAAAACAAAATGATTGGACCTGATAATAATAGAATTGAAAATAACCCAACCCCTGAAATTTGCTAAAGTGTAACTTTTCCATTTTGGTCTGAAGATATCACCATTGTTGCAGGGGGACTGACTTTGCCTTCCAATTATAGTGTGTATTCAGGCTCCTATCTTTTACCACTTTAATTTTACAAGTCAGTGGGCTAACAATTGCTTAGCTGCTTTAGTACAGATCGTTTCTGACGCCCTCAGTGTTACTCATGGGTAAGAGTTAAGCTGATGAAGAGTCCTCCATTTGTTTTATTTCTTGATATTGACACAAGGATTACCTGCTGAGGCTGCTGTACTGGCCTCCTCTCTCTTCACAAAGATTAAAGTGAACAACAACGGTCATTTCTTTAGGTAGCTATTGGCATATGGTACTATAGGCAACCTGTCATTAAACTTTTCAGTTAGTATCCAGCACAGAAGTTCTATTTTTCTGTAGCATAACAAAGCTGTAGCTTTAAATCACCAATTGCCTCTTTGTACCTCAAAATAATACCTGAATTGTATTTTTGGCACAAAAATTTCATCAGTTTATAGTTTAGTAACAGCTACAGTCTTTAACAGAAAGGTATGGAAACACTTAATGACATTTGAGCATTAATTTAGGTTAAACTCTGAAGAAATTCTTTTAGAATTAAAAATTACAGCCACATTAATGATTTTCTCTGGTGTTGTGAACAATAAATGCCAAGTGTCTTTTCCCTCCACTTAATGATTAACTCCTTTTTGGAAACTACTGTCATTTACCTCAAGTACATTTCTTGTTTTGTAGACCAGATGTGACTAACAGCACTAGGTGGTTAGAGTTAGAAAGTACTAATTATAAGACTAACATACCACAATCATGCCTCATTTGTGTAAATACCTTAAGGCAAGATGAGGGAATGTTGTGCAGCAAGTTGAGATGGCAGCAATAGTATTTGTGCCTTTTGTCTGTTTATTTTCTTGCACGATAGGATTAAAGGCAGGGAATATGTGTTTCCTTATTACATAACCTTAAAAACAAAAATTTGTTACAGTCATCCTATATAATAAAGAGGTAATATGCAAATTGACCATCACTCCAACACACAAGATGGCCACCCCCATGTGGACACAAGATGACCTGCAGGGGAGGGCAGCTGGGGAGGACCAGGCCTGCAGGGGAGGGCAGTTGGGGAAGACCAGGCCTTCAGGGGAGGGTAGTTGGTGGGGACCAGGCTGGCAGAGAAGGGCAGTTGGGAGCAATCAGGCCTGCAGGGGAGGACAGTTAAGGGTGACCAGGCCTGCAGGGGAGGGCAGTTGGTGGGGACCAGGTCAGAAGGGGAGAGGAATTATGGGCAATCAGGCGGCAAGGGAGGGCAGTTAGGGGTGATCAGGCCAGCAGGGGAGGGCAGTTAGGGGTGACCAGGCTGGCAGGGGAGGGCAGTTGGAAGCAATCAGGCTGGCAAGGGAGCAGTTAGGCATCGATCAGGCTGGTAGGCAGGCAAATAGTTTGGAGCCAGCAGTCTCAGATTGTGAGTGGGATCCCAGATTGGAGAGGGTGCAGGCTAAGCTGAGGGGCTCCCCCCACCACCACCACCATGCACAAATTTCATGCACCGGGCCTCTAGTATAAATACAATTTAGACTTTTCTTACACCTTAACATTGGTTTTTAATTTCATATTCTATTTTAATAGTTCTTGGATGGAAAGTCAGTGTGGATGATTAGAAAGGTTACCTCTTTCAGTTTTATCTCACATCCTTTTTTAAATGTCTTAATACTAAAAAAGATTAGTTTTTTGTTATAATTAATAATATCTATTCCAGAAATTAAATATTTCTAAATGTAACATTAAATAAAAATGTTATGTTTTTTGTTTGAATTTTAATAATTATTTAATGGCATCAGCTAGAAAAAAGAACTAAGAGAATGAAAGATAAATGTTCTAAATTGTAGTTCCATCAATTTTGTTTGTTTTGTTAATTTTAAGACCAAACAAACAAAACAAAGATTAAGATGGGAGTTCAATTGTAAACAAATTCTCTAAAACCTAATAGATTGTAAGAAATAAAGAATATGCTTTATTTAAAAGAAGATATATTTCTGTGTTATGGTAACATTAGAATAAACACATGGAACTAAAGCACTGAGCTTGGACATATGCCAAACAAGCTTTAAAATCAATAAAAAGGAAGCTAAACAGTTGGCCAAGCAAATGTTCAATGTGAAACCACCAAAATAAGCATTTAAATAACATGTACAGATGATCTTTAGTAATTTCCAAACAAGAAATTGCTAAAAATAATATTTAAGCCAGATCACATGGATATCATGAAAATATAACACATAGACATATATATACATACACACATAAACGCACACACACATACTGATTTATAGTATAATTTCCTGTAGCATTTATTGTTTTCTGGTAAAAGAATTCAACACCTTTGGAATTCTTTTCAAGATGAACAATTGTACAATGTGATGTCTAAAAAAAAATGTACTACAATGTTATAATGGAAATAATTTTAAAACAATGTTCCTATTCTTAAAGACTGTCAACAGGTCATTTTGCTTAGGATTTACCACAAAAACAGTTTGCCACATAAAATAATTATTTTTAGAAATTACGTGAGACTTAGTTGTTAGGAAAAATATTTCAAAACTTATTCATTTACTCAGTACACATTAAGCTGTGTCCTGGTGCATATTAGGCACTATGTCGACATTAAAATTTGCTAGATAATTTGAGCTAATGACTAAAAGGTTACCAATAACTTACATATCTGGAGGCAATGAATGCCATATCCTTATACTCTAACTCAAAAAAATAAATCTGTTGAAAATGTTAATGCTAGAAGTAATTAAGACATAATCACAATAGATAAAATGCATTAGGTATCAAATATCTGCTTGCCACTATGTTAAGAACTTTATATATTTATTTCATCAAGTTAATATATCTTCATAATAATTTTGTATGTAGTAGATATAATCATGATCACAGTGCAGATAGAAAATTTAAGACTTGGAGAAATTAAATAAGTTTCCCAAAATGGATACCAAAAAATTGCATGATAGAAATTATTGGTCCAGAAACATGTTTTATAGTTCCAAGAGATAAAAGGTTAGCAAATAGAGTGTCTAGGCAAACCTACTGGGAGTACAGCTATGAATTTAAAAGTACATCCAGAACATAACTTAATTCTATGAAAATTAAGCTCCTTAGACAGTACCATGTATACAAAGATGAATTTGAATCTTTGAAGAATTTTTTTAGCCCACTAGAAGGTCTATCACCCTTAAATGATGTGCTGTCTCAGGGAGCTTATCCTCTGGTGGTCCGCAGAAAGTCAATCCAGTTTCCAGGAAATAATCAAAGACAGGTCTCTGTAGTTTCTCAACAGGTGGTGTGAAAGTTCTAGGATCTTTCCATCTGGTTCCAAGATGGAAGAGGAAGGACAAAGAATCATTGAGTCTAGGTCACATAAAAGGAGGTGTTTTTGCCCCTTCTTGAAACCACCAGCCAGCTTGCCACAGAATCACTGTACTGTTAGCTTCATCTTATCCTATATGAAATAAAAGGCTAATATGCAAATTGTCCCCTCAACCAGGAGTTCGACCAAGAGTTCAACCGGGAGTTCAACCAGGGGGTGGGGCCGGCCAGCCAACTGCCTGAGGCCCCTCCCCCCTCCAGCCCAACCCTGGATTGCTCCCCCCTCAACCCCAATGAGTGCAGGGGCTGGCTAGCCAACTGCCTGCGACCCCTCGCCCTGGCTGGCCCAGCCCAATTGGCCCCAATCGGGGCAAGCTGGCTGGACCCCACCTGTGCACAAATTTGTGCACCAGGCCTCTAGTATATCATCCTTTACTAATAAAAGACAAACATTCAAATTGACTGTACTTTCGCTATGCCTTAAGCCATGCCCACCAGCCAATCAGAGTGACTATATGAAAATTAACCCAACCAAGATGGTGGCCAGCAGCCACAGACCTGGACCAAGCAGGAGGCTTGCTTGCTCCAGTGATGGAGGAAGCCAAGGTTCCCCGCCTGCCATGGCCCAGCTCTGAGCTCCATTGAAAGTGACAAAGTTTCAATTATAGAAGGTAAATAAATCCCAGAATTTAAGAAAAAAAAAGAAAAAAGAAAAAAAGGAGAGGCTGGGAGCTTACGTTGCCTGGGTGCTTGGCCAGCCTGAAAATGGCCCTCAGCCCCTCACCCAGACTGGCCAGGCACACCAGTGGGGACTCCCCACCCTAAAGAGGGTGTGGCCAGCCTGAAAACAGCCATCAGCTCCTCAACCAGGCTGGCCAAACCTCCATGGAGTGAGGGTCCCCACTGGAGTGGACATCCTCCGAGGGGTCCCACACTGCAAGAGGGCATAAACTGGGCTGAGGGGCCCCCCGAGTGCACAAATTTTTGTGCACCGGGCCTCTAGTATTACTATACTGAGCCACTCCAGTTCATTCGTTAGGGATCCTGGAATTTGAGAAGTAATATAATAAACTAGGGGCCCAGTGCACGAAATTTGTGCACTGGGGGGGGGGTGTCCCTCAGCCCAGCCTTCCCACTCTCACATACTGGGAGCCCTCAGGGGATGTTCTAGTGACTGCTTAGGCCTGCTCCCTGGTCCCCTTGGGGAGCGGGCCTAAGCCGCAGTCTGGCCTCCCTTTGTGGGAGGTGACCAGGCTGATCAGGGGAAGGCACTGGCCCCATCACCCCGCTGCTGCAGACACTGCCAGTCACCGCAGCCAGCAAGGTTTTTTCATCAACAAGGACTCCAGTCCCTTCACCATGAAGAAATGACAACTTTTTTTTTTTTTTTTAATATATTTTATTGATTTTTTACAGAGAGGAAGGGAGAGGGATAGAGAGTTAGAAACATCGATGAGAGAGAAACATCGATCAGCTGCCTCCTGCACATCTCCTACTGGGGATGTGCCCGCAACCCAGGTACATGCCCTTGACCGGAATCGAACCTGGGACCTTTCAGTCCGCAGGCCGACGCTCTATCCACTGAGCCAAACCGGTTCCGGCATGACAACTTTCTTTAGGCATTTTCAAGATGTGTCTTTCATATAACAATAATTTCTTTATTATTTTTTTATCCTCACTTGAGGATATGTTTCCATTGATTTTTAGAGAAAGTGGAAGAGAAAGGGAAAGACAGAGAGAAACATCAAAGTGAGAGAAACACTTTGATTGGTTGCCTCCTGCATGAGCCCTGACCTGGGCCCCGGCCAGGTGGGAGCCTGCATCCTAGGTACATGCCCTTGGTCAGAATTGAACCCAGACCCTGTGGTAGGCAGGCCAAGGCATTATCCACTGAGCCAAAGTGCCTAGGGCAGGATATGACATTTCTTAGCCCTCCAGCAGTGGACCTTCATTTTTTTCACCAGGAGTGTGATGAAAAACCCTAGATCACCGTTTTGGATTCTTATTACCCAAGTTACTAAGAATATTACCAGTGGCATACAGGGAGCTTATCTAATGAGCAGTCAGAAGAGGTGTTTCCTCTGTAGTTCACACCAATCGCCGGCTTACTGCCCCCCCCCCCCCCGCCCAGGCCTGAGGCTTCTGGCCCAGGCTTCAGGCCTGGGCAGGGGACCCCCATACCCCCCCAATCACTGACTCCTCCCTCGCTCAGGCCTGATCCCTTGGCCAGAGGTGTCGACCCCCATCACCCTCCGATTGCCGGATCGGCCCCTTGCCCAGTCCTGACACCTCAGCCAGAGGTGTCAGGACTGGGCAGGGGACCCCCATCTCCCCCTGATCACTGGCTTCTGGGTGGCTTCTGGGCGGCTTCTGGGACTTCTGGGGCCGGCCTTCCACCCGGGATCAGATCTGATCTCAGTGGCAGGCAGGCGGCTTCTGGGGTTGAACATGGGGGCCTGAATGGTGGTTCTCGCACTGGCAATTGCACTGTCCCGCCTTGCCTGCAGTATGCAAATTAGCTGCCATCTTTGTTGGTGGTTAATTTGTATATCACGCTGATTAGCCAATGGGAGGTGTAGTGAATGTATGGTTAATTACCATATCTGTCTATTATTAGATTGGATTATTGACATTCTATCTTCTCCACTTTGCTATAACCACCTTCTCTTTCTACCTGGCCTCACATTTTCAACAAATTTATTCCTTTGAGTAATAGCATAAGGATAGGGCATTCATTGCCTCCAAATATATAGATTAAAATGGCAGCCTATGGTAACATTTTACTCATTAGCTCAAATTATCTAGCAAATTTTAAACTTAAAAAAAGTAAAAGCAGCCTGGCCAGTGTGGCTCATTGGTTGAGGAGTGACCTATGAACCAGGAGGTCATGGTTCAATTCTTGGTCAGGGCACATGCCCCAATTGCAGGCTTGATCCACAGTGTGAGCCATGCAAGAGGGAGCTGATAAATGATTCTCTCTCACCATCGATGTTTTTATCTCTCTCTCCCACTCCTTATCTCTCTGAAATCAATATATTTTTTTTTAAAAAGTAAAAACAAATAATATTACAAAAAATAATTTCTTTTTTTTATTTTTTTACTATTTATAGTATTACAAATAGCAGTACATATGTCTCCTCCCCACAGTAATTTCTTACTATCATCTCTCTATCTCTCCAAATGAAGTGATAGGAGAAGGTGATCTCTAAGTATTTTAGAAGTAATATAGCAAGAATCCATGCAGCTCATTAGTAACAGAAAGGAGCCAGCACTCACCATGTATTCACTAAAAATGAATTAAAGCAGATTCTATTTATTATTTTTCAAGGAAACACAGTACAAATGTTAATAAATGTATCCAGGGTGGTTTTATTGCTCCAAAATAGGGGAAAATAAAGCATAAAGATTTTTGTTTCTTATAAGTTTCTGACTCTAAAAAGTTAAAATAGGAAAAGGTGGAATCGTTTGTAGAATATTCAAGAATGTGTTTTCTGCTTCTCTAAACTAGACAATAGGGTTTTTACCCATCCACTTATAAGACAGAAGCAGCTTTGGGGAGTCCTTTTCTTTCAAAAAGATAAAACTACCGAACATTATGGACAGTAAAGTTTTCTCATTTTACCTTCCAAAATTCTGTTAGCGAATAACATATAAATTTAAATGGATAGAATTGGACCCAAAATTTGGACTCAAATAACATGTTACAAATGCTTCTTTTTGTATAGATTCTGTCATGGTCCTTGTAGAAATTCAGACTACAGCAAAAAACAACACATTCTTTTTTTTTTGTAATTGTTTTGGGTTTACTACTTTTGGAAACATGGCAGTATTTAGTTTATTTTAACCAGATCTTTTGTCCAATTTCTATTATTCACATACTAAAAATGTGCCCATTCCATTTCTTCCCTCTTTATTTTTTTCTTCCTGTCTGTTTCTGCTTCTACCTCCTTCTTTCTTTTGACAAGTAGAACTGATTCTGTATCCATGAATAACTCATATTTAGAAGTAGAGCTAGGTAAAGTTTTTAAACGGACTTAAGTTAGTTGATCTCATATTGTGTGTCTAACTAAATACCACTGTCTTTATTTCTTTCCAAAACAGTTTTATTTTGGTTATAGTTTTTGTTTTCATTGCATAAATAAGTATATTTTACTAGTGTGTGTTTTTATTTTTTAATTCTCACCCAAGTATATCCTTTATTTCATTGATTCTAGAGAGAAAGGGAGAGGGAGATTACATAGATGGATGGATAGATGATGATAGATGATAGATAGACAGATGTAGATAGATGATAGATAGATAGATAGATAGATAGATAGATAGATAGATAGAGAAATAGATGATAGATAGATAGATATATAATAGATTATTAATAGATGGATGGATGAATGGGTGGATGTATGTATGTATGGATAGATTATAGATAGATGATAGATAGATGATAGATAGATGATGATAGATAGATAGATAGATAGATAGATAGATAGATAGATAGATAGATGATAGATAGATCTGAGAAACATCAATTGTTTGCCTCATGAAACTTTCTCTGACCAAGATATTGAACTTGAAATCTAGGTATGTGCCCTGACTGGGAATGGACCCCATGACCCTTTATGTCTGGGTTGATGTTCTGATCACTAAACCATACGGACTAGGGTAGGCAGATAGACTTTTAATTGCCTTACAAATAAATAGAATATTTCATGTAGTGTACCCACTACTTACATAGAAACATTTTCTTCCTAAATGTTTTCTTTTTAAAATTAGGGCATACTTTACATACAGCAAAATTCACCCATTTTAGTGTATAATTCTGTGTGTACTGACAAACATAATGTTTGTGATTACTAGCATAATAAAAGTATGCCACTGTTCTATTAACTTCAAAATTCTGTGTACCACCTTATCTTCAGTCATTCATCCTATCCCCAGCCTTAGAAACTGCAGATACCTATAATTTTGACTTCACAAAATGTCATATAAACAGAATCATACAGTATGTAACTTTTTAAATTTGGCTTTTTACACTTAGCATGATTAAATTAAATTCATGTTGTTGTTTAATAGATTACCACTTTTTAAATTGCTGAGTATAATTCTTTATATGAATGTACAATAGCTTATCTTTCCTTAATGAGGGACATTTGGGTTGTTCTCAGTTTAGGAGAATTATGAATAAAACTTCTATAGACATTTGCATATGAGCATTTGAAAAATATATGTTTTCATTTTCTTTGGGTAAATTTCTGTGAATGAGATGCTAGTTCATATGATATTTTTGTTTAATGTTACCTAAGTGTCTATTTCAGTTTGCATTGTATGAAAGTTCTAGTTGTTCTGCATCCTTAAGACTTGGTGTTACCAACTTATTTTGATTTGAGCTGTTTAATCTATATGGAATGGTATCTCACTGTGTTTTTATTTTTTATTTCCCCAATGAGCTTCTTGTGTAAAGACTCTATTCTGATAGTTTGATCATTTAGAAATGAGATTACTCATTTTTTATTGTTAATTTCTGACTTCTCTGTTCTATTCTACTAATCTATGCATCTGTCCTTTTGCTAAAACCACACTACTTATTACTGGAGCTTTATAGTAGGTCTTTAAATTTTGTATTGTAAGTCTCAAACTTTATTCTTCAATACTGTTTTAGCAACCCTAGTTTTTTGATAGGATAAAATCAAATCAGAATTCTGGGTGGTCAGCTCTCTGGACAGTTCAAGAAAATTGTGCATTTTTAAATTATCTGGCATATTTTTTTGTCATGTGGTTGTGAGTAAAGTTTCTTTTGTGTTTTGTTTTTTTTGTTTCTTGTGTGGTTTTTTTGTTTTTTGTTTTGTTTTGTGTTGTTTTGTTTTACCTTAAATGAAGCTAGAAGTCCTTCATTTAGTTTAATTGCCATGCAATTAGATAGAAACATTTTGTTTGATATTCTTTACAGGCCATTGGAATTTTTCTTCTGAAATGTTGATATAAGTGAAATAAATATCTTTGTTTTATTTCCTTTTTCACTTTGAAATAAGATTTGTACCTGAGGGATAATCTTGCTGTTAATCATATGCATTCAAATACTTGTGTTATTACTAGTAAGATCTGATCAGTTTACTAGCAAAAGAACTTGCATTCTGTTTTCACTTACATTTCAATACACTCAGTAGTGTTTTGGGGTATCTGTTCTCATTTCCTTCTTAGGAAGCATTTCAAGATTACAGCATCCCCTCTTTTATACATGGGATAACTTCTAAAAACCCCAGTGACGGCCTGAAACGTGGATAGGACTGATCCTATATATACTATGTTTTCTTCCCTATATACATAGCTATGATAAATTTACTTTATAAATTAGGCACAGTGAGAGATTAACAATAATAAAGAATAATAAAATAAAAATGATTATAATGTATTGTAATAAAAGTTAGGTGAATGTGGTCTCTTTCTCAAAATATCTTACAGTACTATACTCACCCTTCTTGTTATGATGATGTAAGACAATACAATGCCTACTTTCTGAGGTGCAATGAAGCGAGTGATGTAGGCATTGTGACATAGCCTTAGGCTACTATAAAATTTACTTGAATATAATCACGGTATTGTAATTCTGCGATGGTTGATCTGGAAAACAAGGCAGCTGCGAGGTGACTAGAGGGTAATATACAGTGTTTATATACTGTGTAAGGGATGATTCAAATCCCAGGTAGGATGAAGTGGGCTGGTGCAAGATTTCATCACACTGATGGTGCACAATTTAAACCTTAAGGAGGGACCACTATATATAAATTTGCAAAAGACCTTCTCATATTATAACCAAAGTGTTAACCAAATGTCCTTACTCCATCATTCATGTGGCACACATCTAAAATTAATTACTAATAATAAATATGATTATAAATTGCTGTGAAGTTTTAAAGTTGAATCACATAGTGCTAGTAATGCAGTTTTCAAATAATGATCTAGAAAACACCATTTTTTTAATATTACAAAGTTGAAAGATTATGCAATGCCTTTGTTTTTCATTGTTCTGGAACGTGGAATCACTGCTTCACAGACTGAACCAGAGCATGAAAGTAACTAAAAATTAGAAGCATGATTGAAAATTAAAGATATTTCTCAACAAGCTTTGGGAAACTTCTAATATTAGCCCTTACAGACAGGAGCTAGTTAATTTAAATACATTGCATATAATTTAAGTATTCATTTTCCAGCATGTATCTTTCAACATTCAGTGGCTGCTTCCCTATGTCCAGAAAAAATAAGTGGTCTTATTTATTCTCAAAATTCCAAAAAAAAAATTAAAAACAAATAATAATTTCTATTTTTTTATTTATGTATATAGATTTCTGAAAATCTGCTTAGATAAAGTATTTGATTTGGGGCTTCAAGTTTTTAAATTAGTTTTACCATAAGTGAATTATACTGAAGTTCCCTTTATATGTAAATGTTAATATAATGGCTGCTTTACTCCTCACATAGATAAAAGTAGAGATACATATATAGAGAAAGAGATTAGATCATTCATAATACATACATAATTGGTTTATGTTTTTAAATTTCTGCCTCTGAGATTTCAGAATAGTCACTAATAATGTAAAACATATCCAACAGTATCATATAATACTTAATGTGCTGTTGGTAATATTGGATTTCTTCAAATCACTATCAAGAAGATAAAATAATTCTTGTCCTGTGTTATTTCCATCAAATAACTGGGCAGATAATGATAAAGGGCAAAGGGAATGTCTCACTTCTAAGCATGGTGAAGTGCAGCCATGTACTACACTGAGTACCAATCTAATGCATTTAGAACCGTTTGTCCTTTGCTCCCTTCCACAAGTACAGACCCATATATACACACAGCAGCTCCTGGTATTTGTTTATGAAGAAAAACAGCAGCATCCCAACCGCCAGAACTTCTTTACATTCTATATTAAACCTATATTATCTTAGACTCAGTTACTTATAGTCCTACAAGAGAATGTCAAGATAAAATTCGTCCTGTGTCTCATTTCTGTTTTCCTACATAAATGAACAAAGTGTAAGGGGGTATCATTTCCATGAACTGTTAAGCATTTTCTGCTCTATTTTTATCTACACAGTTATATACTTTCATGATACTAACCTAACCCCTATTTCCTTCCTTTTCTCCCCAAATCTACCATTCTGCTCTCCAAAACTCTTACCCTGTAGTTAATCCCACCACTTACATCCTTGACATCTCTCAGATAATTCTTCCATGTCTTTGTCATAAATAAAATTATATGTATCTCAAAGACTATTTGTCAGATAGCTCTATAGAAATAGGATCAGTACTTTTTTTATCCTCATGATTCAGAGGTGACATTCATGACTTAATGGCTCCCTCCTGCTATGTTGAAGTCACTGTTCCATTAAATTATGAACAAATTCTTTGACGTCACAATTTTTACCACCACCTCAACTTCTCTATTCATCTTGGGAGGTTTCAACCTCAACATGGACCACTCATCCACACACTCTGACCTCTCAGTTCATCATCTCCAGTGATCACCAAATTACAGCTCAGCCACCTACTTCTAATAGAGCTCCCCTGATTTCATGAGCTCAAATATCCTTTCTTATCACAAAATTTCTCTTTCATGCTTGTTTGCACAGCATTCCAATTACAACTCCTGTATGACATGACCAAAGCATTAGCTTATCTTGTCTTGAAACCTGTATTCCACCCCTAACATACGATGTCAATGCTGATGATCCTCAGTTCAGGATGCTTTTTGGCCTATGTTTCTTCGCTTTAACCATGAGCCAAAACCCAACTATGGATAAGCTCAAATACTTTAAATCTTGTATTCTTGTATTTTGTTTTGTTTTTCTCATACCACCAAAAATGAGTGGCACTTAAAATGAAAAAAAAAAAAAAAATTCAAGTATATCTGGGACAGATTGCTAACACCACATATTCATTCTTCACCTTATGCAACAGTGTATTAAATCTTCTCATGTTTCTCACACATCCAACTCTTTTCCATTCCTCACTGAGAAAGATATCCTGTACTTAAAAATAACAGAAGCTTCCAGATGGAATTCCTTCAGTTCCTATCAAGAGATCTGCCTCCACACCTCACTTGTTCAGTCATCCATAAACTATGTATCGTTTGGCACTGCAAACCCTTTGGTGAACAAAACAGAATCAATCCTTGTCCTTATGCATTTTACTTAAGAAAAGAGAAATTAATCAAGTGGAGAGATACATATCTTTAATTATATACGTAGTATGTAAAATAAATACAGGCCCTATGGGAGAGTAATATATAGCACCTTTTTAGATTGGGAAGTGATCCTGTAATTTTCTAGAGCAGCGACCTTTAAGTTTAGTCCTGAAGGATGAGTAAAAAGAATCATGTTGACAGTGGGAGGAAGAACATACCAGGAAGATGAAACAGTAAGTGGGAAGATCTAAGAAAGAAAAGGAGTTTGAGACATTGTTGAAACTTTAAAATACCAGTGCGGTTAGAGCATGGTGAGTAAGTGGGAGAGCGGAGATAGATAGATGGCTGTGAAGAATGATGCTAAACAGCAATCTGGGAAAAGCATGCAGATGGACATGGACTTTCTGCAGTTAGACAGAAAGTCCATGAGTTTGAATTTGATAGTAGCAGTCATTGGGCATGTTGTTTAACCTTCTTGGGCCTATTTTGCTCATTTATGGGCTAATAATATCTACAGAATATTAAGCATAAGGTTGTTGAAAAATAATTATTTAATATATGCAGAGTACTTAGACAAGTTTTTGGGGTGGCATTAGTTAACTTGAACATATAGATTTCATATGTGGATTTCTAAGTTACAAACTGTATATAGCACCATGTATCCACCACCCAAAGTCAAATCTTCTCCTGTCACTTCATATTAGACTCCCCCCTTCTGCTCCACCCCCCCACTTCCTCTGGCAACCACCACTCTGCTGTTTGTATTCATGTTTCAGTTTTATATACTACATATGAGTGAAAGTTTAATAAAAGAAATTACCTCTAACAAGGGATTTAATTAAGGAAGTTTCAGTTAGTGAGTATTAGAGTTCTCCAGAGAAACAAAATAAATAGAATAGAGAGAGAAAGACACTGGAAGATTGCTTTAAAGAACTGGCTCATCAGAATGTGAGGGTGGCCAAACATCAAGTCTGTGGGCTGGCTGGCCAGCTGGAGGTGCAGGCAAGAGTTGATGTTTCAGTTTTAAGTCCAAAGGCTGAAAACTTGGAATTCCGTATTCTTCAGGAAACTTAAGTCTCCTCCTTTTAAAGCCTTCAACAGATTTAATAAGGCCCACCCACACTCTGAAGAACAGTCTGTTTTACCTAAAGTAAACTAAGTGTAAATGTTAATTATATTTAAAAATACTTTACAGCCCTAGGCAGTTTGGTTCAGTGGATAGAGTGTTGGCCTACAGACTGAAGGGCCCCAGGTTTGATTCCGGTCAAGGATACATGACCAGGCTGTGGGCTCAATCCCCTGTAGGGAGTGTGCAGGAGGCAACTGATCAGTGATTCCCTCTCATCATTGATGCTTCTATTTCTCCTTCCCTCTCCTTTCCTCTCTGAAATCAATAAAAACATTAAAAAAAGAAGACACAAACTTTTACAACTACATCTAGAGCAGTGTTAGACCAAACAACTGATCAATATAGAATAGCCAAGTTGACAGGCAAAAATAGCCATTATGCGTAGGAATTAATAATGAGAATTCTAAAGAATATAAACATAGCATAATGAGTAGTGGTACCCTTTGAGCTAAGATAGAGCACCTAACATAGAGATTCCTAGGACTGTGATGAAGACCTTGTTGGCAAATGAAGGGTCATTCCTCCCTTGATGTCAGAGAAGTAGCTATGTTGTTGCACCAGTGAAACTTACTTGAAATTTGTTCTCCAGGTAGCCACAGCAAGTCATGCCACATCAAAGGCACTACACCGAGAAAGTGCTGGAGTGGGGCCCCGGGGGAAGATGCAGCACCTGCCCTGTACACTGGAAGCTGGGTGCTGAAGGAGCCGAGTGCTGGAGGAACTCCTCACTCCGTGCAGGAGCCAGGTGCTGGGGAAGCTGCCTGTGCTGCAGACCAGGCGCTAGGAAACTGTCCACCCTGCAGGAGTGCGCCCTGATGAAGCCTAATGTGCTACAGGAGCCTGTGAAGAAAATATCAATACCACTAATGAACGAAGGACTTAACACCTGTGTTTATCTCCATCATTATCTACACAGGCAAAGCTTCGCACATTGCCGGCGGACAAAGAAAAACAATTTAAAGAGATTAGATAACTCTTTGCAATGATAAGTGGATTTAGAGCTGAGATGCAATGAATTAAAAACTGTTACAAGCATTGTTTTTGGTTATTTGTGGAAGCTACTCCATGTAACAAGACCTACAACTACAGAAACAAATTTAATAAAGGGCCACAGTGGAATTGGCTAAGCAAACCTGTGTCCTGTAGTTCTGTCCTCATGCCCATATGATATATGGGCTGTCTATGGGGAAAAAAAAAATATCAAAGGACATAATCAATTGGTCTCATTACAAGTAAATCTTTATTTGAAAATATTGCCTCAGGTAGATATAAAGAGCCAAGATTATTAAAATGGAAGAGCTAATGGTACTTCGGAAATAGATTCTATCAGAGGAAGAAAATAAACAGAGAAGATTTCTCTCCTACCCACACTTTAATTCTGAGTCAGGACATGGCCTTGAACTCCTTCTTAACACATGACTGATGGGAACTGCTTTAAATGCATTGCAGTTAAAGAGGAGTCTCATTAGTGAGGGCTCATTCTCAAAGAAGCAAGTAAAGTGAAGTGAGATTGAAGAGAGAGGAATGGGCTGTCCTATAGGACTACATTGAGAAATAGAGCACCCTTTGAAATACCTCTTTTGCAAAGGCTCGCTTTCCTCAACAAGTAGTGGGTAAAACTGCAGTGCTTTTGAGGCAGGATAGTAAGATGCTAGGAAAATTCCTGGGCAAGTGAAATGGGAAAACTGAGATAAGATCATTAAGCAAGGACAAACAATTTGAACAACTTACAGCAAACTAATGAATCACAAGACCTTATCTCCCTAACCCAAGCACACTTGAGAGAAAATGGTTTATACCTCTCCTCCCTAACCAGAGAACACTTAAATCACCCTGGTCTGGAGATAGAAAACAGAAACCCAATTAATGTCATTTGTACCAGCCAAATGGATGAAGTCACAGAAACAAATAACAAAAAAACAATTAGAGCCAAGATAAAACTAAACCAGTAAAGCCCACCAAAGGCTTTAATAATCCCAAACTCTCCTAAATGCTCCTTTTGATGCATCAGCATGTTAAAAATGCACTTGGGGAGCTAATGAATATTCTCCTGAAAATCTTTCCTAAGATTCTCCCCCACAGAAGGAGATAGAAAGGATACTAGCTTGGGCTCACTCTAGAGCAGCGGTTCTCAACCTGTGGGTCGCGACCCTTTTGGGGGTCGAACGACCCTTTCACAGGGGTCGCCTAAGACCATTGGAAAACACATATATAATTACATATTATTTTTGTGATTAATAACTATGCTTTAATTATGTTCAATTTGTAACAATGTGTGGGAAGCTGCCTAGTGTCTTCACTAGCAGAGAGGTGTGGACAAGAAACCCAAAAGTCTGGTGATCCGTGAAGCCCTTGCAAAGGTCAGGGCTGTGCACCCACTGTTAGTCCAGACAATGGTAGCTGAAGCAACTTCCCCATTTACTATTATGTAAATCCTTACTGATGGGCTAGTCTGCCTATTACTGGAAATTGCCTGCCTAAGGGCTATGGGTATATCCCAAGCCAATAAAAGGTTGGCTAGGCCTGAGCACCAGTAGAAGTCCTTCCCCTTGAGTTGGACTTACCCGGCTGGCCCCCATTTCCCAAATTAATTCTTTTCTAGTCTTTCTTCATTTTGTGTGCAGCCTTCTCCAGAACCCGAACCCTGAACAGGTACCCTGAATAATGCGGGATGTGAAAGGGGCTACCACAACAATGAAATTGGGGGTCACCACAACATGAGGAATTGTATTAAAGGGTTGAGGCATTAGAAAGGTTGAGAACCACTGCTCTAGAGCATCCCCATGTCCCTTCTCCAACATGAACTTTTTCCTTCCTCCTAAACTCTAAGGGTCCCCAAGAGACTTGCAACCAGGGGAGCAGCAGGCAACAGCTGCTCATCCCAGGGTTACCCCCTGAACCTGTCTCCAAGGCCTCCTTTTCGCCTGACTTTCCTGTAAACTAAAAGCAGCCCCACCTTGCCTCACTTTTGTCCCTGTGACCTTCACTTCCCAGAGAGCTAACAGTAGCCCTGCTTTGGCTTACCTCTTTCCTCTAACATTTCTAGGGAGCCAAAGCAGAGCACCATCTCAGCTCTCTCCGGTTGCTTCTTCTCTCCTGAGTCCTTCCTTTGTTTCACTGTCCATAGCTTTAATAAACACACTCTCAAAATCACCTGGACTTGTTTTGTGAATTTTTCTCCTGCACAAAGTCAAAAACCCACACATTAAAGGCCAGTCCAGGCAGACCCACTCCGGGTGCTGTTGCTATCTGGTGACATTTTGTGCTGAAGAGATCATCCTATATAATAAAAGCCTAACATGCTAAGTGTCTGTTCGTCCAGTTGGCCTTTCAACCAATCAAAGTGTAATATGCTAATGATATGCTAAGGCTGCTCAACCGCTCACTATGATGTGCACTGACCACCAGGGGGCAGATAATCCAACAGGTAGGTTAGTTTGCTCCTGGAGTACGGCTGATTGGAACTGCGTGAGATGGGCCAGACACTCCCTGGAGCCCTCCCACGTCCCTCCCTGGCTAGTCAACCTCCTGTGTCCCTCCCCGGCCACGACTGTGTACTGGTGGGGTCCCTCAGCCTGGCCTGCACTCTCTCACAATCTGGGACCCGTTGGGGGATAGCAAAGAGCCAGTTTCTGCCAGATCCCGCAGGCCAGGCGAGGGACCTCACTGGTGCGCGAATTTGTGCACTGGGCCTCTAGTGAGACTATAACCTTAATATTCACTTTTGGAAGTTCCAGTACCTATATCCACATTATTGCACTGGAAAATCTTTTTTTTTTAAATATATTTTATTGATTTTTTACAAAGAGGATGGGAGAAGGATAGAGAGTTAGAAACATCGATAAGAGAGAAACATAGATCAGCTGCCTCCTGCACATCTCCTACTGGGGATGTGCCCACAACCCAGGTACATGCCCTTGACCAGAATCGAACCTGGGACCCTTCAGTCCGCAAGCCGACGCTCTATCCACTGTGCCAAACCGGTTTCGGCTAGAAAATCTTATAGACAATGTCAATTTCCCTTTCTTCTGACAATCATCTTGTTATAAAGATATCTATAATAATAAAAGCATAATATGCAAATTGACCGAACAACTGAACAGCAGAACGACTGTCCGAACGACCTTCCAGATGACCATGCTATGACATGCACTGGCACCAGACCAGCCAAGGCAGATGCAACGCAATTGGTCATGGGGCCTCACCATTGCCTTACAATTGCCCCACAGAGGGAAGCCCAGGCCAGGCAAGTGATTGCACCCATGCCTGCTGCCTGCAGAGGGAGGCGACCTGTGGTGGTGGCGGGGGGGCTTGGCCACACAGATGGCTAGTAGTGGCAGTGGCAGCGGCAGAGGCAGCGGCAGAGCCAGCTCTTGGAAGCTGGGGGAAGGGAAGCCCTGATAGGCCCTGATCTCTGGCCAGGCCTAGGGACCCTACCCGAGCGGTCCCAGATTGCAAGAGGATGTAGGCTGGGCTGAGGATGCACCAGACCTCTAGCTGTGTATAGTGAGCTGACAATATTCACACAATTGACTTTATAATATTTTACATTGCCATTAATCCACAAGCAATAGATCTTTCTTCTTCCTCTCTAGAAAAATCAAATATACTTAGCATTTCCTATGGTTAACCTTGGAATGTGCATAGCTTATCACATCAGGGCCCTCTAGTGCCTGGCCCCTAAGGTCAAACTGCACAATTAGCAGTGACATTTATCTGATAGACTTTTAGAGAACCCATATAAAACAGTGCACTGCAACAGTATTTTATTGGGCCCTTGCACAAGACTGTGCTTTCTCTTACTGCAGAATTAAGCGGCAATCCAGGGTATCTTGTCTTGTGGAATTAAGATACTTTATTAAATGGAACATGAATGAAGTTATCTATAATTTAGTTTACATTGGTTTCTGGATGAGAAATGCTAGCATTTAAAATAGTATTTGGCAGATTTTCCTTAAAGTGGATTATAGGTTTTCTTTTTATTCTCTTTAGAATATATTTTTATTCATCAAAACACTCTAGTAGTAACACATTTGAAATTATGCTCTAAGTGGAGTGGGAAATGGATTGTGAAATCACTTGGCAGCACATAGTAGTAGAATAGGGTGCAAATGGGGCCATATAACAATGGGAAGCAGTTTTTAAAGCTAGATCACAATGAGCTGTTCCCTTAACCTAGATTTTGGTTACAATAAGAGATAACATTCTTGTGATTATTTTTTTAGTGCTAATATTCTAGACATTTTGTCATTAAATGCTATTATTCTAGTATAAAGTTGGAAGAAAAAAACACTAGGAATTAACAAGTTCTAATAATTTATACTGCTCTTTATAACTAGTTTATGGAATATTATAAGTAAGGAAGCAAAGGTATTAACTGTTCCCCAGTAAAAGTAGACTTAAAAACACCAGGAAGAAACATCTTCAGAATTTTGATGAAGGGAGCACTCAGTATTATTATATACTAGAGGCCCGGTGCACAAAAATTTGTGCACTCGGGGGGAATAGGGGTCCCTCAGCCCGGCCTGTGCCTTCTCGCAGTCTGGGACCCCTCGGGAGATAACGACCTGCTAGCTTAGGCCTGCTCCCGGGTGGCAGAGGGCAGGCCCAATCCCTAGGTGCAGCCCCTGGTTGGGCTCAGAGCAGGGCTGATTGGGAAGTTGGGGCACCGCCCCCTGTCATGCACAGAGCAGGGCGATCAGGAGGTTGTGATGCCACCCTCAGTCACGCTCAGGGTAGGGCCGATTGGGGGGTTGGGGCACCATCCCCTGTCACACTCAAGGCAGGGTCGATGGGGAGGTTGCGGCGCCAGAGCAGGGCCAATCATGCACAGAGCAGGGCCAATCAGGGGGTTGGGGCACTGCCCCCGTCACTCACAGAGCAGGGCCCATCAGTGGGGGTTAGGGTTCTGTACCCTGTCATGCACAGAGCAGGGCCAATCAGGAGGTTGGGACGCAGCCCTCTATCACCCACAGAGCAGGGCCGATCAAGGGGTTGGGGTGCCGTCACTCTCACACTCAGGGCAGGGCCGATGGGGAGGTTATGACTCTGCCCCCTCACACACAGAGCAGGGCCCGTGGGGGGGGAGGGTTGGGGCACCACACCCTGCCACACACAGAGCAGGGCTGATCACGAACAGTGCAGGGTGGATAGGGAGGTTGTGGCCCAGCCCCCTGTCACACACAGAGCTGCAGGGCAATCAGGGGGTTTGGGCGCTGCCCCCTGTCACGCTGATCCCGGTGCCGGGAGGCCTTGCGGCTCTGCTGATTCTGGTGCTGGGAGGCATATTACCCTTTTACTATATAGGGTAGAGGCCTGGTGCACGGGTGGGTGCCGGCTGGTTTGCCCTGAAGGTTATCCTGGATCAGGGCGGGGGTCCCCACTGGGGTGCCTGGCCAGCCTGGGTGAGGGGATGAGGGCTGTTTTCAGGCTGGCGGGTGACTGAAGCTCCCAACCGCTCCTTTTTTTCTTTATTCTGGGCCAGCTTTAGCTTTGAGGCTCCAACTTTTAGGCCTCCGCTGCTGAAAGTAGGTTTCTGGCCTTTGCTTACAATGTTGCGATCCTGCTGGCTGAAGCCCAACGGACTAAAGCAGGTTTCTGGGGTTTTGTTTAGCTTCTATATTTGTTATATAGTTGCTTAGAGTTGCAGCTCAGAGGCCTGCAGCGGCAGGCGGGGAACATTGGAGTCCTCCTTCACTGAAGCAAGCAAGCCTCATGTTAGTTTCAAGCTGCCTGGCTGCAGGCCGCCTTCTTGGCTGGCAGTTAATTTGCATATTGTCCTGATTAGCCAATGGGAAGGGTAGCGGTCGTACGCTAATTACCATGTTTCTCTTTTATTAGATAGGATTTATCATATTCACATTCGTATATTTATTATTATCATTATTGCTGTTATTTTTATTTCCACAACTGCTACTGCTTGAAAACTCAGACGGTATTCTCTTTGGTCTTTGACCTTACATTTACAGCACTGTATTCTCTCTAGACTACCTATTATTTTACTGTATGAATGAGAATTTCTCAGTAATAATAGTATGCATAAATAGAGCAAGGGTAGACTCATTCAATTCAAGATTTAAAAAAAAAAAATTACTGAGACTTTTCAGAGAGGGTTCTGAAATATTTTGTTGATTCTCAATTGAATAATTCCTAAAGGAATATGTCTGTGCCTGTATTACAGAAATTACCTCCCCTCTCCCTCACCCCCCCCCCAGAATTTACTTCTTACTTCCCTCCCTTCCTTCCTCTTTGCTTATTTTTAGCCTAACTTTAACCAAGCCCTTTCTAAAGACTCTATTTCTATGTTTTTGACTGGTGAAGAGCTACCCTCTTTGTTTCCCTCCTCAGCTTTTATCAAGGCTCAGATAAAGAGATGTTTTATCCCTATTTGTCTCAATCCATTCCTCTTCTCTGGTGGAGTTCTGGAACTCAACACTCTTTTTATCTGAAATGTCATTTTCTCATAATTTTTATGTCCACACAAATGTTACCATTTCAACCACAATAACATAACATGAAGATATATTTATACAAAATATGTATTGTTCAGAAATTACATAGTACAAAATGTTTATGACAATGTTCCTTAGTCACTTCACTTATGATGTTTAAGCCAATCTTGCCTAAAAGTTTGTCAACAGATTATTAATTCCCTAATAGCTTTTTAGAAAATAAGACCTATACATAAATATTTTGGGGGAAAAACCCTGCCACGTCTCCTCTGGAGACTTAAAATGCACATTAAAGCATCAGATAAATACTGAAATAAAGGCAGTTTGTCACAAACATATCTGACTATGGGACCCTTGTATTGTTAATGCACATAAACAATTTCTGGATCTCTTATTGAAAACTATCCTATCTAATAATAGACAAACATGGTAATTGACTGTACCTTTGCTAGCCTCCCATTGGCTAATCAGCATGATATGCAAATTAACTGCCAACAAAGATGATGGCTAATTTGCATACTGTAGATGGGGCCAGCGGCAGTGCACCAGCAACGCTGCCTGCAGGACCCAGGCCCCGGCCCCCTGACCTGGCAAGGCAGCCCAGCCCCGGAAGACCCAGAAGCCGGGCAATGTGAGCTAAGTGCTCGGCTTGGCTGTGTGGAGGTAGGGGAGGGGAGGGGCCTCAGGCCGGAGTCCGCAGCAAGGGACCCTGGGCTTGCAGTGACCTGAGCCTAGCATCCATGCTGAAGGAGGGGAGGGGAAGGGCCTCAGGCCAGAGTCTGTGCCCTGGCCGGGTGGAGGGAGAGGAAAGGAGGGACCTCAGGCTGGAGTCTGCAGAGAGAAACACTGGGCTTGCAGTGACACAAGCCCAACATCTGCTCGCCCGCCAGGTGGAGGAAAGGTAGGGCAGGGGTCTTGGGCTGGAGTCTGAAGGGAGGAAAGCTGTCCAGCGTCCATGCCCCAGCTGGGTGGAGGGAGGGGAGGGAAGGGGCCTCGGGCTGGAATCTGCGGCGAGGAAAGCTCTCTGGGCTCGCAGAGTCCACCTCCAGGGATGCCCAGCATCCGTGCCCCATCCGGTGGAGGGAGGGAAGGGGAGGGGCCTTGGGCTGGAGTCTGCGGCAAGGAACACTGGGCTTATAGCGACTCGAGCCCAGTGTTTGCACTCTGGCCACGCGGAGGAAAAGGAGGGCAGGGGCTTTAGGCCAGAGTCCATGGCGAGGAAAGCTGTGCTCAGTGTGATGCAAGGCAGCATCCATGCCGAAGGAAGGGAGGGGCGGGGCCTCGGGCTGGAGTCCCTGGTGAGGGATGCTGGCATCATTGCAGGCCCGGCTATGGGCTCCCCCCACCCCCGTGCACGAATTTTGTGCATCAGGCCTCTAGTTTATCTTACAAAATTCCTTAAATATGATTAATATTGCAGTCAATTTATGAATGGAAAATGGGATTAACAGTATTTAAAAATTATTTTAAAAGTGAGTTTTATTCAGTTGAAGAGGTAGGATTTGAGCCTTGGATGTGCAATTTTTATTTCTGACATTATCTCCAGAGCAACCAAAAACTACAACTAAACAGAACTAAAATGTAAGATCATTTCTTCTTTCCCTGTGATTAGATTTTGCATTGGTCTCTTTTCCCTCTGCAGGGCTCATAGCTCACTCTCATTTCTTTTCCAGGAATGAAGGACTTGCAAAATTAACCAGCCACATCCAGAACACTCTGTGAGCCTAGCTTAGGAGAGAATAAATTATTATTTAAAGAAAGGAGCAAACCCTCCACTCTTTCTCTCACATAGTCTGGCCCTGGCATCTAAAAGCAGGATTTGTTCTCTCGGGACAGTATATTCTAGCATCCTGATCCAAGCAGCTGGTAAGGAAGAAGTTGGAGATCTACTTCGTAGATTCACTTACCAGAGGTGATGGACATGTACCCTTCATCATGATCCTGGTAAAACTTACCAGAGTTGTCTTATCCTGGGTCACAATGGAATACTTTCACATATGTCAGTAAAGCATATTTTTTTTACTTCCGGCTATTTATTGTCTGAATAGCCACATGCAGAGGGTCTAGTGAAATCTGAGAGCCAAATTCATATTTTGAAACCATATATTGGTGAACAGGACCAATTTGACCACATTCTCTCACCAGGCAATGTGGACCAGGATATGACAGAATGGAAATTATAGTCATTGGCATTAGTAATGCATAGAGACTCCATGGTAGGCAATATAAACAAATTATAGCTCTTCAAGTCAGAGTCTCTCAGTTTTCTACCTATCAGGATCACCAAGAGAGTTTGTAGAATGTGCTGGACCCAGCTAGGGTGTGTTTGGAAGTAATTGGCTTATCCTTAAAAGCTCCATCCAAGATAACTATCAGTTCAAATTCACTTAAAAATAACTCTGGTAATCTTACTTATAAACTATGAACATATATGCAACACAGCATCACTTAAAAATGGTTACATTTTCTGGGATATGATATACAAATGGTCTTATGTAGCTCTAGTTATAGTTGCATATATATTTTCCTTTGGATAACTATCATTGAGGCAGTTAATAATGTTGATCCCTGATGTCCAGGGCTATTTCTGAAACACTGCTGAAGAGCTAGCTTATATTTTTCCCATTAGAAAGCCTCTGAGCTTTAAGGTCCCTCATCAACAATTTTCAAGTACTAGAATTTTACAATAAACAGAAAAAATTGACATGGTTTTATTCGTTCTGTTACTAACAAAATGCCAGGAGAGTTTCAGAGTCATAATAATTATTATTGTGAAACAGAATAGGCAATTAAATAAGGTTTTACTACTGCAGAAAAAACAAACAAACAATTCCACCTTCTTTAAACATAAAAAAGTCTTACTATTTCTGCAAAAAATATTACCACAACCACAAAAAATTACCTCTGAAAACTAATACAATAGATATAGTCTTGAGACCGCACATGTAAATAATATATTTTAGTATATGAGCATCAAAGTAACAAGTATTTTAGTTTTATGTAGATGATATTCTTTGAAGTTTTGAAGGTGGTTTATATTCATTAGTTCTCTAGTCCCCTCAGGTTATCATCTAAACCAGCGGTGCTCAACCTGTGGGTTGTGACCCCTTTGGGGGACAAATGAACCTTTCACAGGGTTCACCTAAGACCATCGGAAAACACATATATAATTACATATTGTTTTGTGATTAATCACTATGCTTTAATTATGTTCAATTTGTAACAATGAAATTGGGGGTCACCACAACATGAGGAACTGTATTAAAGGGTCGTGGCATTAGGAAGGTTGAGAACCACTGAACCCCCCCCCCAAAAAAAAAAAATACACATTAAATAAGTCATCTTCATGTTCACATAAAAGATTCATGAATTAGAAACAAGTGAAATTAATATTTAAAATATATTTATTCAAACTGAAGAGCAAAAATATAAATTAATACAGATGAATCAGTATATCAAGGCAGTAATAAATATTCAGAATTTACTTCCATTAAATTTATTTTTAATCAATAACAGTGAATATTAAAATATTAATTTATCTCAAGAACCAAAAACATACTCAAATTATTTTTAGCAGGCCCATTTAAGAGAATGTGAATTTTGAAAGTATAAACTTTAATGTATTTATAGAACTATTACTATAATTTCACTTTATGAAAATATAATCTAAGCAATGCATTATACATGTATGTTTATTTATTGATAAATATATTAAGAAATTAAGAGTCATTTACTTTATCTGGACTGAGTATCTTTATTTGTTGAGTAATCCTATGTAATAAAGAGCTAATATGCTAATTAAACCAGATGGTGGAATGACCTTCCATAAGAATCAGTGGGTGCGGGGCAGGGCTGCAGGGCCACAAGGCAGCCAGAGCTATGAGGGCCGAGTCCCTTGAAGAAGTTTTGTGGGGAGTGGGCCTAAGAGGGAAGTTGGACATCCTTAGTGCTGCCATGGAGGCAGGAGAGGCTCCTGCCCCCGCCATTGCGCTTGCCAGCTGTGAGCCCAGCTTCTGGCTGAGCGGCGCTCCCCCTATGTGAGCACACTGACCACCATGGGGCAGCTCCTGTGTTGAGTGTCTGTCCCCTGGTGGTCAGTGCGCATCATAGTGACCACTGATTCCGCCATTTGGTTGATCTGCATATTAGCCTTTTATTATATAGGATTTCTAGGTTTAGTCCATTGCTAATGATTAAAGATTATAATGAAACAATTTGCATTCAATAGTAGACAGCTTAATAATCATGATTTTACACAGAACCTGTAAAAATCTCAAATAATAAAACAGTTCCTGATTTGTATCTTCACATTATAATCTTCACATTATAAATCTTATATTTTCCTTTCCTATAACGTTTGCTTGCATTCTCATACTCATGGTCTTTACTGCCATGTTCTCCCTCTACTCTCTCACTTTCTCTATCCCAATTAATTCCTTCTGTCTTGAACAGGTATTCATTTTCTCCTATGTGCTAGCATTTAGTGCTTCATCTGTCACTAAGATAGACATAATCAATAATATTCAAAAAATGCAAACATTAAACATAAAAATACATTAATTTTACTTAAAATTTGACAATTGATTTGAAGCCAAAGTTAATTTGAGAGGACAGAACAGAGAGCTCCAAGTTTAGTGATGGTCAGGGGGAGTTTCTCATAAGAAATATATAAACAGCAACCCAAAGTATGAATAGGCATTGGCGAGGTAAAGCAGGGTGAGAGAAGGGAGCATTTTAATTAGCATAGTTTCAGGAAAGAGTGGACAATGAGAGATGGAAGTGAGAGAAGCCTTTACAGTCTAGAGAAAGTTTGGGGGGATTGTGATAAAAGGACATTATGATAAGGTTAGAAATTAAGAAGCAACAAGCAAATGATAAAAGGATGGGTGATGGAAACATTGGAGAAATTAAGGAGCAACAAGCAAATGATAAAAGGATGGATGATGGAAACATTGGATGGGGATTCGTGGTTTGTGTATAGCTAATTTAGTGGTTAATTAAGTTTCATAATTAAAACAGGTGAAATATAATTATAATTGATGTGAAACTTACCAATGAATGAACTCTTTTAAACAAACATTCTTTTAAATGAACACTGCATAGTTAAGTCATTTGTGAACATAAATATTTAAGAGTAGCATTTTATAAAATACTAAAGAAATTTTAATAATATAGTTTTATATTTACTTGTAAATATGTTATCTTAAAGCATTTAGAAAGTATTCTGCTAATAAACTGTTTTCTTTGATTTTTTAGCACGTGGGAATAACTGTTTACTTAATTTGTCTCATTTTTCCTTCTCTTAAATAAGACTTCCTCCTGCTCCATTTTCCCTCTGGAACACACACATACACATATTTCTACATAGCAAATGGTTTTCCTTGATCTTTTCTGCTAAGATATTTTTTGGGATTGTTGTGCAATAAGCTTACACATTAGAGAAATAATCATTAAAGCCAATTTAGAAATAATTAAAATTCCTTTAAATACCAATGGTAAATGAGTAATATAAGCAAATGCCAATACTCAGAATATATATATATATATATATATATATATATATATGAAATTTTAACTTGCTGTCAACTTTATCAAATGGACATACTAGTAAAAACATTATTAGTCATATTCAACTATTTTTTCTAAATTTGTAGTTACAAAAATTGAGTGATTTAAAAAATTAAATAGCAAGTTTCAAAAAAATTACTATGTATTCATGTAATGATTTAAGTAATTTAAAGGATTAAAGTTTAAACTTGTTTTAGATATTTTGAGTAAGGAAATAGAAGAGCAAATGCTGTTATGCTTTGGTAAAATTTATTAAGTATTTTTGTGAAAATTATATATATATATATATATATATATATATATATATATATATATATATATTAGAGCAATATTGCATTCCAAACAAATTGATATAATTTTTAAGGTGTGGTATTCAAATCCAAAGCAGGAATCTGCATGTCCCTATATTGGTTATAAATTTTGAAATAAGGATAATCATGCTGTTAAAGATAGAGAGTACTTTAAATTTTATAAAGAAATAACTATTCCATATGGACTAGCAGCAGTTCTCAACCTGTGGGTCGCGACCCCTTTGGCGATAGAACGACCCTTTCACAGGGGTCACCTAAGACCATCCTGCATATCAGATATTTACATTACGATTCATAACAGTAGCAACATTACAGTTATGAAGTAGCAATGAAAATAATTTTATGGTTGGGTCACAACATGAGGAACTGTATTAAAGGGCCAGAAGGTTGAGAACTACTGGACTAGGGTAATAATAATCACGAAAAAGGGACAACATCCATATGGTTCTGAAGTTTGCTGATGAATAAAGAGGGAGCTAATCCTATTTCTTACAGAGTTATCAAGAATTTTATCATTTATTATTTTATCATTTAATTTTATTTTGTTCAAAATATATAAACCTAATTGTCATATGATTTCTTATATTAATAGGATTAATTTTATTAACAGATTTCCTTCTATTGAATCATTCTCACCTTCATTTGGGAGTGGGGAAGTAAAATGAAGAGAAGGAAGGAAGGAAGGAAGGAAGGAAAGAAGGAAGGAAGGAAGGAAGGAAGGAAGGAAGGAAGGAAGGAAGGAAGGAAGGAAGGAAGAAAGGAAGGAAGGAAGGGAGGGAGGCAGGGAGGGAGGGGGGAGAGGGAGGGAAGACAAAAAGAGTGTGTTAGTGGGTGGGTTAGTGGGTGGTGCTGAATCATTCAGGGAATCCTCTGAGAGACTGTAGAATACATTCAGTTCAACCCAGTATAGTTGAGGTATTTTCCACCTTTCCTTCCCTCAATAATTGACCTGTCTCCTGATTTGTTAACACTCTTGCATGATGCCCTGCCATAGGGCATATGGAACAAGTTCTCATGGCTAAGGAAAGCCTCAGGCAAAGAGAGGTACATGTGCTTGAGGTCAAGAGCTATCTGCCTATGTCAGACCTATCCGCTAACTGCAAACGACCTGTGCATGGGCTGAGAGAGTGAGAGTATATGCTTCCTATTTCTTCAGTTGCTTTTAGCAGTCAGTTCTCCTTTCACGGCCCTGACTTTCTCCAGTGAACTTTCAGTGCTATGATTATTTTGTGCATTTCTGTCCTATCATTTGTATGTACCTATTTTACTATTAAATTTATTGCTTAATCTGACTTAAGTGTTTATGGTAATCTCAAAGAAACCCTAACTGATACAAGATGACATGATAAAATAATTTCTTTCTATGTACCTATTTTTTCACCTTAATTCCAGGAAACAAAATTCCTCTTACCTAATTCCTATCCCTGTGGAGCTCTTTTATTCTCCTTTGCTGGCACCTTCTCTTCTTGACTTTTAAATATTGGAGGACTCAAAACTCTGCCCGCTGTCATGACATACTCTCTACCTACTATCACTTAAAATATGATTGCTAGAGAAATTACTGCTACCTCAGTCACCTCCTCCCAAACCCCTTACTTCCAGTTTCCCCTGGATATTATTATCAGAGTAAATAATACCACCCAGTAGCTTAGATGAAATTCTCAGATTTATCCATCTTCTATCCTGATCACCCAACTATATCCCCCAGCAAGCCAAGCTACTAAACCCCTAAAATATATTCTGGACCAATAACTCCACCTGCATGGCTATCACCCTAGACCTAGACCAGTCCCCATCATCTCCCTCTGAGACCATCACAACAGTTTCCTCCCTGGTTTCCCTTCTTTCATACAGGTCTTCCCTAGAGTACATTTCAATACAACAACTAAGGAGCAGCCTTTTTCACCTTCCACTTAAAACCCCCCATATGCCCTATTATACTCTAACATCCAAACCTCTTACCATTAATTACAAGTCTATACCAGTAAATATTACTCTCCGGCTAGTACATTGTGGCCTCCTTGCTGTCATCAGCATAAATTCAGTTGCTTTGTGCTCCTCCTAATAAAAAAATTTGCAATGCGCTTTAAGTTCTATCAGAAATGTTAACAGAAGCAATGTTTATCATTCTAAAATTTAAGAGCCAACAAGTGCTCCATGCTCAAGCCCATCTTTTCCCCTATCATGTTAACCCATGATGCTCCATAAAGGGGCTGCTAACTTAGCTTAAGCTCTAGAATCAAAAGAGCATTGAGCAGAGGTATGCCTAACCTATGATGCATGTATAGCATTATGCGTAAGAAATAAACTCCTATTCATGTAAGCCGCTGGCATATAATGATTGATAAACACACCAAACAAATTTCTGTCATAAGGCACTGTATTTGCTGTTTCATTTTCTTGGAACTATCTTCTCCTAGCACAAAACCATCTTCTTCTTTTTGTAAAATCCTCCCAGGAAGACATTATTTTATTGATTTTTAGAGAGAGAGGAAGGGAGGGAGAGAGAGAGAGAAACACTGATGTGAGAATGCAGCATAGACTAGTTGACTTCCACATGCTCTGGACCATCCTGACAGGAAATTGAACCCTCAACCTTTCAATGTAGGGGGCTATGCTTCAACCAACTGAGTCACCCCAGCCAGGGCACATATTCTTCTTTTTATGGCTTATTTCTTCACTTAATTTTATTCCTGTATAAATGCCAACTTTTTAAAAAGGACTTTATTCCTCCTTATGTAAGACTAGAGGCCCGGTGCACGGATTTGTGGACTGGTGGGGTCCCTTTGGCTTGGCCTGTGGAGGTTGGGCCAAAAAGGCCTCTCTGACATCCCTCGAGGAGTCCCATATTGTGAGAGGGCACAGGCCAGGCTGAGGTACCCCACCGTTGCACGACCGGGGCTGGGGAGGGACCATGGGAGGGCTTTAGGGTGTGTCTGGCCTGTCTCGCCCAGTCCCAATCGGCCAGACCCCACCAGCATGCTAACCTATTGGTTGGAATGTCTGCCCCCTAGTGGTCAGTGCTCATAACAGCAACTGGTTGAATGGTCGAACAGTCAGGCACTTAGCATATTAGGCTTTTATTATATAGGATAATACATTTTACTTGATTTTCCTTCATAGTACTTACTACTAATGAAAATTTTATATCTTTTTCAAAACATTGCAAGCAAAAGGAATGCAGAAATCTTGTCTCCCCTGTCCACTGTGGTATGTGACTTGTACATTCCCATCATGTAACAAGTATATTTACTGAATTGATGACAACTAGTATAATAAATATTTGTTAGATGAGTGAATGGATTATTTAAATACTTAATATAAGAAAGTTTACCCTGCATTCTATGAGAAGTTGATACATAATCATTAACATCAAGATAATTTATTAAGTCTCAAATACAGGGAACTGTCTAGACAACTAAGCAGAGTGAATATAAGATGAGAAAATAGTGAATTGTGTTTAGACTTCACTGCAGTAACATTCAATGTGAAAAGACTATGATCAGTTTTTTCTAAATCCTGAAATTGAAGAAAATGTACTTTGACAGTACTCACCCAGCCAAAATTACATTCAAACATATGGCAACTAATATTGTGAAACATAAAGGAACACACACAAAAAAAATGGCATCCGTTTGTTCTAAAATAAGAAGACCAAGCACTAAAATCAAGAAAATGTAGAGCTAAATTTAAATGAAAATCATATGAGCAAACAAATAACTGTGAAAATGACCTATGAGTGGTACACTCTTTAATATAAAGTTAATACTAAACTTTTGTACTTATCCTATCTAATAAAAGAGAAACATGGTAATTAGCATACGACTGCTACCCTTCCCATTGGCTAATCAGGGAGATATGCAAATTAACTGCCAGCCAAGATGGCGGCCGGCAGCCAGGCAGCTTGAAGCGAACATGAGGCTTGCTTGCTTCAGTGACGGAGGACTCCAACGTTCCCCGCCTGCCGCTGCAGGCCTCTGAGCTGGCAGTTTGAAATATAGTTACAAAAATAGAAGCTAAACAAAACCCCAGAAACCAGCTTTCAGCTAGCCGGGATCTCAGACCTGGAGTTGATACAGAGTTTCGGTCGTAGAACCTAAACAAACCAGATACCTGCTTTCAGGAGCAGAGGCCTAAGAACTGGAGCCTCAGAGCTAAAGCTGGCTCAGAATAAAAAAAAAAAGAAAAAAGAAAAAAAGGAGCAGTTGGGAGCTTCAGTCCGAGCCTGAAAACAGCCCTCAGCCCCTCACCCAGACTGGCCAGGCACCCCAGTGGGGACCTCCACCTTGAAGGGTGTGTGACCAGCTACAAGCCGCCATCATCCCCTTATCCAGGCTGGCCAGGCACCCCAGTGGGGACCCCCACCCTGATCCAGGACACCCTTCAGGGCAAACCAGTGAGCCCCCACCCATGCACCAGGCCTCTATTCTACATAGTAAAAGGCTAATATGCCTCCCAGCACCAGGATCGGTTGAGCCGCGAGGTCTCCCGGCATCGGGGTCAGCATGACAGGGGGCAGCGCCCAAACCCCCTGATCACCCTGTGGCTCTGTGTGTGACAGGGTGCGGTGCCCCAACCCCCCCACCCCACGGGCCCTGCTCTGTGTGTGATGGGGTTTCTGCATTCCATAACCTCCCCATCGGCCCTGCCCTGAGTGTGACAGTGGCGGCGCCCCAACCCCCTGATCGGCCCTGCTCTGTGGGTGATAGAGGGTGGCGCCCTAACCCCCTGATCCTCCCTGCTCTGTGCATGACAGGGGGGGAGCTCCTCAACCCCCTGATGGGCCCTGCTCTGTGAGTGACAGGGGGCAGCGCCCCAACCTCCTGATCCGCCTGCTCTGTGTGTGACAGGGGATGGTGCTGCAACCTCCCCATCGACCCTTCCTTGAGTGTGACAGGTGGCGGTGCCCCAACCCCCCAATCAGCCATACCCTGAGCGTGACTGAGGGTGGCATCACAACCTCCTAATCTGCCCTGCTCTGTGCATGACAGGGGGCGGCACCCCAACTCCCCAATCGGCCCTGCTCTGAGCCCGACCCGTCGCTGCACCTAGGGATTGGGCCTGCCCTCTGCCACCCGGGAGCAGGCCTAAGCCAGCAGGTCGTTATCTCCCGAGGGGTCCCAGACTGCGAGAGGGCACAGGCCAGGCTGAGGGACCCCCCCCTTCCCCACTGAGTGCACAAATTTTTGTGCACCGGGCCTCTAGTGGTTATAGAATACAACATAAAAGTTATAAGTATTTAAATATGAAACTGAGAAGTGATTTGAAGAAGGTTGGAGTAAATGGAAAAGTTCTAAGTAAACAACTTTTCATTTAAAAATTTCAGTCACTTCTAATTTTAGAATGTATCAGTTAGAAAAATAATGAATCCATATTTTTAATTACTATTGTTAATTTTCTTTAACTTAAAGATATGTTTTTGGAAGTAATATCTATCCTTTCAGATTAACTTATAGTCATCTACAGTTCAGCAATTTTTAAATCATGTTTCCGTTTTCTTTTTTAAAAAAATTAAAAAGTGTTAAGTAGCATGGTATTATGACATCATTTTTCTATACGAATATTTACTTTTCTTTTCTTTCTAACTCGCACAATATGTCTCTTTCAAAATATAAGAATGACATACAGATGAATATTTTTCAGGTTTAGAATGGGTTAGAAATCTCATTTTGTTGTTGGTTTTCCACTAAAATTCCTTGTAATGACCATGTTGTCTGTTTACATCAACAATGTGTGTGTGTGTGCGTGTGTGCGTGTGTGTGTGTGTGTGTGTGTGTGTGTGTGTATTTGAAGGAAATGAAATAGAAAAGAGTGAAAAAAATCATGTGAGTGAAAACTTCATATTTCATTATGGGTAAATAAATCTGTACATAGTATTTAAATACTACTTAGAAATATATAAATTATCACTAGAGTACATCTAAATATTCATATTACTGACAAGGAGAGTGGGATAATAATTATGTTCTTTATAATTATTGCTATAATATTTTATTTTCCCATTGAAACTTATTTATTCCTTTGTAAATATATCTTTTTTACCAAGAAATTGAACATATGAGTTTTCAGTCTATCATAGTAAGTATATCTAGAGAACAAGTTTACTTGGTGGAGCTATACAAAAGGTAGTTAAATGCCAATGCTCTATCAGATACTTTGTCAAGATCTGGGGGGAAACACATTATGTTGTTTCACTATACTAAATGGGATTGGTGTTGAGCATTATTCATGTCTACTAGTATACTGTCTCAATTATCTTATACATGAGCCACTTTCAGGTTTGAGGTTAGCAAGACAGCATGATTTTATTCTGGCACAATGGGAATGTATTCTTGCTTCGGTGCATATCACTATTTGCATTTTTAGTGATTGATGATTTGCTTATACTAGGTGTATGTTGAATTTGATTTACCTGGTTATCAAAGAGAAGTTCACAATGCAGGACGATCTTCACATGACCTAAACTATTAGTGTTTTCATGCAAATAAAATACGTCTCCTAAACTTGACAACAGCTGAATGCTCTCCAGGGGAGAGACTCTGACTTGTAAGTGAAAATGAGAGCCCTTTTCAATATATGTAAAGGGAATCTAAAAAGAAAATCCACCTCTCTCCTTGAGTGAATTGACTATAAAATTTCTATATGGGAAATATTGGCAGCCATGTCTTCCACAGAGTTTGGAGAAAAAAAATAATGTGTGGTAGATCAAGCAATCTCAAAGAGAGAATTGGTAAAAATTGGGAGAAAAAAATGGTAATGTTTAACTCCTCATAAACTTTATTCTGACTTTTCACTCTATGATAGTTCTTTCTAATATATTTCCAATTTCTTTATTATTTCAAGTCAGATCTCTATTACTTGCAAGAAAAAGACTTCTTATCAATATATTAAATATATGCAGAATTGTTTATTCAAGAATAAGCTCTTGGCCCTGGCTGGCGTAACTCGGTTGTTTAAATGTCATCCTGTGCAATGAAAGGTTGCTGATTTGATTCCGGTCACATGTCCAGGTTTTGAGCTCGATCCCCAGTAGAGGGTATGGAGGAGGAAACCAATGAACATTTCATTTTCACATCAGTGTTTCTCTCCCTTTTCCTTTATCTCTCTTAAATAAATAGATAAATGCATAAATGACTGTATAAAGTCTTAGGAGATTATTATGAAAATTTTAGTTAAATGTTTTAAACCATGCATTCCCACTGGAATAAAGAAATCCTTAGTCACATAAGGAAAATCTAAGTTAATAATGAAAATCATTGTAACTATTAAGTTTCAGCTGAGTTTCATAGGTTGGGTTCCAGGAAGCAGCCCCTAAGATGTAGATCTCTAAGTAGTTGTTTACTGGAAATTATTTTTAGAAAAAGACAAGTAGGAGAGGAAAGCTTCTTGGAGTAAAGGAAAAGTTGAACTTCTTTGCAGGCACAATATAAACTTCTGTTGATTCCATAGGAAGCACTCAAGCTGATGGTCTCCAAAGATGTTTTTAATTGAGCCAAAGAATAATCGGGACCTAACCCCATGTCAACTAGTCATTGCATACAGGCAGTGCCTTTGGTTGAGGGTCCTTTCTGAAAAAGAATTCAGTTATGAATTATCAGTAGGCAAATGCTTTATGTTGATGGGGAAATTAGTACCTACACCCCAAAAAGGGGAGTTTAGTGCAGAATACCACAGTATCTACTATATTAAATACAGTAGCATTTCTAGATTTTATTTAATTTATATTTAGCTAATGATCTATAGTACTAAAAGTCTAGGTGGCCCTCGCATCCTCACATCATCACAAGATGGCCATGCCCATGTTGTCACAAGATGGCCGCCACAAGATGGCCAGCAGGGGAAGGCAGTTGGGGGCAACCAGGCTGGCAGAGGAGGGCGGTTGGGAGTGATCAGGCCAACAGGGGAGCAGTTAGGGGGTGATCAGGCTGGCAGGTGGAAGGGGTTAGGGCAATTAGGCAGGCAGGCAGGTGAGTCGTTAGGAGCCAGCAGTCCCAGATTGTGAGAGGGACTGCTGGTTTAGTCCCAGATTGGAGAGGGTGAAGGCTGAGCTGAGGGACACTCCCCTGGTGCACGAATTTCATGCACCAGGCCTCTAGTATTAATATAATATTATTTAGCAATACATTTGCCCTGTATGATTCTTAGATCAGTATAGTAAACTGCAAAGGAAGGAGCAGTAGACAATTAATAATCAAGATATTGTTTTTTAATTCCCACTAGTGGATACTTTTAATATTTCTGGATCAGGAAATCCATGTATAGAAACAGTGGGAGTCTGTGTATTGGCAAATATTTGGCACATTCAGTGTCTAATTAATTGGTATCATCTGAACTTAGGATAATTTAATTCCCTAAAAGTTACAGACACTTATAATTTTAAATAAGAGAGATTCTATCATGTCCAGAGCTTTCCTGTGGTTGATTTGACTGAAATGACATTCATTGTCTTGTATATGTGAAAAGAGAAATAGGGGCCAGAATGGAAGTTAAATGTGCCCATATGTCCTACCGCATTCTCTATACTCACTCCATCAACCAGTCTGGCAGTGCAACACATAATGTTTTATTTAATTAAAATGAAATGTAACTTCTTCTCTAAGGTTTTCAACATCTGTATTTATCAGGAAGAATAGAATAAAAGCACAATGATTTTTCATCAAATGCTCATGATCTATGATAAGAAAATTATAATTGTCATTGTATTAATCTCTCTGAATATTCCCAGATATCCTCACAGAACATTCCTTACTTACATTCTAACTAAATATCACTACTTTAAAACTCCAGATTATTCATAAACCAAATGGCAAAGAAACCCTTCTTCAAAACCATAAGGTCACCAGGAAATTGGCAATGGTGGAATTGCAATGATAAAAAACAACATTTGCAAATCATTAGAATATAGTAAAAGAGATCCACCCCAGAACCTTTGGACTACTAAGTTTTACAAAATTACTCATAAAAGTCTGAACTATGCTCGATATTTTATAAACTAAAATAAATTGCATTTTTTTTTAGTATTTTGTGAACTGGAGGTGTGCTTTCTTTTAAAATCATAAATCAACTGATATTGATATTTAATTTTCTCTGCTGATAAGATATATTGAACCATTTTGCTGTTATTACTGATATTGTTTAACTACAAGGCAAGAAAGTCTTTTGTTTGTTAAAATCACTTTATTTGCTAGAAATGTTATTTAAAGCTTAAGAATCTGGGGCAAAGTAATAAAAGTCACTTTGTTTAATGTGTTTGGAAATTGTTTATATAAAGAAAAGAGTTTGGAGTCTAAAACCTAGAGTTATAAGTTTATTTCTGCTATTAAATGACTATGATTTGGGAGATTACCTAAAATGTCTGATTCTCTGTAAAATTAGATAAAAGGATAACACAACTTTAAAAAAAAGTCACTTTTCAATTTATTTGATATTTCATTGTCCTCCCCTCCAGTTCCTCCTTCTGACCGCAGATGAAGAAGTAGGGAAGAGATAACTTGGAACATCTCTGCTGTTTCGCACACTTAAACAAAATCAGTTATCATCACACGATTCAACAATTCTATTTTTAATTCATTCTAATCCATTTATTTATATAGCAAACATTTCTTCAGTACTGTTTTATTATCATTTTATCTGATAGATTGTAGGACCAAGACAAAATTTGTTCGTAAGCTTCTTATAATCAAGTAGAAGAATCGAATATGCATGTATAAATTATAGTGCCTAAATACCATGTTGCAATTTGCAAGAATTGAAACTTGAACAATGTTCATAAGTAGCACAGGAAAAGAACAAATGAAGTATAGACATTTTGGAGATACTGAGTGAGAAGCAGTGTACAGGTTACTGGAGCATAATTCTTTCCCAAGGTCCTATAGGCATTTTCTCTCTGGAGAAATGTAACATCCCCAAGTCAAGTTCTTAGAATAGCACTGATTTAATCTTCAGGTCTTATAAATGCTTGTATCTTTTGTATTTCAAAAAATATCTGTGATAAAATCCATAAAAAATAAAAAAGAGAAAAATGTATTAAAATTTTAGTAATTAGTTGTTGAGTGTTTTCTTTTAAACATCTGAAAATAATGTTGGATTATTTCTTCTTTAAGAGAATAGCTAAAATATTTTCAGAAAAATATAGATTATGGTGTGCTTCCATGAACTCTGTCATGTTTTTTTTTAATGTTTTTATTTGATTTTTGAGAGATCGGAAGAGAGAGGGATAGAGAGATAGAAACATCAATGAGAGAGAAATAATGATTGGCTACCTCCTGCACAGCCCCTACTAGGGATTGGGGTAGCAACCCCAGCATGTGCAATGACTGGGAACTGAACCAGGGACCTCTTGGTTGAGGGATCCATGCCCAACCACTGAGCACCACCAGCCAGGCTGAACTCTGTCTTTTTTTATCCCTTAAAATGCTTCTTTGTAGCACATCCATTTTCTCCTTTAACTCCGGAAAACAAGAGCTTCAGTGTATCTCAACTCTGACAAAGAGTCCCTGAATTTCTGCAAACATCTGTGTTCTGGAATTAAGTTAGTGCTCAGATACTCAACCATATAAGATGTTGTTCTGAAGTGCACCTTAAATAGCATTCTAATTTCTTTAACATAGTGGCTAGTAATACACATTACAATGGCAACAAGTAAAGCACTATTTTAGTTTTAATGAGCACTTAGATGTTAAGCCTGTAGATAAAAGCCAAGATTGATTATGTAATAGTCCTCAAAATAAATTATAATTTTTATAAAGTCATTATATCTTAGTGTCAATATAAAAAATTCATATCTTGTGTATATTCTAAATATTTAAGATATTTTTCACTCAGAAACCTCTACTTAGTGTATAAAAAGAAAAATATTATTCTTATTCTAAAGATCATATTTGTTTTTACATAAAAACTCTGATTTTATATGAAACTTTGAATACTTGGCAAGTATTCTATAGTGTATGTTTAGATTTTGTAGAATGTATTTTAGAATCTCACGAAGTGGCTCACTTCATATTTTTCCTCAAATCATACAATTCCATGACTTCACTTGCCATTTGTAAATAGATAAATTTGAAGTTTTTATCTCTAACACAGAAATACATTGTAAAAAGTAATGCAATATAGGTAACACTCTATTTAACATCTCCACTTATATGTCTAAGAAGCACCAAATTTAATCTTCATTTATTAAAACACTAACTCCTAATGATGACACTCAGATGTACACAAAGAAACATATACCTGCATACAAATATACACATACTAGAGGCCCGGTGCATAAATTTGTGCCTGGGTGGGGTAGGGTCCAGCTGGCCTGCCCTGATGGGGACTGATCAGAGCAGGTTGGTGAGAGGAAGGGGACATAGGAGGTGGGCCGGCCTGGCTACTGATGAGAGGGGCTGCCCCCAATCAGGGTGGGGGGGCTGATTGGAGGCAGGGCTGGCCGAGGGGAGGGGCCATGGGAGGTTGGTAGGGGGGGCGATTGGGGCCTCAATCAGAACGGTTGGCCACCACAGTGCATGTCATAGTGACCAGTTGTTCTGGTCATTCTGATCGTTCTGTCATTCTGGTCGCTTGGCTTTTATATGTGTACTAGAGGCCCAGTGCACAAAATTTGTGCACGAGGGGGGGGTGTCCTTCAGCCTGGTTTGCACACTCTCCAATCTGGGACCCTTTGGGACCCACAGGGATTGGGCTTAAACCAGCAGTCGGACATCCCCCTCCCAATCTGGACCACTGGCTCCTAACTGTTCACCTGTCTGCCTGCCTGATTGCCCCCTAACCAACCCCCTGCTGGCCTAATTGATGCCTAACTGCTCCCCTGCCAACACAGTCACCCTTAACTGCCTTCCCCTGCAGGCCTGGTTGCTCCCAACTGCCCTCCCCTGCTGGCCTGATCTCCCAGAACTACCCTCCCCTGCTGGCCTGTTCGCCCCCAACTGTCCTTCCCTGCCAGCCATCTTGTGATGACCATCTTGTAGTGGGCATTTGTGGCAACCATCTTGTGATGACATAGTGGTGGCCATTTAGTGATGACATCATCTGACACCACCTAGACTTTTATTATATAGGATAGATACAGGAAACCTTCAACTTATACAATGTTCCTTATGTCAGAAAGTATTGTGGCCATTAAAATTATGATTATAAAATGAATACATGATTGTCATAGAAAAATGACAAAGTGTAGAAAACTGTAAAGCCAATAATTTCACCTGTTGTTCAACTATCTAGAAATCGTAGTGTTTTGAGATTTAGTATATTTAATTTTAAACAGCTCTTCTTGGTCTGTTACTCTTTGATCATGGTAGTTTCTTATATTTTGAATGTAATATTTTCAAGTATTTTTAAATATCTTTATTAAATAATGAGTTTAATTTTTTTTTTTTTATCTTTTTTACATTCTGTACTTTCCTCAAAGTGTTTAATTACCTCTATCTATAATTTCATACTCAGGAACAAGATCTACACTAATAAAAGAGAAAAATGGTAATTGGGGTACGGTGCTACCGTTTTCATTGGCTAATCAGGACTATATGCAAATTAACTACAAACTAAGATTGGCAGTTAACTGCCAACACGATGGCGGTTAATTTGCATATGTAGGCACAATGCAGAGAGGCGAAAGGGAAAGCAGGAAGAAGCCCCCTGCCACTGACAGTGATCAGAAACCCAGGGGGGAGCTAAGAGCTGGGGGGCAGGGCAAAGGAAGCCCTGGGGCAGCCTTTGCCCTGCCCCCCAGCCATGATCGGAGAATCAGGCGCCTTTGCCGCCCTGGCCAGTGATAGCAGGAAGTAGGGGTGGAGCCAGCGATGGGAGCTGGGCACGGTCGAAGCTGGCAGTCCCAGGAGCTAGGGGTCCCTTGCCTGGGCCTAAAGCGGAGCCCACGATCGCGGGGCCGCTGCAACTGCGGGTCCCCGCTGCCCGGGCCGGGTGCCCAGGCCAGAGGCGTTAGGCCTGGGCAGGGGTGGAGCCTGCAACCGCGGTTAGCTGGGGGGGGCGGAGCCGGGGATTGGGGGGATATGATGGTCCCCTTACCCAGGCCTGAAGCCTGGGTCAGAGGGGTCAGGCTTGGGCGAGGGGTGGAGCAAGCGATCAGAGGGAGATGGGGGTCCCCTGCCCAGGCATGATTCCTGGGCCAGAGGCCTCAGGCCTGGGCGGGGGCCAGAGCCAGTGATCGGGGGGAGATGGGGGTCCCCTGTCCAAGCCTGACACCTCTGGCGGAGGCGTCAGGCCTGGGCAAGGGGCCGATCAGGCGATCGGAGGGTGATGGGGGTCAACGCCTGAGGGCTCCCAGTATGTGAGAGGGGGCAGGCTGGGCTGAGGGACACTCCCCCTCACACACACCCAGTGCACGAATTTCATGCACCGGGCCCCTAGTAATAAAATAATTGATTGTAATGTCCATCCAATGAGTAGGATTTACTTAAGCATAGTAGGTAAATCAATTATTTTTTTATTTTTTTTTTTTTAATTTTTATTGCTTAAAGTATTACAAAGGGTATTACATATGTGTCCATTTTATCCCCCCGCCCTAGACAGTCCCCTAGCCTCCCCTATCCCCCAATGTCTTATGTCCACTGGTTATGCTTATATGCATGCATACAAGTCCTTTAGTTGATCTCTTACCCCCCTACCTCCTGCCCCGCAACCCTCCCCGGCCTTCCTGCTGCAGTTTGACAATCTGTTTGAGGCAGCTCTGCCTCTGTATCTATTATTGTTCAAAAGTTTATAATGGTCTCTATTATCCATGAATGAGTGAGATCATGTGGTATTTTTCCTTCATTGACTGGCTTATTTCACTTAGCATAATGCTCTCCAGTTCCATCCATGAAAATCAATTATTATTCAGGAAAACTATACCATTAGATTATAAGTTGCTTTTGAGCAAATTAGTAAAAGACAATTTGTTTTCTCAATAGATGCAACCCTGGCAGATGACTCAGGAAGCAGAGTGTGAGCAATCCTTTAGCCTCTACTGTCTTGTCTGCGTATCTTCTGCAAGGCACAAACTGCAAGGTGTATGCCATGATCCTCAGGCTGTGGGAGCCTTAAATGCTGGATTGACAGATACCAACATTTTTTTTAGCTGCTCCCATCTTTCAAGAAATTTAATTAAATGTCTTTACTGAGAAAACTTATGAATTCTCTTCATGGTGAGGACTTGAGTACAAGTCTTTCTATAATTAACAGCAAGTGAAGTTGGAAAATCAAATAATTTATGAAGCAAACATGTTTTTGTGATTTTGTTTTCAGTCTCATTCCTTATATCTGACATGCATGATGCCTATGGCCTCTGGTTCTGGAAGCTCATCAGGGCTCTTCTGGACAGATCTGCTCTATTCTATGCCAGAGTGCCCCTCCAAGAAGTTGCTTCCTTAACTCTCCTTTATCTGTCACCTTTCCTTCTAAATTTCCATTTTATAGAAATGCATGAGATAACTTTTATAATACCATCTCTTTTTTGTGGATATATATTTTAATTCCTTAGGAAAAAGAAAAATAAAGCATTTTCATTCACTTATTAAAAAGACATTAAATAATTTTAATGTTTATCTTAATTGGTTGACTTAATTTTAAAAAGTTTCATACAAATATTTCAATGGGCAACAGGGTGAGTGTACTTTCTTGGGCTTCTCTTATGTTTTTATGGTCAAATCTTCTGAGACTTTTAATAGATTTTGCACCTCTCTAATTGCTGTACATTCAGAAGTTATATTTTTCTGCCACTTTCTGCCATTGTTTCTATTATCTATGTCTGTGTAATACACCACCCCAGAACTTACTGACTGAAACAAGAATCATGTATATTTTTCATGTGTCTGTGATTTGACAGGAACTCAGCTGAAAGGTTCATGCAGCTGCACTCAGTAGTCAAGGCTGGAATATCCAAATGGCTTTTCTTACATGTTTGGCATCTTGGCAGGGAGAGCTCAAAGGCTGGAACATCCTTCAGTCTTGTGTGGTCTTTCTAAGACAGTAGTTTACATTTCTTAGTCCATGGTAGCTGGCTTCAAAAGTGAGTGTAGCAAGAAATCAAGCCCTAATGTGTAGGCATGTGTTACACCTTCATTTACATCATTGCTATTGCCATGTCCCGGAGGCCAACACCAGTCACATAGGAAGCCAGAGTTAATATGGGTGGAACTAAATAGGGCATAAATACCAGGAGGTGCTGTTCATCTGGGGTCATAATGGTAACAGTTTTCACACCCATCAACTACTAACAGAGATGTTCTTCTGGTCACCTGGCTGTTTAGGGGATAATTTATTATTGAATAATTTAAACCACTACATATTTAGGTTAAGAAGCAATGCATAAAACATCTCAATATAAAGAAAAAGAAAGAAAAGAATGTAATCCTCAACTGAGGATATTTTTCTATTGCTTTTTTTTAGATAGAGTGGAAGGGAAGAGGGAAGGAGAGAGAGAAAGAGAAAGGGAGACACATCTATTGGTTGCCTACACTCACCCAAAAAGTGGCCAGGTAAGGAACCTGAACCCATTATCTGCCCCTGACCAGAATCAAATCCACGACCCTTCGTGTCCTGGCTGATGCTCTAACCACTGAGCATGCAAGCTAGAGCAAGAAAAAATTAATTCATCATTATCACTTGATTTCCTGCCTCTGCAGTTTCCTAGCACTGAACTTATTTCCCAAAGTTTAAGTTGCCTTTTGTGCATTTCTGCCATTACTGTGTTGAATTTTTGTGAGCTAGATTTTATAACAGGTGTTACAGAACGTCTCCCAGCTCCATGCACTCGTTATCAGCTGTACCCTCTGATACTCCGTGCTTCCTTTTATCCCATGCTTTTTTTCCATTATTCAGAGTGTCTTACCCTTATAAATTATGGGAACCCATTCATTCTTCCAGTCTCTGTTTAAGTTTTTGTTCTATAAGATTTTCTTTGATTGAATGATGTGATAAGAAGTCATCACTATCTCTTCTCTTCCTTGATAAATTAGTATAATATTTATAACTTTGATAACTCTGACAACTGAAATACTCTAAATATATTATCACTATACAGATTTATATATTTACATATGTATATATATGTAAATATACTGTATCATGCTCTCTTTTAGATGAACATTGAAACTGAATGCTCTTTTAGGTGAAATTGAAATTGAAGTATAATAATATTTCTTATTCCAATTTGTACATGGTTGTTTGTAAAATACTTTATAAATAATAGACCACACATTTATAGTTATTGAATAATTAGAGTAATGATTATAATTATTTAATTTATTCAACACATACTTGTGTCAGTTACTTTTCTAAGTGCTTTATGTAGGGTTTCCCCCAAAAATGTATACAAACACTTTGAATAATTATAAAGGCAATATATATTAAAATACATTTCACTTTTAAAATTGAGCTATTAGCTATTAAAGTGTATATGCATTTTGGAGGAACACCCTGTATTTAATTTCTCTCTCTCTCTTACACAGACACACACATAAAAATGAAGTACTTATTTTATCCTCATTATACAGATAACATAACTGAGGTTAAGAATATTTCTCAAACTCTAATTGTAAGGCTGTAGCAGAATGATAATTGAAGCCAGTTAATCTCGTACCAGAGTCCATGATCTCAGTCACCTTGCTCTACTGAATCTTGATTTTAATGAACTTGATATTAGTTGCCTTAATTTTCTCAATAAAAAATGTCTTTTTTAGTAACTAATTATTTATAACGATTTTATTTCTAATAATGTTGTACAGAATCATAGCTATCCAAATGTTAAAAGGACATAATGTTTATCTAGTGTTATAACCTCATTCCAAGGAAGAGGTAACATTTTTAATAATTTGTTCAAAAAAGATCCAAGATGTGAACAGAGATTATTTCACTCACTGACCAGCTTTCACCTCTTACCATTCAGATAATAACACAAAGGTCCATAATAGCAATTTTGAATGTTAAGTATAGGAGGGGAAAAATATGAGAGAATTGGTACTAGAGGTTTGGAATAAGTATAAAGAAAAAAAATGTTCAGAAGATTTTGGGATCATTTCAAAGGTATTTTTTTCTGATACTTGGCAAGTGTCAATTAAAAAATATAGCAGTAACTAGTGGGAATGAGAATGTTAAAAACAACAACAAAAATATATAGTCACGTCAGAAGTTGACAACATGCACAGTAACAGATTTAAAAATTGAAAACACATCCATAAAGATCATATTCATTTTATCTGAATGACTATTTGGGTATAGAGCATATCCCAAGATACCAAAAGTGTTAATATATATAATATATACATATTATATATATATTATGTATATATATATATATATATAATGTATATTATATATATTAGGACTCTCAAAATAGAAAAAGGTCAGAAAAATAGTGAAAAATAAGCACCATATTAGAAAAAAAGAGAACAGATTGTCAATTAAAAAATTACTCAGCCTTATGTGAGATTTCCTTTCATTTTAGTTTTTATAACCAAAATCAACTTTATATAATTAGAAAAATTATCCCAAACTACTCCATCTACTAGAAATAAAATTTTAGCATTATTCTAAACATATATGTGGATTTTTCCCTTTGTTTAAGGAATAAAATTATCCCCAATTTCCATCTTAGATTGACTTCTCAAACAAATAATAATGAAAACATTAAAATGTTTTGCCATTGGAAAGTTCATGAAAGCAACATGCTAATTTCAGAACACTTTTTATGGAAAAATATAAACAAGTTTCATTTTTCATATACTTAACCTCTCTTTTATCTTTATAAATGGTAATATTGAAATAGACTTTCACTGATAGACTCCCTAAGGGATTCAGAAACCATTTCTGGGAAATCTTAGTTATTATAACTTCTATTTAGAACCCCAACATGAAACCACAGTCATTTTGTTGTTGTTGATGAATAGAATAGTTCAAAGTCATTTATTCTACAAACATACAGAGTGAAAAAACACTAAAATTGCCTCTATTTTAAGATGCTCATTTTTCTCCTATTTAGTGGTTTTTACCTTAAGAACATTGTGTATTAAGGTGTTATTCTAAAGTACATGACTTATTAAAAACAAAATTTTATAATTTATCAGGATCCATCTATGTATTAATTAGGATTTGGTTATTAAAGCAGAAATTACCCTAGTTCTTCAAATAGTGAAGAGAAAAAGTGGGGCGGGATTTAATACAGGGAACTGGTTAAACAAGTTTTGAAAGAGCAGACCTGACAAACAAGAGAAGCTAAGATGCTCAAGAGCAGTGGAACCTGTGGGTCGCGACCCCTTTGGGGGTCGAATGACCCTTTCACAGGGGTCACCTAAAACCATCGGAATACACATATATAATTACATATTGTCTTTGTGATTAATCACTATGCTTTAATTATGTTCAATTTGTAACAATGAAAATACATCCTGCATATCAGATATTTACATTACGATTCATAACAGAAGCAAAATTACAGTTATGAAGTAGCAACGAAAATAATTTTATAGTTGGGGATCACCACAACATGAGGAACTGTATTAAAGGGTCGCGGCATTAGGAAGGTTGAGAACCACTGCTCTAGAGATTTGTAAAGGCAGCAATCTCCTAATTTAGACAGAGCTGAGAGACACAGATAGAGGTGCTCTTACTAGGGCAGAGAAGCTGGAACCATCAAGAGGAACCTAGAATCATAGCAGGTGATCTCTATCCCATAGCAGGGCTTAGATTATTCACTGGAGGGCAAAGTTCCTGAATTCAGCCAGAGGGACAGAGAAGATGCAGCCACTAATGAGACATTCCATGAAGCAAAGAAACTCCTGTTCTGGCCATACCTAACATCATGCTAGGCTAGTGGATAAGGAATTCAGGTAAATGCAAACCTCAGAGTAAGAGTGGAAAAGGAAAAAGGTGTTACAGGCTTTGAAAGCAAATAAACAACTGATCAGCACAGTATAGAAATCTATTTTTTCTCAAATTCATAATTTAGAACACATTTTAAATTTGTTTTTGAAATTTCACCATTAAAGTTTAAGAACAGTGCTCTCCAAAACTATTTTTTGCAATGATAGAAATATTCTATGTCTGTAGTGTCCAATACTGTAAGTTACAAGTCACTTGTGGTCATTGAGAATTTGAAATGAGGTTAGTGTAACTGGGGAGGTAGTTTTTAAGACACATGTTGAGTTAATTTTTTTAAAATTTTTCAGTCATTTATTTTTAAGACCATTTTATTGAGGTATACTTGACATGTAAAAACTGTACATATTAGTCTATACAATTTGATGAATTTGAAGATATGTGTATACCTGTGAAACCACCATGCTCACTACCATCATTACCATTGCTACCATCAAGGCCATGGATATATGCACTATCTCCTAAAGGTTCCTCCTGACTCCTTTATTATTACTATTTTCGGTGGGAACATTTAACATAAGATCTACCTTCTTAGAAATATTTGAGTATATAATACAGTGTTATTGCCTATAGGTGTTATGCTGTATAGCAGATTTCTAAAACTTATCTTTCATAATCGAAACTTTTGATCTTATTACCATCACCTCCACATTTACTTCTACCCCCAGCCCCTGGAAATCAATATTCTACTCTCTGCTTCTATGAGTTTGATTATTTTACTTTCCACTTATAAGTGGGATTCCAACTTTATTGAACTTTTTGTGTATGGCTTATTTGACTTAGCATAATGTCCTCTAGGCCAACCATGTTGTTGCAAATAACAGGATTTTTTTCCTTTTTAAGGCTAAATGATATTTAATTGCATGCATATTCCTTATCCAATCATCCATCAATGGACATTTAAATTATTTTAATATTTTGATTATTACAGATAGTGCTGTAATTATTTCCATACCTTGGATAAATAAAAACCATTTGATCATCTAAATTATAGGTAAAAATCACTTAACAAAATTTAACATCTATTTACAATGAAAATTCTCAATAAATTAAAGAAATGTACCTCAATACAATAAGAGCCATGTATGACAAGCCAATAGCTAACATTATATTCAATGGTGAAAAGTTGAAAGCTTTTCCTCTAATATCTGGAACAGGGAAGGATTAAACTCTAACCACTTTTATTCAATTTAGTCCTGGAAGTCTTACACAGGGCAATTGGGCAAGAAAAAGAAATCAAAGGCACCTAAATAAAAAAGAAGTTAAATTGTCTCTAGAGACTGCATCTTTTATAAAGAAAACACTAATGGCTCAATGAAAAAAATCTGTTAGAAGTAATAAATATATTCAATAAAGTTATGAGCTACAAAATCAACATATACAAATCAGTTGTTTCTATACCCTAACAAGGAATTATTAAAAGAAGAAATGATTCTATTTATGATATTGCCAAATGTTCAGATAACAGAAGTAAAACTAATAAATCACCAAAGAAGTCATTAGTAAAATTTTATTATGCACAAATAAAAAAGAAGAAAGAAAAAACAGTTAATGAACTACAAACAAACTAAAACATGGAATCTATAATCTTACATTTGAATTAGAATCATTGGTGTGATCACATGATTTCTTTTTCTGTCTATAAAAATGTGTACTTCTTATACATCCACATATCCTAGTATTCAGGCCATCACACAAATAAATAATTTCATGGAAAAAAAGAACAAGGACTTGTAGACAAATAGTTCATTCCAGTGGGGTAGCGCACGCACACACACACCACCAAAATATAACCATGTCTTTAAATACAACTTAACAAACTATAAGCCAATAAAATAAAATAAAAATTTGAGGAAATCTTTCTAGATTAAACACTACTAAAGTGAACATGATATAAAACATAAAATCAGTTAAAACTTGTTAGGTAATAGGAGATACTACGTAATTATTTTATTTTTTAGATATAAAAATAACACTTTAATTGTGTAATGAAATGGATTTGGGAGTTCAATAATGTAATATTAATAAGTAAAATGTTAAATTCACTTAAAAATAGTCCAACAACAAAAATATACTGGAAGGATAGGTGAAAAAAGCACAGCAATATCTTAACTGTTGTTGAAGCAGAATGATAAATTCATGATCGCTCATTTTTTTTGGGGGGGGGGTGGGTTTTCTTTTAGTAAAAGTTTAATGGAAATAAATATGCATGTATTAATGGAAATGTTCTTTCAAGGGAAAAAAAACATGTTTAAAATCAGTGTTTTCTTGGTGCACAGTTCTGCATTTGGCAAAAATTACTCATTCCTTACATATTGGAAGAAAAAAATGCATAAAATATACAAAACCAAAACCATTTGTCTCCTAAATATCAGCACCTGCTTATTCACGGTAGAATTATATTATAACAAGATCAACAAATCAGTGACATATGGTGTATCTGCCAGGACACAGAGACAGTTATGTCAATAGGGACTTTTCTTTGCAAAGCTATTCATCATAATAGGTGATTGCCTCAAACATCAATGCATATTATTTGAGTTGAAATAAAATGCAAAATGAACTCAGGGATTACATTCCACCAGGGATCCATTAAGAAAATTACATGGAGGCAGTTGATTATGCATTTCTTAAGAGGAATGAGAGACATAAAGAATCAAACAGCTTCCTCAAATTTCTTCCCCAAATAAGAAGCCATGTCTTATTTGTCTGTAACCCCAAAGCTTGGAGTAGCTCCCAGTCTTTGATGTAGTCACCTTGAAAATATCAAAAATAATTATAAGATACATGTTACAGAAATTAAAGTAGTGCTTCTGTGGAAATCATTTAGGCATATTTTAAAAATATGTTTTTATTGATTTTTCTAGAGAGAGAACAGGGGAGAGGGAGAGAGAAATAGAAACATCAATGAGAGTAAAACATCCATCGGCTGTCTCCTGCTCACCATCTACTGAGGGTTGGCCCACAACCTGGGTATGTGCCCTAATTCGGAATCTGACCTTTGACTTCTTGGTGGATGGGAGGATGCTCAACAACTGAGCCACACTGTCTGAACAATTTAGGCATTTTTGAAAAGCTCAACATTTGCTTTGAAAACAAGCACTCTAGAACTTGAAAGTCACTCAGTGAATGCTTAGTAAATGAATAAATAATAATTGCTGTTGTTTTCATGTAGAACAGTGACATTGATATAAAAGTGAATTGTACATGCAAGGTTAAGAAATTATGATACATTTAGAAGATAATTAAGAGGTAATGTTTCAAAAAATTATGGGTAATAGGCATTTAACACTCAAAATTAAATAGGTAAGAAACATGAAAATTTATCTTTTAAAGTATTATTTTAATCCAGCATTTTAAAACCATGGCAATGCTGATAAATCAAATAATATTGTGGACATTTTATGGTTTAGCAAGGAAAGTTTTCTTTTTGTTGTTGTTGTCTGTTTGTTTATAAATTAATGGTTGCTAATCTTTTACTGTGCCTAATTTATTAATTACACTTTATCATAGGCATATATATAAAGGAAAAAACATTTTATATATATATGAATATATGTATATATGTGTAAATATATATATATATATATGTATATATCCTATATAATAAAAGGATAATACGCAAATTGACCCTAATGATGTGACCATTGGGAACAACTGGTTGCTATGAGTGCACTGACCAAGGGGCAGAAGCTCTGCAGGAGCTGTCCCCTGGTGGTCAGTGTGCTTCCACAGGGGGAATTCTGCTCAGACACAAGCAAGGTTTATGGCTGCAAGTGCAGCAGCGGTGGTGGGAGTCTCTCCCACCTCCTTGGCAGCACTAAGGATGTCTGACTGCAGCTTGGGCCCACTTCTCAGGTGGACATTTCCTGAGGGGACCTGGACTCTGTGAGAGGGTGCTGAGGGATGCCCCCTTCCCCACTTTGCCACGAGTGCACAAATTTTGTGCACCAGGCCTCTAATATATATATATATTTATATATATATATATAATAGATAGATAGATAGAGATAAAGATATATACACTATTAAAAGACAAAGATGCTAATTAATCATACCTTCACTATGCCCCAAGCCATGCCCACCAGAGAATCAGAGCAACTATGTGCAAATTAACCCAACCAAGATGGAGGCTGGCAGCCACAGAGCTGGAGGAAGCAGGAGGATTGGTTGCCATGGCGATGGAGGAAGCCAAGCTTCCCATCAGCTGCTGTGTGCTCTGCTCAAGGCAACAAAATTTCAATTCTAGAAGAGAAATAAATCCCAGATTCCTGCTTCCAGCCAGCCTCCACTGGGAGCTTAGGTGGCTGGGGGCTGTGGCCAGCCTGCAAACAGCCATCAGCCCCTCACCCAGACTGGCCAGGCACCCCAGCAGGACCCCCCACTCTGAAGGGGTTTGGCCAGCCTGAAAACAGCCCTCAGCCACTCACCCAGGCTGGCCAGGCACCCCAGTAGGGACCCCCACCCCGAAGGGGCTGTGGCCAGCATGCAAACAGCCTTCAGCCCCTCACCCAGGCTGGCCACACACTCATGGGGTGAAGGTCCCTGCTGGGGGGCTTGGACAGCCTGAAAACAACCACCAGCCACTCACCCATGCTGGTCACACCCTCCTGGGGTGAGGGTCCCCACTGGGGGCCTTGGCCAGCCTGCAAACAGCCATCAGCGCTTCACCCATGCTGGCCAGGGACCCCAGTGGGGACCCTTACACTGAAGGGGATATGGCCAGCCTGCAAACAGCCATCAGCCCCTTACCCAGGCTAGCCAGGCACTCCAGTGGGGACCTCCACCCTGAAGGGGCTGTGGCCAGCCTGCAAACAGCCATTAAATACTCACCCAGGCTGGCCAGGTACCCCAGGAGGACGCCCCTCCCTGAAGGGGGTGTGGCCAGTCTGAATATGGCCCTCAGCCCCTCACCCAGGCTGACTGGGCACTCCAGAGGTGAACCCCATCCTGAGAGGGTGTGGCCAGTCTGAATACGGGCCTCGGTCCCTCACCCAGGATGGCCAGGCACCACAAGGGGGACCCCCACCCTGATCTGGGACACCCTTCAGGGCAAACAAGCTGGCCCCCACCCATGCACCAGACCTCTAACCTATATAATAAAAGAGTAATATGCAAATTGGCCCTAACAGCAAAACCACTGGGAATGACTGGTCAGTATGACACACACTGACCACCAGGGGGAAGATGCTCAATGCAGGAGCTGTCCCCCTTGCGGTCAACACACTCCCACAGGGGGAGCTCTGCTCAGCCACAAACCAGGCTGATGGCTGCCAGAACAATGGTGGTGGTGGGAGCCTCTCCTGCCTCCTCAGGAGCACTAAGGATGTCTGATTGAAGCTTAGGCCTGCTCCCTGCTGGCAAGTGGACATCCCCCAAGGGCTCCTGGGCTTCAAGAAAGATGTCTGATGGTTAGCTTAGGCCCAATCCCCCGGGGAGTGGGCCTAAGCCAGCAGGTGGTCACCGCCGAGGGTCCTAGACTGCGAGAGGGCACAGGTCGGGCAGAGGGACCCCCCCAAGTTCACAAATTTTTGTGCACTGGGCCTCTGTCCTGGGTCAGAGTGAGGATCCCACTGGGATGCCTGGCCAGACTGGGTGAGGGGCTGAGGGCTGTTTTCAGGCTGGCCACACCTCCTTCAGGGTAGGGTTCCCTACTGTGGAGCCTGGCCAGCCTGAGTGAGGGGCTGAGGGCTGTTTTCAGGCTGGCCACACCCCGTTCAGAGTGTGGGGGTCCCACTTGGGTACCTGGTCAGCCTGGGTGAGGGGCTGAGGGCCGTTTTCAGGCTGGCCACGCCCCCAAGCGACCCAAGCTCCCAGCCTCTCCTTTTTTTCTTTTTTCTTTTTTTTTTTTGGCAAGCTGGAAGCAGGGATCTGGGATTTATTTATCTTCTATAATTGAAACTTTGTAGTCTTGAGTGGAGCCCAGGTCTGGCCATGACAGGCGGTATCTTGGCTTCCTCCATCACCGGGGGCAACCCAACCCGCCTTCTCACTCCAGCTCCATGGCCACCGCCATCTTAGTTGGGTTAATTTGCATACTCACTCCTGATTGGCTGGCGGGCGTGGCTTGTGTGTGTGACAGAGTGAAGGTTATTTTGCATCTTTCTCTTTTATTAGTGTAGATATTTGGCCTCATTGACTAATTTGTTTTTGTCTTTCCAGTCTCTGGAAGATGTGTCTGTGACCTGAGAATTGAGAACACTTGAATGGACATTGCTCAATCATTGGGGCTGACAACTAAACCATCGATGTCAATCTGAGCGGTTTTATTCCGGAAAACGTTTTGCCCAAAAAGTTAAGCCAATAAATCAGTAAGTAATCTCACTATTTGCTTCAGCCAGTTCTTGCCAACCAATAATGTGGACAGAGTTTGTTCATATGAGCAAAAGAAAAATTCAAAAATCTGATTGGTCTAATAATAATTTTGGTGAGAAAATATATTTATAAATATGTGTGTGTGTGTGATATCTATCTACATTTTAATTCCTTTCCAGGAGGAAAGGAATTAAAAAAATAACACTCAAAAAATAACACTCTCAATTCATTCCACAAAGCTAGTGCAACCTATATAACTGACTGACAAAAATATTACAATAAAATAAATATGTAGACCTATCTTTGTTTCTAGAAATAGACATACCACATGTAAATTTTGACTTTATTGTGATAGATTATATTAGTAGATTTTAAAGGTAAACTTGAGTGCATGATCAATATGACAAACAACATAGATCTAGAGACATGGAGGCATGCAACATACTGAGGATTCTCAGAGGGAAGGTGGGGGAGGTAATAGATCAACCAAAAAATTTATATGAATACTAGAGGCCCAGTGCATGCAATTTTTGCACTGGTAGGGTCCCTAGAGGCTGGTGGTTGGCCGGGTACTCTCTCTCTTCCCCTGGCCAGCTCCACCCCCTGGTCGAACTCCCAGAAGAACTGGTCAAGGGGACAATTTGCATACTATGCTTTTATTATATAGGATATGCATCACCCATCGACACAGACAATAGTGGGGTGAAAGCCTAGGGAGGGGGTTGGCGCAGGGAAGAGGGGGTCAATGGGGGAAAAACGGGTAACATCCGTAATACTTTAAACAATAAAAATAAATTAAAAAATAAAACAGCCACATGTTTAACAATTTAAAAATATTATATTAAAATTTTAGATGTTTATAGACAAAGATCCATAGACTACTTTCCTTCCTATTTCTCTGTTACTCAGAATTCTTCTCACATGTTGTTATTGGGATTAGCATACTCAATTATTAGTGACTGAGGGGAGTAACATGAAATTAATTAGAAGCAGATGGGAATAAGTTTGGTAAAGTGAACTAAAGTAATTGTGGTTAGCTATGAAGCTTCAGGCCAGACACTTCTGTAAAATGGAGATATTAATTTTCTACTTAACCTATTTTTAAAATGATAATAATTCCCAAACTGTTACACTACTTATAAACTCTCCTGCAAACCTCATGTCATCAAAACAAAGAAATGATAACTTAGTGTTGCTATCAGTATCAAATGTGAAATGAAACCATGTTTATATCATAAAACAGGATTACATATAAAATATTATTATGAAATTATTTCCTGGATTCAGTATTTTGACATACCTTGATTGAAAATATAAAAATCAAATGATTCATTTTAAAGTAGACTATCCAAATAAACTTTGGACACATTTTTTGGATATTTTAATTGGTAACAATTCTACAAAAACAAAGTTTCATGAGACAAATTCTAACTGTCATATATTCTATTAGTAATCAGGAATAAAGAAAAGAATATGAGGAATGGATAAAGGAAAAGTTTAATGAGACAAGGGTGACCAGGGCTGGCATGGACTGTGTCATACCCAAGCAAGCTTTATTACAATTGTGAGCCTACCAAGATTAATCTGATTTCTCCTGTGATTAGATAACAGACAGGAATATACTACTGCATATACATGTGTAAAATAATGCATTTAAAATATTTTTAAAATCATTATGTACTCTACAACCATTAGATAATATTATGTAAATGTTTGTTTTATTAATAACTGCCAAAATTGTATTTTAAATAAATAAAATCATGACAGATTAAATGTAAAAATGCTTACTTTATTAGAAAACATGTTGACATTAAAAATTATGATATATTTTTTTCATAAAAAGAGTTTTCATTTATCCATCAGGGTTAAACTAGAAAAAAATTAATATCTGAGAAGACAAAATACTACCAAGATGTACTTATTTCTTACCAAGGAGAAAGAAAAATAAATGCAAAAATGGAAAACAAAAATGTTCCAAGTGAAGAGTAGAGAATTCTTCTAATTTAAAGAGGCATATTCTGAGAAAAAGAAGGTCTGTACTTTGCTTCTTTTGATTCTTAAATGTTTCAGCTTTTATCAGAAGAATATAAGATTGATGAATGCTTTTATAGTTTGCTATTGATTTTTCTTCATTTCAGTACCCATTAAAAGTAAGATGCACCTTGACTGTTATTTCCATTAAGCCACCCCAGGTCGTGTAAATGAAATAAGCAATCTGCCATGTGTTTTCACTCTAGTGATACAGGCATGGAAATGGCAATAATGAATGTGCCTTTCTGTTTCAGCCACATTTAAGTCTATCTGAATTCCTCATAAGTCTGTTGAATGCACCAAACTTGAAAATATTAGAACTATTGTTTCATGTAGAATATTATTTTTATTTTACTATGGACACATACCCACAAGTTCTGAAGTAAAAATTGTAGCTAACAGAATCTTACTACAAGCTAATTTTAAAAGCCTCTTCTAAGTTGTATTTTTTTTTAATATATTTTATTGATTCTTTTTACAGAGAGGACTGGAGAGGGACAGAGAGTTAGAAACATCGATGAGAGAGAAACATCAATCAGCTGCCTCCTGCACACCCCCTACTGGGGATGTGCCTACAACCAATGTACATGCACTTGACTGGAATCGAACCTCGGAACCTTCAGTCTTCAGGCCGACGCTCTATCCACTGAGTCAAACCGGCCAGGGCATAAGTTGTATTTTTTTAAAAAGGTAGAGAAAGATTCAGAAATTAGCAAAATAACTCAATAGAAAAGGACTGAATATTAAGAAATCAGAAATTATCAGAAAAACTTTAGAACTATTAATTACATATTAATTTTAGATATGTAATTTAAAATGTATAAAAGATAAATTATATGAAATGGATAATGATGGTAATCTGTAGTCAAATTTGGCTCCACAGAGATAAAAGCAGATAGGCTTGTTGAAAAAGTGTATTCAGAGAAATCTATTCTTCTATAATGTCTTAGGCAGCCAGGTTCTATAAATCTTGCTTAAATAAATCTTCAGACCAACCTCCTAATCTTTCAAGTAGGACTGAAGCAAAGTGACATTTTCTCTAGACTCAAAGGCTAAATATAGCTGTATCCAATTCCAAATGATTAATATGAGCTAACTACTCTGTGAATTTCCTACTGATAGAAAACCCTCCATCAGCGTGTCCATCTTATCTGTCTTCTCTCATCTCCTTGTACAAGCTCAAATCTGTTTATCTTCTTACCTCCTACAGAAGTCAACTCTGCTAGAATAATAACTGATGTCAAAAATACTGGCAGCATCAGTCCAACTAACCACCTTACACCACCTTCCATGAAGATTCCCTACAAGGATCGGAGGAGAATTCATCAATGGATTCTACTTCTCTGGTTGCTCATCTGTACTGAATAAAACATTTAATGTAGTTACATAATACTTTGAACTTAAATGACAATATACCTATGAGTTACACAAATCAGAAATAGACTTAAAATACTTGCAGGTAATGGCTGTTATGCTCCAGGTTCTTATTCCCTGTTCATGATAATTACTATTGTCTCTATGGGATTCTACTTCTCTGGATACTGTAAACAAGAATAATGGCATGCAGAGTAGAAGGACTTACTGACTATAAGATATAAACACATAATATTTACTAAATTTGGATTTCAGTTTGATAAGCAATTTGATTCTGATAAAACAGTTTCCATTTTTTTTTGAGAATCATTTATGTAGAAGTTACCATAGAGTTAAATATGGTTTAAATCTTGATTTTGTCTGGAGAAACTAAAATTGCTTTATTTTATTTGAATCATACAGAAATGGACAACTTATTTACTTTACATGCAATATGCTGTTTAGTAAGTTTAACATAGTTACAGAACAAAATGCTGCAAAGGACGGATCCAGGCTACCAGGTGAGATGAAAAGGGAAAATCACCAGGCAATAATGCCAGAGAGTAATCATTATGGCATACAAAGGTGGATGATGCTTGTGGGCAGGAAATCCAGCCCTGAAGGTTTCACTGAGGTAAGTTGAGAAGCAGGCAGCTGATGCTGGGAGAGGCTCAAAGATGTCACTTGAGATAAAATGCTGCACTTTTCAGACAATACTTGTTTTCATAGTAGACTTTTACAGTGCATTGCATTCAGCTACTACATAAGGTGTCCATATAAATTTTAAGTTGCTTGATATATTTTTCTCATTCAATATCCTGTGGTATTGATAGCGCTTACTTACAAGGTATATCTTGATAGACTTGTACGAACTCCAACCCCCCAAATTAATGTTCCCTTTTCATCTTTCTTTGTAAATTGAAATGATAATCTAACCACATTAGAACTGGGCTTTAAACCAAGAAATCATCAACAGAACCATGCTTGGTGAAGGAACAGCAAGCTGAGCTTGTCGCTTGCTGGTGGAGGTAGATGAGTGCAAGGGAATAAAATAAGAAAAACTTTCTACTGGCTTAGTGCCTTTTTTCCTGAAAATAAAACATTGCACCCAGTCCTAAACATTAAACCAGGGGTCCTCAAACTTTTTAAACAGGCGGCCAGTTCACTGTCCCTCAGACCATTGGAGGGCCGGACTATAGTTTAAAAAAAAAACTATGAACAAATTCCTATGCACACTGCACATATCTTATTTTGAAGTAAAAAAACAAAACGGGAACAAATACAATATTTGTATTTGCATGTGGCCCACGGGCCGTAGTTTGAGGACCCTTGGATTAAACATTCAACCCTTCCTGATAGGTATATGTAGCCAAAAAATCCCAATAAAGTCACCATGTTAGCATTCATATCTCACCTAAGATCTAAGCATTTTATATATGCTATTCTTGTCCTCATAAAAAAAACCTAGGATATCAGCAATTAATTTTACTCTTATTTGCAGATGAAGAAATCTGAGGCATGATAAGCATAAGTAAACTTGTCTGAGATCACATAAACAAGAAGTGTCAAAGCCAACATTTAAACCCAAGCAGTCTTGTTCCAAGAGTGCATATTGAGGTGCTAATCTAGCCTTTGCCTGAGGCTATCCGGCAAATGGCTCTGTGCAGGGCTTGGGAGGGGCGGGTCTCATGGGATCAACAGGGCTGGTGGAGGGAGCAGTTATGGCTGCTCTCAGTCCCGTCCCCAGAGGCTCTGCCTCTCAGAGTCCCAGCAACCCCTGAAAACCTCGGAGAGAAAGCTGCCCTCGAGTTCCGACCGATGCCAGACAGTCCCGCTTCTCACGTTTGAGTCTGGGTCCCTAGAGACTCACCCAGAACTGGAGCTCAGGGCCTGAGCCTCCCTCCCGATTGAAAATGACAACCACACCCTCAGCCACCAGCCGCTCCACGCGCACCTCCACAACTTTGTATTTTCCGCACCGCGCCTCCTCTGAGTCTCAGTATGCTGTTCTCTTTCCTTCTAGTTGAAGAATTTCCCCTCAGCCAGCCTTCCTGTGGTTCTGGGTGATGTCCGTTCAGTCTTTTAGTTGTATTTTTGAAGTGGTTGTGCGAGGCAGCATTCTCCAGTGTTTACCTATGCCGCCATCTTGGTTCTTCCTATACTTCTTTTTAAAGATTTGTTTTGGCTACTTAAAAAAAAAAAAAAAAAAGAGTGCATATTATTGCCCACTACTTCATACCATCTCTGATAAAGGTGTTATATACTATTCATGCCTTTTCATAATTACACTTCTATGATGCTTTAAGATTAAAAAACAAAACTTATCAAATGCCTATAAAAATCCATATATTCACTTGGCTTATTTATTCATTAATCTGTGCCATAATTTTAGAAGACCTACTTTGTGTTTGCCATTGTGCTATACCCTGAAAATGCAAAAATGAAATTACATATTTTCTGTACTCAAGTCTAGAAATATAAAAAATAGATAGCATTCCCTACTGTACATGCAGAATGCTGTGAATACAGAATTTTTTAAATATTTTGTTTAATTTTATTTGTTTCTATCATAGAAGGGGCAACTAGAACAGACTATACACACTTCTGGTTAGATTAAAATCAAGTAGAATGACAAAAACTCAAGAAAGTAATATAGTTTTCATAAAAAGGTATAATCTAATAATTTCTTCAAGATAAATTATAAAAGTGGTCCATTTTTTTATATTTTATTGATTTTTTACAGAGAGGAAGGGAGAGAGATAGAGAGTCAGAAACATCGATGAGAGAGAAACATCGATCAGCTGCCTCCTGCACATCTCCCACTGGGGATGTGCTCGCAACCCAGGTACATGCCCTTGACTGGAATCGAACCTGGGACCCTTCAGTCCGCAGGCCGATGCTCTATCCACTGAGCCAAACCGGTTTTGGCAAAAGTGGTCCATTTTTATCCAATCTTGTGGACCACAACAGAACTTCCCCTACTGGGGGTGGTGGATCTGGAAATGCTTCCTCATCAACATGGATTTCCCCTAATTTGGGGTCTCCATGCACAAGTCCTGGGCTACTTTGACCAAGGAAGGAGGCAGCCTCCGTGATAGTTGAGTAAATACATAAATTCCTTGGTTGTTTTTTTTTTTTTTTTAAGTCTCTAGTATGATTTGGTAAAATCTAGGAGGTTGTGTGTGCTTGCTTCCACACAAACATCTCCTCAATAAATTGCTACTTAACTACTGTTTCCTGTACTGTTGCTGTACTTGGTAAATTTATGGGCTGATCATTCTTTCCACCAAGATTAGTGATGGGACAATGACAAAGAGACATAAGGTGCTATTTCTTCCACGGACCTTTACAAAGATGACTGACAAGACTGCAGATAAGAGAAGTGTAGGCACAGGTCGTATATGAAATAGAATTTAGTTGTTTGTTTCCTTTTTTCATATAGCTAAACTAGCTCTGAATTTTCTTAGAGCTATTATATCCTATATAATAAAAGAGAAACATGCAAATTAACCATCCCTCCACTATTCTCAAGCCACACCCATGAGCCACTTCCACCAGCCAATCAGGAGCAAGTATGCAAATTACCCAACTAAGAATGTGGCAGCCACGGAACTGGAGCCAGCAGGAGGCTTGGGTTGCCCCTGGCGATGGAGGAAACCAAGCTTCCCTCCTGCCCTGGCGGGCCCTTGGCTCCACTCAAGGCTACAAAGTTTCAATTATAGAAGATAAATAAATCCCAGATTCCTGCTTCCAGCCAGCCATGGCCTCCGCTCAAGGAGGGGCTGGGAGCCTGGGTTGCCAGGGGCAACCCAGGCTTCCAGCTGGACCAGAGCTCCACTCAAGGCTACAAAGTTTCAATTATAGAAGATAAATAAATCCCAGTAAAAAAAAGAAAAAAAGGAGAGGCTGGGAGCTTGGGTTGCCGGAGGGCGTGGCAAGCCTGAAAACAGCCCTCATCCCCTCAACCAGGCTGGCCACACCCCCATGTGGTGAGGGTCCTCACTGGGGGGCTTGTCCAGCCTTCAAACAGCCATCAGCCCCTCACCCAGGCTGGCCAGAAACCCCAGCGGGACCCCCACCCTGATCTGGGACACCCTTAAGGGCAAACCAGCCGGCCCCCACACATGCACTAGGCCTCTATCCTATATAATAAAAGGGCAATATGCAAATTGACCCTAACAGCAGAACAACTGGGAATAACTGGTCACTATGACACACACTGACCACCAGGGGGCAGACGCTCAATGCAGGAGCTGCTCGCTGGAGATCAGTGCACTCCCACAGGGGGAGCTCTGCTCAGACACAAGCCAGGCTGATGGCTGTCAGCACAGTGGTAGTGGTGGGAGCCTCTCCTTCCTCCTCAGCAGTGCTAAGGATGTCCCAAGGGCTGCCGGGCTGCCAGAGGGATATCTCACTGCCAGCTTAGGCCAAATCCCCTGGGGAGTGGGCCTAAGCCAGCAGGTGGACATCCCCCCAGGGGTCCCAGACTGCGAGAGGGCACAGGCCGGCCTGAGGGACCCCCCTGAGTGCACAAATTTTTGTTCAATGGGCCTCTACTTCTGTAATAATTTCTTGTTACTGGTAAATATCTACAGCTTCATATATTTATTTGGATTTTTTTGTCTGCAGAAAATTGTATTGATCAACATGTCTGGGAGATATGACTAGGACTTGTTGGAGTTGCATGGAGTGTGGTGTTCACCTAATGGATTCCTCTAATGGTCTGTAGAAATACAGATGGAATGCTTAAGAATACAGGCTGTATTCTTTTAAACAGATCTGACTTTAAATTCGGTTCTTACACTTACCAGCTTTTGCAAATGATAACTTAAAATAATCTAAATCTATTTTTTTCCTCTGGAAGATGTTGATAATGAAGGTTCTTACCTCAAAGGTTTGTTGGGGAGAAATGAGAGAGATAACAGATGAAGGCACTTAGCAGAAAGTCAGGCACCCTTTAGCCATACAAACATAAAAATGCCTATAAGTATATTGCATCCATATTAATATATTGCTTTCACAACCAGGGGGACATAGAGTTAGGACCTGAATTTCTGATGTATGCATTTGAACATATGTACTACATCTTCCTATACTTTCTTGTCTCTATTAGCTATAACTAAATCAAACAAAAATCCCTTTTCTGTCAAGATAGAGATTTGCACTGTGGTATTGCAAACCATTCATAATTAGGGCATTATAGTTCTTTAGCATCCTAAACAAGGGCTAGACTTTTTAAGATATAAGTTTTCAAAAAGGCATCATTAAAATAGTAGAAGTAATAGTATGGATTATTTTTTTCTAAATTGGAATTGGAAGTTTTTATTGTTTGAGTAGAAAAGTATAAGTAAATCTAATTTTGACAGGCTTTTAAACCTCAAAAAGTCAAGATCATTTCCTCTGAGGTAATAGAATAAATGAACTCATAAAATAAAATAAAAATTGAATTGATAAACTTTCTATGCAAAATGAAATAATAATGAATATCTAACAATGATGTTAGTATTTTAAAAACTTACAGCACTAATCAATCATTTTAATTTGAGTTTTCTAAATAAGCTATTATTATTGTATACTATATTATGATTGGATTGAGCCCAGCTCTTCCAGATTGAAGGAAATATTAAAAAAATAAATATACTAAGAAATTATAAAAATCATATCTTAGGAGAAAAAATGTATATTAGCCTCTAAAAGTTGACTATTTACAAATTGTTTTTTTGCCATTTATAAATTATTTTTATCTATTAAAGACAGATTTGCAAAAATACAGAAGAAAATTAATTTACCTTTGGCCAAATTACCACAAAAAATTGAATATATTATACACTTTTTAATTTCACAACTGTACTATCAAAAAATTATTTTATTAATTCATATTAACTTCCTGTTAACCCAGATTTGAATGGTTCACTAAGTTCATTTATCAGGTATTTTGTGAACCCAGTTTCTTGGTTTTATATTTAAAGCCAACTCTGGATTTCTGAATTTTATAATAGTATATATAAGCTGAAAGTTTAGTTTTAACATACATTTATAGAGAAATAGTTTTTTAATGCCAAAATTCATTTTAAAATATCATTAGTTAAGAATTGGGTCTCCTCTAAGTTCAAAATAATTAATTTAATTATCTTCAAATGAGGAAATTATGTTGATATTCCTAATGAGAAAGTGTTTAAAAATTAACATTTTGGATACCATTCGAAAAATTGTGTTTCTGAATGGGAACAGATTTCTAATGCATTATTTATGCAGCAGACTGTAACCACTCCTTCTGTTCTCACTCAGTCTTTTTCATTGTTGCTCAAAGAGCTCATTTTTCAAAATACATATTATTTTTCTCAATAAATCAAGCAAGCTCTATGGGAGCATATTACATCCTTTCATGTAGAAATAATACAGGAAAACATTATTTAAAACTTATTGAGTGTAACTGATAAAGTCTCATCACTTCTGTAGATGTATAATTATCGAGTTATGGTTGATTTCTGAACCATGTTTTCTCTTATTCAAACACCATTGATTGTTTCAAATTCACACCTTTTATTACTAGAGTCTCTTTCAATATACTTTTTCTTCTGCTTGCTGTGACAAGGGCCAGTTAGCTTCAAGGAAAATAAAACAAATAAACAAACAAAACATAAAAAGTGATAGATATTCTTGAGATATTGAAGGTTATGAAAATCTTGTATGGAAAAATAACAGACTTTTAAATTCTCAAGTTATCTTATTTTTTTCTTAAAAATATAAGTGTATTCTGGGGGTCAATGGGGAGAAAAGGAGGGATCATCTGTAATACTTTCAACAAGAAAGATAAATTTAAAAAGGTAAGACTATTATAACACAGGTCCCATAATTGGATCCAGATAGTATAAAATCCTATCTAATAAAGAGGGAATATGCTAATTGACCCTCATGCCTTCTCAAAATGGTGGCACCCATAGCCAATAAAAAGGAAATATGCTAATTGACTGCCACACTTTCAAAGATGGCAGCACCCACAGCCATAAGATGGCCAGCAGGGAAGGGCAATTATGGGTGATCAGGCCAGGAGGTGAGGGCAGTTAGGGGTACGAGGCCAGCAGAGGAGGGTAGTTGGAGGCAATCAGGCCTGCAGGGGAGGGCAGTTAGGGGTGACTGGGCTGGCAGGGGAACAGTTAGGTGTTGATCAGGCTGGCAGGGGAGTGGTTAGGGGGTGATCAGGCTGGCAGGCAGAAGCAGTTAGGGGCAATCAGGCAGGCAGGCAGGCAAGTGGTTGGGAGCCAGTAGTCCTGGATTGTGAGAGGGATGTCCAACTGCTGATTTAAGCCTGATCCCTGTGGGATCCCAGATTGGAGAGGGTGTAGACTGGGCTGAGGGACACCCCCCACACACACCAGTGCAAAAATTTTGTGCACTGGACCTCTAGTTTAAAATAACTCCACAGGTGGTCTGAGGATTCATCTGAGAATGACAAAACTAGCAAATAGATACAAGTGTGGTTACCTGGTTTAGGAATGAACCAAACCTCTATCTGCCATGAGTTTGTGATGGGACCATGCTGTGTGGTTCAAATTTTGACAGCTCAACTTTAGGCTTTGGTTTTATACTAGCTACCAGAAGAAAAGTAATTGTTGCTATATGGAGGAAAAGAATTTTTGAAGAAATTGTTGTTAGGTAAAAATAGACACCATGTCAGAATGTAAACAGTAATTTTGGTTATCTTGGAACTTTGATAGCTATTACAATCACTAGACTTATTGCTTAGAAGATACTTAGTATTTCTAAGTATTTATATTAGTTATTTTGGTGTGAATAAAGCATTAGAGATAAGACAATATCGCTCTCTCTCTCTCTTTTTATTTTTACAGGAACTACATAGCTCTTTGATGATTGACCTTGAACCCCATCAGTATGAAGTCCAGGGTAAACTATTTTTTGTTGTTTTCAAGATTTTGGATTAATCCATTTTACCTGTATTCAGAAAATTTATTTTTCCATAAGAAGGTGGTTATCAGGATAAGCTCTTAATGTTTCCAAAGAAGAAAATGAATAGGGAATACTAGGAATTTGATCAGTTTTTTTGCACAATTACTTCCAAAATACAGAAAAATTAAAAGGTCAGAGGCCCCCTAATTAGCAGTAAATTTTATTATGTTTACATGATACAATAAGATTACATATAAATAATATATAAAATTGTTCTGTTTGTTGGGGAAGGTCATCAAGAAGCCATGACCCACAGGTCTGAGCCGAGAACTGCACCTGGGGAATTGGAGGCTCTCCATTCCTTCCCGTGTCTGGAATGTGTGCTTCATTTGCCATCCCCCTGCTAAAAACAACCCAAGTACTTGATATGTGATGATGAGACTATCTGGGCTGGGTAAGTGACTCAATCTCAGTGTGATAACTGAATCTAGGTAAGGTCTCTATATAATTTATTTTTTAGGATTCTGGCAAGTGGGTGCAAAATATAGTCCGTTTGCAGTCACCTAAGACAGCCTGTAGTAAGTTCCCTTGCTTATTAAGCCTGCCACCTACCAATCTGGAGTGTCCCACCTTTTTCTTCAGTCTCTCCCTGTCCCTAACTAATTGGGGGTGGTCAGTTTTAAATTATACTAGTAAGCTGCCAAGGAGGTTTCAACCCAACACAGTATTAAAATTATTAGGTCTCTGTTGCTTTTACTAAATATTTTCATAAAGTATGAAATTTTTGTCAGAGGTCCAACTATTTAGTAGATATTAACCTAGTAGTTATTAGTCAGTAATACCCTCTCTATTGTGTTTGGTCAAAGTTATGAACAACAAGTAAAGACTTTTTTTATTTTTTTAGTGCTCACCTGAGAACATGCATCATCATTATTATTATAATTACTGTTATTAAAATAGATTTTTATTGATTTCAGAGAGGAAGAGAGAGAGAGATAAACACATCACTGATGAGAGAGAATCATTGATGGGCTGCCTCCCGCATGCCCCACACTGGGGATCAAGCCTGCAACCCAGGCATGTGCCCTTGACCAGAGTCGAACCTGGTACCTTTTAGTCCACAGGCTGGTGCTCTATCCTCTAAGCCAAACCGGCTAGAGCAAGAACCTGTATTATTGATTTGAGGGAGACACAGAGAGAAAGACAGAGAGAGAGAGAGAAAGAGAGAGAGAGAGAGATCTGTTGCCTCCCATATGCACCCTGATTGGGGATGGAACCCATAACCCAGGTATGTGAGTTGACCAGGAATCAAACCCATACCTTTTTGGTATATGGGAGGATACTCCAACCATTGAGCAACCTGTCCAGGGCAGACATATAAAATCTTGTTTCAGGACATATATTACAATTGAGAAAAGTTTGCCTTACCAATTTATAAATATTCTCCTTATTTTCTTTTATTAGAAATTCTCTGAAATTGAAGGTTACAGCCTAGGATTTTAACCAGCTAATTCTGAAGATCTTGATGGTTAAAATAATATTTATGAATTGATACAAAAGGACAGAGATGAAAATAGTATCTCTAGATCTCTAGATGAGTGATATAAATAAAAAACATTGGGGAGAAATATGGAAAGATGAAGCTCCATTCTAAAAAGCCTAAAATTGATGACTTTGAAACTCTTAACAAATGTGTGCATAGGGGGTATAAATTGGTAGATCAACAAGCAACAAGTATTAGTGAGAGTGTGGGGAAAGGGAACTTTCTTGCAATCTGAACCTTCTTGCAGATTGGTATAGACACTGTGGAAAACAGTATGGAGTTTCCTCAAAAAATAAAATATGGACCTGCCTTATGAAACAGTGATTCCACTTCTGGGAATTCATCCGAAGAAACCTGAAAGACTAATTCAAAAGAATACATGCATCCCCATATGTTAATTGCAGCATGATTTACAATAGCCAAGTTTTTGAAGCAGCCCAAGTGTCCATCAGTAGAAGTGTGAATAAAAAAGCTGTGTTACACAACTCAACTGCAAAAAGAAGGAAATCTTACCCTTTGCAACATCATGGATGGACCTGGAAAGCCAGTTGGAGAAAGAGAAGTACCATAGATTTCATATATATGTGAAATCTAATGAACTAACAAACAAAATGGCCACAGATTCCTAGATACAGAGCAGCTGTAAGAGTGGGGCTGGGTGGGCGTGGGAAGGTGGAGAGATTAAGCAAAAAAGAAAACAAAAAGAAAAAGAAAAAAACCTCATGGACAGGGACAACAGTTGGTGATTGCCAGGGGCTGGAAGAAGGTTTAAGGGGAATAAATGGTGATGATAGAGACCTGAATTGGGGTGGGGAACACACAGTCCAGTGTACAGATGATGTGTTGTAGAATTGTGTACCTGAAACCTGTATAATTTTGTTAACAAGTGTCACTCAAATAAATTCAGTAAAATGGGGAGAAAAAAGATCTGGGATACATTGAAAGAAGTAAGAATACCAGCATTAGTTCTCTGAAGGTCACTTTTTAAATTATATTTTTGAGGGAGTAATAGTAGCCTAATAGTGGTAATCAAAATAATCTAATACCATTGGAGAAGAAAAGAATATTAGAATCCTTCATTTCATAAGACTTAAATGATATGAATAATTTCCTAATGGAAATTTACTGATGCTGTAATTAAGTACTAGCCATAAAGTCATCTAAAGGATTTATGACAGCGTGAGAAGAGACAAGTCAATGGATTAGTTATAACTATTCTTGCATTCTGGTTGTGATAATCTCTCAATTCTTTAATTATTAAAGTTTCAAAGATTTAAGAAGTGAGGATGACACATGACTAAATTTACTAACCAGTTATCCTATACAATAAAGAGGTAATAAGCAAATTGACCATTACGCCCTCACACAAGATGGCAGCGCCCATGTCATCACAAGATGGCCGTGCTCATGTTGTCACAAGATGGCCACCACAAGATGGCCGGCAGGGGAGGGCAGTTGTGGGCAATCGGGCCGGCAGGAGAGCAGTTAGACATTGATCAGGCTGGCAGGGGAGTTGTTAGGGGGTGATCAAGCTGGCAGGCAGAAGCAGTTAGGGGCAATCAGGCAGCCAGGCAGGAGAGTGGTTGGGGGCTAGTAGTCCCTGATTGTGAGAGGGATGTCCAACTGCTGGTTTAGGCCTGATCTCACAAGGGTCTCCGTATTGGAGAGTGTTCAGGCTGGGCTGAGGGACACCCCTCCATGCACAAATTTCGTGCACCAGGCCTCTAGTATTCTATATTTCCATTCAAGCAAATCCTTAATTTTGTAAAAAAAAAATTTTCTCAAATTCTCAACACTAATTTTCATAATTATGTTAATTTCATGAATTTGTGAAAGGCATTATAAAGTAATTGTAAAAACTTAGATTCTTGAGCCACACTACTTGAATTCAAATCTCAATGTTCATACTTAACTAGCTGTGTTACTTAACACAAGTTGCTTAACCTCTCTGTACTTTAGTTTCCTCATTTATAAAATATTTTCTGTATTTTAAGATAATTAAATATTACATTTTATGATAATTAAATGTGTTGAACAAATAAAACACATCATAGTATGGAATATATTGTTATTAAGTCTCAGTATTAAGTTATATATATATATATGGATATATATATATATATGTATATTTCTATTATCTGAACTTTTCTTTTCTTTCTTATATTTCAATGGACAGCTTCTTTAAGAAAGAATATATTACTTCAATTTGTTCAATATAAACAGGGAAATAATTATTTACTATGAAAATTAAAATATCAAGAAATATATCTGTGTTTATATTCTGTAGAAAAGTTCCAAATATTTATATTGAATTTACAGAACTTCAATGTCATAAAAATTTGATTCTATTTATTACTGAACTCTTCTTATTAGTAGGGGGGGATATTAATAACAGAGATATAGAAAGTCTGTCAAAAACATCATGAGATAAAATATATTTACAGAGTTTTGAGTCAATATTTTCAAATTCTTAATGAGATTGTAAAAATTGTTTTAAATAAAAATAATTTTATATTTATATAGTATATGAACCTGGCATCCAAACTCATTTATCTGATTGATTACTAGACTATAATAATAAAAGCGTAATATGCTAGTAAGACCAGACATCCTTCCAGATGTCCTTCCAGATGAAGTGGGCCTGCGAGAGAAGCCTGGGTCCTAGGTGCCAGATAGAAGCCGGTGCAGGAAGCCAGGGGAAGGAAGGCCGACTTTGCACCAATTTTATGCATTGGGCCTCTAGTATTAAATAGATAAGTACTTTTTTTTGTTGATTTTCTAGGGAGTTTAAACTCTTAGATGCATAATCTAATTGATCCTTGCAATATCCTTACTCTTTTTATCAGAGATTTAAAAATTATATGCAAATTATAACAGTTATAAAATACTATATAAATCATAATGATGCATATTACTAGAGTATTTGTATTTTAATATTTTCTTGTCAATAATAACAAGAATAATTATAAAGAGCATGTGGCCGGAACCGGTTTGCTTCAGTGGATAGAGCATCGGCTTGCGGACTGAAAGGTCCCAGGTTCGATTCCGGTCAAGGGCATGTACCTGGGTTGCAGACACATCCCCAGTAGGGGATATGCAGGAGGCAGCTGATCGATGTTTCTCTCTTATCGATGTTTCTAACTCTCTATCTCTCTCCCTTCCTCTCTGTAAAAAATCAATAAAATATATTTTTAAAAAAATGTGAATTTGCCAATAAATACATAGTCTGTATTCAAGGTCAGATAATTTTTCTCTAATCTCAGCTCAATAGTTCAATGATTATTTTGTTAATAACAGAAACAAAAAGCATACAATTCCCAGAACAAAACTGACAATTCTATTAGAAGCTCACCAGATTGAGAGAAGTTATCATTAAACTTTAGTATTAATGGGTGGAAAAGACCAAATGCAACCTATTGCTTCAAGATTTATTTTATGAAATTGTAGTTTTTTCAATAATTAATTCACTGAATGCTGCATGGTAGTGGCAGAAGATTAGAAGCTTTCAAAAACTCATTCAAAACAATAAGCCAGGGAAGAGATTATGTCTTCATCTACATGCATAACTAACTTGAATGCTTCCTCTGAATTGCTATTGTGTTATTTATTGTCACTTTGCTGGTCAAAGTTTTCACAGATAGGAATCAAACAACTTTTTTTCCCTCCTAATACATTGCTTGCACTTATGTTAAATTGCCTTCAAGTTGTTTCTTGGCTGTAATTTTAATCCCAAATCACCAAGCTTCATGTGCTTTACTGACAAAGAACTTAAAGTTTTTATTAAATTATGATATTAAAATAAAAGTGTCTCTTCAAATAAAAGTTATATTATCCTTCACAGTAGAATATTTTCACACATTTATGCAATAAATGGTCAGCTATTATGATTGGCCATGGATAAAGAAATTTGACATGGTCTCTTCCCTCACAGAGCTTTCATTTAGTGATTGAATAGAGCAAAAGTAGATAGCAACTAATTTACAAACTTAATTTCATACAACTACTCTGATATAAAGCAGTGTCAAAAATAAAGAGTATATGCTGGGTTGGTCTCAGTTACTAGGCAAGCACTCACTGATGAACTAAGCCAAGAACTAAATGGTGAGAACAAACTGGTCATAATAATAAGGGAGGTACATGCTATTTCTTCTATTTCCAACCTGAGTAAATTTAGGGTATAGAATAAAAATATATGCTTGTATTTTATTTAATACTGATAACTTAGTGGGCATAACTGTTTGTATTAAACCAGCAATATTAAAGAAATATCTGCCTAGGATTTACTTAAATTATGTAAACTTGAGTTTTTAAAACATTTGGAGGTATTGAAAGTTAAAAAGGTTTAATTTCTGAGAATTTTTAAAATGTTGAATTTATTAACTGTTTAACTCTAAGTAAATAAAAATAGAGCTCCTTAAAATGATCTTATTATCTAATTTGCTAATATCATCTGGAGTTTGGTAAATATTACACATCCTTAACCTACACACATACATGTATACATACATACACATCAGCTGATGCAACTTTATTTCAGGGGAGTTCAGGGGCTATTGTGGGGAGGAAAAGGTCTGGCAAAGGTAGCCAGAAGGGTGGATGAGGTAGGGGAATTTAAGGGGAAAAGATCAAAGGACACAAGGGAGCTAAAAAGAATGTGGGATAAAGGAGGAGGGAGGGATAGGAGTGATGGGAGGAGAGGTCTTAGATGAGACAGTTTGGGAAGTATCCTAGCTTCCCACAATATCCTGGGTAATTCTAAAGTGTGTTTAGAAAACACTTGGCATGTTTGAAGATATTAAATTGAATGAGTGCCATAACGGTGAATCATGGTCAACAAAAGAAAGGAGGGTAAGGAAAGTTACCCCTGGGATTAAATAATTGAATCAGAGATAAGGCATTAAAGGAGCCAGAAGGGAACCCTGCTCAGATAGTTCCTTCCCAGCTTGAGAAGTTGAGGAAATACCCTGTTCAGTACTTAGGTCTGAAGAACTAATGATATAACTTCCCATAATCTATCGATGCAATAATCTGAAAAAAAGAACAACAAACAAACAAAAGACAGAAGGGGTTTCACAAGAGGACCCTCCCCCCCCCCCCAAAAAAAAAAGGAAGTCTCTGCCAGAAAGAACCAAAATAACTCCTTCTGATACTGCTACTCACAAATAATTGGACCACTGGATACGTAGTTGTGACTAACCATCAAGGATCTAGCTTTCTCCTGCTAGGGAAGGACACAAAGGGCATAAGAAGTTAGCATTACTACTTGGGTCTGAGGGGTGATGGGTATGCCATCTGAGTCACAGTACCAGGCCACTGCTAAATAAAAACAAATCTGAATGGAGGTAAGGAGATGCATAATTCAAAAAGGCTATTGCAATAGGTAGAAAGATACTATTGCCACAGAGGTAAAGGGCTGTGGCAACAGGAAGACCCTCTGACTGTAAGCATCACAAAGGGTAGAAAAGTGGTTTCTGTTCACAAGAGGGATTAAACAGGTTAGAAAGAACAAGATGTAGAGGAGTGATTGGTGTGTTCATACAGTTGATCAGAAGTATGTCTGTCCTGTGGTTAGCCTATACTAGTATAACAGGATGAGCCATCCGAAAGACATATGCTTGTTCAGGCTGAAAGTGGATCAAACTTTAAGGACCTGAAGAAAGGAAAGAAAGTTAAATCTGGTCAAGGTACACATTTTGGTTTGTGGGTACAAAGTGTTCTGTTAATCCTATATAATAAAAGAGAAACATGCAAATTAGCCATCCCTCCGCTATGCTGAAGCCACACCCACCAGCCACACCCAGGCACCAATCCGAGTGACTATGCAAATTATCCAACAAATAGGGTGATTAATTTGCATATGCAGGAGTTAAGCTCCCCAGGAGGCGACAGCGGCTGTGGTCTCGGGCTCCTGGGACTTTCACCAGCCCCGGGAGGCAAGGCCATAGCCACGCCCGCGGGCTCCCAGGGCTTTCCTTAACCATCTCTCCGCGATGAAAATGGCGGGGCCCATAGTGGCCGGGGCAGGACGCTGGTGGTGTTTCCCCAGCAACACGAGCCCAGTGTCTGGCCCAGCTGCGTGGAGGGAGGGGAGGGGAGGGGCCTCCAGCCTGAGTCCACTTCAAGGAATGCCCAGCATTTGTGCCCCGGCCAGGCGGAGGGAGCAGAGGGCAGGGGCCTCGGGCTGGAGTCCACACCGAAGAGGGGAGGGGCCCGAGTCCCTGGTGAGGAACGCTGGGCTCGTGGAGATGCGTTCAGCTTTAGAAGTTATTTACTAACCATCAGTAAGTAAATAACTTCTAAAGCTGAACATGTGTGCTTGGCTAGGTGAAGAGAGGGGAGAGCAGGGGCCTAGGTCAGAGTCTGCGCCCTGGCTGGGTGGAGGGAGGGGAGGAGAGGGGCCTTGGGCCAGAGTCTGCACCCCAGAGGTGCGGGGGGGGGGGAGGGCAGGGGCCTCGGGCCGGAGTCTGTGGCAAGGGATGCTGGCATTGTTGCAAGCCGGGCTGAGGGACGTCCCCCACCCCCATGCACGAATTTCATGCATCAGGCTACTAGTTATTTATAAAGAAAAAAATATGGCAATTTGGAGGATCTGTGTCTGGTCTTGTCATAGGTAAACAAAGGGGAGTGCCCCTGAATCTTATCTAAACCATATTGGCAAGAGTGGTTCTTTATAGTAAGTTATTTCCTAAAATGCAAAAGGGTAGGGTTTTCTTTAACTGTTGCTATTTTCTAGGAACATTTTGAAATTTAACTGAAGAAAGGTTAATGCCAATTCTAAGGTGCAAGTTGTATGCAGATTGGTTATTTCATGTGCTTCTCATTCTCTTTGGACCAGAACTTCAAAGTAGATGATTGATGGTCTTCTTATGGCAGAACTTCAAGAAATAAATCTCAAAACACAAGCACATTTCATGAGCAAGGTCTATCTGCTTGTGCCAAGCACATTGGCCATAGTGTCACATTATCTATCATGAGAGAGTCACAATACTTGGTCCAAATCCAAGGAGTGAGGTTATGCATACCTAGTAGAGTGAGAGGAACAACAAGGTCACATGGCAAAAGGAATGGATAGAAGAAGGGTTAACAATAGTATGATTTCTCAGTCATAGGATATGGAATACCATGATCAAGGAATCTAAAGTATCGCATTAGGAGAGGTCAGAATGGAGAGGACAATATACTAGTAAGAACTTCCTCTACTATTATAGGTTTACTAGAGGCCCAATGCATGAAATTCATGAGAGAGTAATCCTTCCTTCCCCCGGCTGCCAGCACCAGCTTCCCTCTGGCATCGGGAACCGGGCTTTCCTCTGGCTGCCAGCATCCGGGACCCGGGCTTCCCTCTGCAGGGAGATGGCTGGGTACCCGACCAATCACATTGCACCCGCCTTGGCTGGCCTGGCACCAGTGGGTGTTATAGTGTGGTCCCAGATGGTTGTCCAGATGGTCATTCAGATGGCCATTCCGCTGTTCGCCCGTTCAGTCTATTTGCACATGACACTTTTATTATATAGGATGTTACACCTTCATAGGTTCATCCTATGTTACACTCTTATAGTGCTTCACAGGTTTCCTAAAAAATTATCCCTTATTCACTCTTTACAGAATGACCTTCATTTTCTCCTTCACTTTGTCTTCCCTGATGTTCTTCACTCAGAATTTCATATCTAGAGCAGTTAGAAAAATTTAGGAGAATAGAATGGGTCATGTTATTTCTCCCTTGTAGTCCAAGGTTCACACAAAGCAGTTGACATATAGGCTAACTGTGATTTCTTCATAATCAAATTTTACAACTCCTAAAATCTCTCTCTGTGTAGCAGTTGCACAAAAAATTATCCCCTCTGTTAATAAAAATGTGTCTGGATATTGAGGTGCAGCTATTCCCTACTCCACAGTTGCTGCTTTTCTTTATTTCCGTTTTATTCTACTAATTGTGATGACTGACATAAGCAACATCATTTCATTTGTGGACTAGTAATCTTATAAACACTATTTCCTACTTAAGCATGTTGAATGAAAACACGAATTTGAACGAAATGATTGGTCCGAGGCCTAAAGGTTGGCGGAAGAATTTTGAAGTAACACATAGTCATGGTCTGAAGCACCATAGCTTTTGAAATTGTAGCTGAAATATACCAGTGTGCTTCACTTTTTATGCATAACTAAACAGAGATAGAATGAAAATTACATACCTGTGAAACTGTCCAATTATCTGTCAGAGCTCAGGATAAAGTGAGAGTGTCATTTTATATCTTCTGATGTACCTTTCCCTATTTATCTCTTAAAATATTTCATACAAGCAGAAATTACAAGAATACTAGAGAGAATTTTGAATGCCTTTCCTAAATAGCAATCTCCTTCATCAGAAGGGAACTCTTTGGGCCACAGACCAAGAACCACAGCCTATATGTCAATAAGGTTTTCTAGAGTCGGGGGGGGGGGGGGCGGGGAAGCATTCTCAGAAGAGGGAGATGTAAGGAATGCTCAAATCACACTGGTAGTAAGGGAAGTAAAAGCAAAAATAAAATGCAAATGACAATAATAATCCAGATACTTGGTTATTCTCCAGTGAAGGACAACCATGTTAGAAAAAATAAATAGTGTATACATTTAAAAAATTAATCACTTGCTATTAGTCATTTAGTAGATTTTGAAAAAAAATAGGTGTTATGATATCTTTATTAAGGAAAATAGGTTGTAGTGAAATCAAGTATTTCTACAAATGCTCAATGTTAGATAGAACTTGTCTTAAGAAAGGGAGTAGCTGAGACAACTGTCTACAAAGACAGTGTGTATCTGGACGAGCTGAACAACTCTTTGCACGTTAAAAAGGTTGATATCTCGAAGGATCATAAAGGCTACATAGATTTGGGACTAAGATTAAAAACAAATTAAGTCAATCTTATCCACAGCAGTAAAAAAGAATTCATTCCCCTCTGTTGACTCTCCAGAAGGGAAAAAGTAATTGTTTACTTATTTAACAGTTTATATTCTATTAAAGGACTATATTAGATGAATAATAAGAAAATTTTCACTTTCCAAGTGTACTTAATTTATTGAAATGAATACAATCATGATTTTTTTTAGGACAATATTCTTATTGTTTAAAGAAATTGATATAGATAAGTATCAATAATTTGTTACAGATGAGATTTTTCTATACAACAAAAGCTAACAAGTTAGTCAGGCATAGTTACATGGATTCTAGAAGAAGGCATGAGATTCATCAGTTGAAGAAAGAGGACTTTATCACTCATGGAACAGCAAACAATATGACATTCATGATCTCATTGGTATCATTGTCCCCAGTTCCCACAGGGACTTATGTTGTGACCCAGGTTCATACTGCACACATAATAGGTTTGTATTTTATGTTTTTTGTTTTTTTTAATCCTCACCCAAGGATAATTTTCCACTGATTTTTAGGGAGAGTGAAAGAGAGAGGGAAAAACACAAAGAAAGAGCGATGTGAGAGAAACACATCGATTGGTTGCCTCCTGCAGGAGCCCCTACAAGGGCCTGGGCCTGGGAAGAACCTGCAACCAAGTAAGTGCCCTTGACAGGAATTGAACCAGGACCTTTGGTCCTCAGGCCAGTGCTCTAACCACTGGGCTAAGCCGGGTTTTTTTTTTATTTTAATAGCCAAGAAACCTCAAATTTAGTAACCTCTAATATTAAAAGAGGGTTGCTAACAAACCTGCCCAACTTTTGACTATGTAGGAAATATCTTTATTTTCCTGGACAACAAACAAATTAATCCTTTGCCCTGGAAAAAAAACCTCTCTCTCCCACTCCATGTTTTTAAGTATTTCTTAACAAATAGTTCATAATAAAAGCTTTGCTCATAAGAAGTGAAGAAACAAGACATTCAATGAAAATCATCTCACAAAAATATCCATCCCTCATTTCTACGCCATCCTGACTTCTGGTGAGTTTTCCCTAAACACACCAGTCCTTCACCTGCTTTGATAAGTCTGATTGTTGGGATGGGATAAAAGTTGTTTATTTTTCACACAACATTTAATTTTGATTATATCAACAGGACTCTATGTAGCAGGTTAAAGCTAAGCTGTCATTGAACTCAGCCATGCCACTCTAGCGTTCCAGCTTGGCAAATCCTCCAAACCATCAGTCTATCTTAAAACACATGTGGTTTCTCCTTATGTTTCTGTATTGACCTTTCCATTTAGCTGAGGACATTAATCTAGCTACAGCAAAATGTATTAAGAAATGTACAAACTCCACTTTAGCCTGAAAGCAAGAACTCTAGAGCAAATCTATCAGCCAGGGGAACCCTGGCTGGTGAGTTAGGGCTGGTCTGAATGATTTCCAGGGCTGAGGTAATGCTTCTTCAACACTTGACATTTTCTATGACTACTCTTTAGGTGCAAGTCATCATAATTTTGAAAGGGAGGGAGACTAATGCCTGGCTATCATATAAGAAATATTATCTTTATTAATATTTCTGGACCTGGAAATGAAATGTTATTTGAAATTGTTGGGTCCTTTCAGGTAGTACTTACATCAGCAAGGAGACAGAGGTTAATGGTGCCTGCTTCCAGTGTGGTCTCCTGGATGGCTGACAGGCCTTAGTACTGTAAATTTAGTTTGAATAATTGAGTATAGTTCTTACTTTTGGAGGGACTGTCTGGGCAGTAGTTCAAATTGTTCTGTTTGTCTGTGCTTCTAGTTGGGGAATATTTATGTGAATCATGGAGAGATGCAGAAGAGGGATGGCAAAAAATTTCCAGAAATATTTTGCCCAGGAGGAAATGATTTGGGGCTATCAATATTGTTGGAAGGAAATTATTTTCTCCTACTTGTCAAGCTTTTCTCCTGTTTGTGCAACTCTTCTGAGCAGAAATATTGACAGCTTTTGTTCTGGAGGTATCTGTTCATGGATTTTTTATTATCAAACCACCTTGGATGATAGGGACTGTGTCTCTCTCCAGGAAAGAGAGAGGTGACGGCACATTTCTTTGTCATCCAGGAGAATAAAGATATTGTTTCCATATGGGGCAAATGGTAGGTTTGTTAGCAGCTCTCATAAAATTATGGTTTCCTAAACTCAGTTTTCTTCAGCTGTGATGCAAATCTGCTATGTGTATCGCAGCCACTAGAGTGTTCCACATGAGTCTGTGAGACATGGGAGCAAGATCAGGTGTGAACACAAAGTTCATAATGCCTGCTGTGCCATAGGTGATGCAGTCAGTCAGTCTGTCCTCTGTCTCTGACCCGGGAGCTGCATGCCTTCTGTCAGAATCTATGGGTCTGTGCTCAGCTAGCATGGTATCTTGCGAACAGAATAAAATTTCAGACCTTCCAGAGTCCTTGATAATTTTTAGTTTAAAAATAATGGTAAATACAAATAATTTATCAATTTGCTAGCTGAATTCTTAAATTTACAGTTCATAGAAATAAAGTCATTTTGTCACCATTTAGCCCCCATACCCTCTTTCACCTCTACTCCTTCTATTATTTTTTAATATTGCTTCCATTGCAAAAAATTTTAATAACAAATAATAACACAAGAATGATAGCAAATAGTCTGATTTGAATAGGTTTTAAGCAGAGGAAATGGAACCCTCATCAGGTCAATGCCCAACACTATCAAGCCCAAACTCTTTCTGAGAGTAAGGTAGAAATTATCCTGTACTAAAATTTCTTCCTACTTCAGTCTTAGAACACATTTTTTCATGATGATCTACATTCTGAATGCTTTCTGAAGAAAACAAAACAAAATCCATACTTGAAAGACCATTGACAATGAATTAAAAAATATGTTACTTTTTACTTCCCATGTTATATTTAAACTAGAGGCCCAGTGCACTAATTTGTGTATGGGTGGGATCCCTTGGCCTGGCCAGTGATTGGGGCCAATCGGGGCTGTCTCGCATAGTCCCAATTGGGGCCGATGGGAGCCAGCCGCCTAGGGGGAGGGACAGCAGGATGTTGGCAGGTGTGGGAGGTTGGCTGTGGGAGCACACTCCTGCATTGAGCATCTGCCCCCTGGTGATCAGGGTGTGTCATAGCTACCGGCTGATCGTCTGGTTTTAAAGGTTGCTTAGGTTTTTATATAAATAGATATTGGTGCTAGGACCTTAAAAAGTCAGTATAGAAATGTCCTTAGAATTCATGAATTAAAATGTAAGATCTTAACCCTTATATAACAAACTATCTTATGAACAAATTATCCATATTTTTTCATGATAACCTTTCATTTTCTGTATTTGTAAAGGAAATGAAAACTTCCCTTAGGGTAAATAAGTGTCAGCATGTAATTCAATTGTAGTTGGTAGTTAAGAAAATTACTCAATGATTTTACCTTCTTTTGGAAATAATAGTGCATTTGAAAATATCATGTTGACTTTATTGCAAGGCAATAATGAACTGAGAATATAATTTACCACTGTGGGAAAGGCTATGGGGAAAAAAATTAGTAGAAATGTAATAAAGTGAATTTCAGTGAAAGGACAAATATAACTCAAAATTTCTCTACAAATTTAAAATATGATTTTGTGTCTGTGGGTTATATTTATTAATATTTATTAGATCAACATTTTAAAATAATAAAATGTTTAAATAGTTATTTCCTTTTATTTAAAAGTAAAAATAAACCCTTTACAAAGTCACATACATAACAAAAGCTCGATTCTCTTATTTCATTCTATATACTAGTATAATCTTGTATTACTCTGTTTTGTTAATGTGTCATAAAAATCCCACCTCACACAAATATCTAGGTTTTATTCAGCTTACGGTTTTAGAATTACCATCTAAGATTATAATATCATCACCAAATTTGCAAAAACATACACCATTGCTTTATGCACCCAGATCTTTTTTTATTAGAGGGGGTCCAGAGAGGTGATTTTTGAAGGGCATACAGTTCTTAACAGAGCTTAGATTGGAAGTCAGATACCTTAGCATTTTTCCAATGCTCCTTCCAAAAGAAAATAACTGGAGACAGTTATAGACAGTTCTTTCTTATTTTAATTAAAACGTAATATAATTTCCAAACTAAGTTTGCCAGTCTTCCTAAGACTGCCCATATGCCTCACAAAATTAGAGCTCAATCTTTAATCCTCAAGTGAGGTTAATTGATGGCCCCCTGTTAACATTCCATTGTCTTTTCTTGCTTATAATGATGCATGTCAAACTTACTTATTGTATTAGTGCACTTTCCTGTCTAGCATTCATTATATCATATTTTCCAGAATCTGGATTTCTTGCACCTATCCTCCATTGTTTTAGAATCACTGGGTTGCTGACATTATCTAAAGCAATTTTAACTATTTTTTACAGCTACACAAGAAATGATTGATTGTTTACATGACATCTAGTCATAGGGCAAAACACCAGAAGAAAAGAGTTATAGCATAAAGAACCTATTAGTGATTAAGTTAAATGCTAAAAATAATTAATGTTTATGATTCTTACTGTGTGGCAGACTATGAGCTAAATGCTTTAAAAATATACTAATTTATTTCTCATAATAACTTAATGATTTATTTTTTCATGGTTTTTGGATAAGGAAACTGAACAAAAAGAAGATAAACATACAAATCAAAACCAGGATGCAGAATGTGATTTCAGATCTAACCATTTCACTGCTCTACTAAATTGTTCTCTATCAGAAAAATGAAACTTTAATTTATTTAATGAATTAATAAGTATTTACCGTATTTGTCATCCTTATTCATTTTTCAGTGAGTTGATAGTAATGTTCTTACTATCCATCAATTATCCATCTAACAATGCAGGTGGCTCCATGTGTTTCTGTGTAGCCATTAGAAAATTTTTTCTGCACTTTAGCTGTATTTCAACATTAAAAATCAGCAAGAGAATTGACATGATAGAGTGTCAGAGGGCACGTTAATGAACACCTCTTGTTTTACTTTTTAATAATGTGATGGCTTTGTCAACTTTGAAACACTGAGCTTTGAAAAAAAAAAAGACAAGAATAGATAATAAATCGGGTATACTGCAAGGTATTCATTTGGGGAATTAATTTACAATGTTGAAAACATAATTACAGCCTGAATGAAATACATTTTTTTCTCCTATGGACATTTATTTTCAATTTATTAATTTCAATGCTCATTACATTTTGATTATATTCTATTTCTAGAGGAAATGACATTTGAAGTGCCTTGCACTGTGTTCATTATTTTTTTATACATAAATTGTATATTTAACATGTACTTGGATCACTGTACTTTCCCACTCTTCAGTTTCTATAAGTTTATTATATTCAGGAGAAAAAAACAACAACAAAAGACACTCAATTGCAAATCAGTCCTTGTATGATAAGAGCTTATAGTGACACCTTTACTTTAAATGAAATTACCTATGTGTCATGTAAATCATGAGAAAATTACAACACACATGTCTGCTATTCATAATTATCTTAAAGAGATTTCACTTGTCAGTTAATACAGATAATTGAGGGTAAGTTATTTAGTATTTTGTAGACATTAAGTGGGGCATAAAAAATAAAATAAAACTTTTTATTTTTTAGATTGAATTCTCCCACAACCTATATTTCTATGTACTACACATATGTAAAATGTTTTTTGAATGAAGTTTTTGGACTTTCATTCTTTAACTAGAGGTCCGGTGCATGAATTCTTGTATGGGTGAGGTCCCTTGGCCTGGCCAGTGATCAGGGCCTATCAGGGGGGCTGGCCAGCAGCAGGGAGGGACCATGGGAGGTTGGCCGGCTGGTTGGGGGCCTGGCTGGCCAGGGAGAGGGGCTATGGGAGATTGGCTGGCTGCCCCCTCACAATCATGGCCCAGGGTGAGGGACCTATGGATGTTGGCCAGCCAGGGGGAGGGGCCATGGGAGGTTGGCACTGAGAGCACACTGACCACCAGGGAGCAGCTCCTGCATTTAGCATCTGCCCCCTGGTGGTCAGTGCACATCATAGCAACTGGTCATTCCAGTCGTTGGGTCATAACGGTCACTTAGGCTCATATATATATAGCAATGAACCCTTTGACCTAAGGAATCATGTTTACACTTGACAGCTTACTCACTCTTACTCATTTGACTACATTATACAGAACTATGGATTATATGTGCATGTATATATATATACAGAAATTATGTGCAAAGTAATGTATGATGATAGTGTTATTGGCATTACAAATCCTATATAATAAAAGGCTAATATGCATATCAACCAAACGGCAGAACTACCAGTCATTATGATGCACACTGACCACCAGGGGACAGACGCTTACTGCAGGAGCTGCCACCCTGGAGATCAGTGTGCTCCCACAGGGGGAGCGCCGCTGAGCCAGAAGCTGGGCTCGTGGCTGGCCAGCTCAGCGACAGTGGTGGGAGCCTCCTCAACAGCACTAAGGATGTTCGACTGCTGGCTTAGGCCCACTCCCCATGGGGAACAGGCCTAAGCCGTCAGTCAGACATCCCCCAAGGACTCCTGGACTGTGAGAGGGCACAGGCTGGGATGAGGAACCCCTACCCCCTAATGCACAATTTTTGTGCACCAGGCCTCTAGTTAAATATAATAAACACCACTAAGCACTAAAATGTTCAGGAAATGATTTGAAAAGCCATTAGGAAGACACTGTTGAGGACTGAGCAAGTGGAAGGCATTCTAGGAAGGACAAATAACACAAATGAAACTAAGCAAACAGATTCAGGAAAGAAAGAGTATATAGAATTGGAAGGTGGAAAAAGTGAAAAAAAAACAGATAAACTCTTTTTTTCATAATAAAAATGATTTAATATTCTTAAGTTGATCATCAACCCAATGATGTTTTTCTAAGCTATAAAAATTAAAAATCACAGAATATACAACGCCGTATATAGGAAAGGAAATTTATGGTTAAGCCTAATACCTGTGGCTAAACACTCTCAACATTTTGGAGTGCATCCTGCTTGGCCTGCACTTTGTTCCTTATAGGACCAGAGTTGGTAACAATGTAAAAAAAGACTGATGTGCAGAGCATGGCCCTGGATTACCTTATTATCTTCCTGAAGCCCAGCAATCACAGGGGAAGCACGTAGGATGATAACTTAAACCTGTATTAAGCGTGTACATTTTTCTTGAATACATACATAGATTTCAGAAAGCTGCTTTTATTTTTACAATATTCTCTCAATTTTAGCCACCTTCAAAAATCTTTGAATGGTAGGAAGATAAAGGGAGATCTAGCAGTAAAGGAATAAAACAATATTTTCCTCTAGTCTAGTGGTTCTCAACCTTCCTAATGCCGCAACCCTTTAATACAGTTCCTCATGTTGTGGAACTGTTAAATTATTTTTGTTGCTACTTCATAACTGTAATTTTGCTACTGTTATGAATTGTAATATAAATATCTGATACGCAGGATGTATTTTCATTGTTACAAATTGAACATAATTAAAGCATAGTGATTAATCACAAAAACAATATGTAATTACATATGTGTTTTCCAATGGTCTTAGGAGACCCCTGTGAAAGGGTCATTCGACCCCCAAAGGGGTCGCAACCCACAGGTTGAGAACCACTGCTCTAGTCTATAGGTAAAATTCTTAGTATTTTTAAATTTCCTGTTATTTAGTGATCTTTCATGGTTATTCAAAGCATTCGATAATTGAGACTTACTTGACATTTTAGTTCTTAGTCTATAGCATAATTCTTCATTGTCCTTATCAGAGATCCTATATAATAAAGAGGTAATGTGCAAATTGACCTTCACTCCCTCACAAGATGGCTGCCTATAACCAGGCCAGCAGGGGGGTTAGTGAGGGATGACCAAATGACTAAACAAGCAGGCTGCATGGGGTGACCAGGCTGGCATGGGGGTTTGTGAGGGGAGACCAAACAACTAAACAGCAGGCTGTGTGGGGCGACCAGGACGGCAGGGGGGTTAGTGAGGTATGACCAAACAACTGAACAAGCAGGCTGCATGGAGCAATCAGGCTATTCAGGGGGGTTAGTGAGGGACGACCAAATGACTGAACAGCAGGCTTTGTGGGGCAACCAGGCCGGCAGGGGGCGGGGAGCAGTTGGGTGTGACCAGGCCAGCAGGGGTCAGTAAGAGGGGACCAGGCCAGTGGGGAGAGGCAGTTAGGGGCAACCAAACTGAAGGGTGGGGGGTGCAGTTGGGGGCAACCAGGCCAGCAGGGGGGCAGTTAGGGGAAACTAGACTGGCCAACAGGCATTTGGGGGTGACCAGGCTGGCAGGGTGGGCAGTAAAGGGTGACCAGGCAGGGAGGGGGGCAGTTAGGGGCAATCGGGCCAGCATGCAGAGGCAGTAAGGAGTGATCAGGTCCCCGGGAGTGGGGTGGGGGGGCAGTTAGAGGCAACCAGACAGGCAGGCAGGTGAGCAATTAGGAGCCAGTGGTCCTGGATTGTGAGAGGGATGTCTGACTATCGGTTTAGGCCTGAACCCCTGGATTGGGCCTAAACTGGCAGTCAGACATCATCCAAGGGGCCCTGGATTAAAGAGGGTGCAGGCTGGGCTGAGGGGACCCCCCCCGCCCATGCACGAATTTTGTGCACCAGGCCTTTAGTATTTAAATAATTATGTAGTTTTATGCATCAACCAGGCCATAAGGAAGTACAAAATATAAATAAATAATTGTGTTTTGTTGAAGACAAGGTGAGACATGAGGATATTACCCAATTTAAGACCATAAAAACACACATGTATACTCGCATGCATATATTTTAGTCATACTCCACATATATTTTATGTGTGCTTTGTTTGCTTATCAATTTAAAAATAAAATATCATCATTTTAAATAAACCTATACTCTATAGGTATAAATAACATTTTTTCCCAATTGCATTCTAACAAACATCACATATTTCTTACCGTTTCATATTATCAATGGTACTGCAATAAACAAACTTGTGCATTGTAATTTGAACCCTTATATCATAATTTACTAAGATGCATTGCTAGAAATAACTTGCCATGCCAAAGTGTTAGATTTTTAGATTCTTTAAATATATTACAAACTTTACATCTAAGACAATACAAAGTTACTAGTTCCTCAATGCATATAACAATGCAATTTGCTTTTAGCCTCACCAGTAGTGAGTATTATTGTTTCTTAATTTTATCCGAATAAAAACATTTTAATGTCATTTTAGAGATTATATAGTTATTTTATTACAATATTATTTAAACTATTCATAAGTGATAACTTAAAGGTCTAACAATATAGAAGTGAATACATAATTTTCAATTCATGTATAAAATGGAATATCACATAGTCATTACAAATCATGTCCTTGAAGCATATAAATGTTTGTAAAATTTCTCACATAAATAAAAAAAATAACCTCAGTCATCACCAATAGATATATAAATATTTATATAATTATCACATCTGCATCTACATAACATTTGTAGAAAGAAATACGTATACCAGTTTTCTAACTGCATAACATTACAAGATATTTTTTATTTAATTTAATTTATTTTTTACTTTTATCCTCACCTAAAGATATGTTTATTGATTTTAGAGAGAGAGTAAGGAAGAGAGAAAGAGAAAGAGAGAGAGAGAAACATCCATGTGAGAGAAAAACACCAATCTGTTGCCTGCTGCACGTGCCCTGAATGGGGATGGAATATATAACCTTTCATTGTATGGGGCATTGGTCCAACCAACTGAGCCACCAGAGCAAGGCTAGTAAGTTATTTAACTATGATCACTAAAAATGTATTGCTTTGTAGCTTCCTTTAAATATAATATTGTGTTATAAGATAAATCCATGTTGATAGATCATTTATTTTTAAATACTATAGAGAATTCTAGATTCTCAAAGTGATTACACAACATTACCAGGGAAACCTGTGAAAGTTCTTTCCCCATCAATTCACATACTTGGTATTAAGTTGCTTGGTTAACATACTTAAATGTTTTGTCAATAGATGACTTTAAAATGGTATTTCACTGATGCTTTACTTTTTATTGCTCTGGAACAGCAAACATTTTTCAGATGTTGATTTCCCTTTGGTTCATGACATTTAGCCATATTTCCTTTTTATTTTTTCATTGGACTTTTAATATTTGAATTTCTATATGATCATCATATATTATAGATGCTAATAATTTTGTCATGTAAAAGCTCTAAACTCTTTCTCCAATGTATATCTCATTTTATCACATTTTATGATGTATTTTTATTGTACAAAATATTTTTATCTTACAATATAGCTGAATCTTGGAACAATGCAGGAGTTAGGGGTGCCGACACCCACTCAGTTGAAAACCACCTATAAGTAGTGACTTCCCCAAAACTTGTCATCCCTTAGTAGCACTGATGGGAAATTGGTTCTAGAGTCCCTAGCTGAATAACAAAATTTATGAATGCTCAAGTCCCCTATATAAAATGATGCAGAACAATGAATAAAGTTGACCCTCTGCATCCAAGGATTTCTAACCATGGATCAAAAATATTGTTTTTGATGTGTAGTGGTTGAATCTACAGAGATAAGGAGGACCAACTGTATATTTGTTGAAAAAACTCCACATATAATTGGACCCACGCAGTTCAAACTCATATTCTTCAAGAGCCAACTATAATTGTATCTTTCAATCTTATTTTGTGCCTAATAAATTTTTCTGTACCACAAACTCTTTTATTTTCTTCCAAACATTGTAAAGTTTTGCCATATATATTCACCTAAAACCAATTTTTGTCTATGGTACAAAATAGAGATTCAATGTTACTATCCTATATAATAAAAGGCTAATATGCAAATAGACCAAATGGTGGAACAACCAGTGGCTGTGATGCACACTGACCACCAGGGGGCAAATGCTCAATGCAGGAGCTACTCCCTGGTGGTTATTTCACTCCCACAGGGGAAGCACCACTCAGCCAGAAGCTGGAACAAGCTGGCGTGTGGTAAGGAGCAAGGGATCCCAGATTGTGAGAGGGATGTCCGACTGCCGGCTTAGGATCAGGCCTAAGCTGGCAGTCGGACATCCCCAGAAGGGTCCTGGACTGCAAGAGGGTGCAGGCCGGGCTGAGGGACCACCCCCCCCCCCCAAACAGAGCACTGATTTCGTGCAACAGGCCTCTAGTTGTTATAAGAGTTATATTGAAGCAATTTTGCTGGTTTATTTATTTCTGTGGATATATTAAAAACTGATCATAGAGATATTTTAGTCATCTACTTATTTCTATCTAAGTTGCATTGTTGGAAACATGATCATCATATTCAGTTTTTAAAAAGGCTAATATATGATTCTGCGAGATGTTGGGGAATGCACTCTTCCAGAACGTTAGTTAAGTTTTTGGGTTGCTGTTTTGTTTTGTTTTTTATTGTTGTTTTTATTTTAGCATGTTAGAGTGCTATTACTTTCTTAGTTGTGGAAGACAAAAGAAGTGTGTCTATGTTTGCTTTTTCAAGTAAAACAGCTCTATGATATTTTCCCCTACTCTGTTTTCTTGAATCTCAGTTGTCCCTTTTCCCGGGGAGAATCATATACCTAGAATCTGATAATCACAATATAGGTTCCATGTTGAAGGATAGTCGCACTGTTTTTATTTCACTTTTAAGTAGTGGAACTGTATTGTATTGTCAATATTGCCAATATTTCTACAGTACAAACTGAAATGCCCATTGAAACCTTGATCCTTACAAGGAGGGCAGTGTTACTGGAAAAATCTGTATAACATCTAAAAACTTCTGAGATGCCCTTCAATTGCCTTGGAGCAGTAATTTCCTAAATTATATTTAGATTCAAAGTAACTCTATCAGAAATTAATACATTTGTGGCATAATATATGCAATTAAGAGAACTTTTTGGATCATTAAAAAATAAGTGTATTTATTGGAAAGCTAATGCAGCTATTAACAACAAATAAAAACTCCTCTCCCCACCAAAAAATAAAAACAACAGCAAAAAAGAAACAGTCAAATCCTACTTGATTGTACCTTAATAAATTTGCTTGTGAAATTTTATTTTGAAAGCTAAGGAAACAAAATACTGATCTGTAATCTAGTCAGAGATGAAAATGAGGCAAAGCAATGAACTCTACTTTTACTTAGAAAAAAATTCTTTACTCAAAGGAAGTCGACTAAACACTGTAGAACTGCTACTGGTGCTGAAATAGATTTGTTGTAAATCCAATCCATTCTGACTCACGCACAGAGTATCAACCGGCTATTTTTCAAAACAGATCACTGTGTTCATATGATGAAAGAACCAAGAAATTCACCTGTGTATACTTATAACAAAAGGTGAAGTTAAAAAATATTTCCATCTTTCAACTGGTGTGTACACAGAATGACAAGTTTGTTCGCCTGAGTACATATAATTCCTTCAAACAATTAAGAATGCTAATTTATATCAATTGCATCTTATGAAATAAATCAAATTCTACTTTCACCCTTCAAAATTTCCTATAGTAAAACTAAGACTAAAAAGGCTACTTTTCAGCCACTTTTTTTTCTGTCTTATTTCTTAAGTGGCTAAGGGAAAAAATAATTTTTTATTGTAACAAGAATGAATTTGGCATTTTTATATAATGAAGCAAATCTTTAAATGTGTTGAGTGTATCTCATGGAGATTAATCAAGCCTTTCTAATATGCATGGCCCAATCAAAGTTCCTTCTTGGTCTAAATAATTTTAATTAAGCAATTCTACCTTCTGTAGCGGTCATTACCAGGATATAATTGACTGAATCAGTAATGAAGCAGTTGGTGGATGCTAAACAAACAGCAAGGTTAATTATCTGGCAGAGGTGTCTGTTATGGAAGTACAGGGTTGGCCTTCCAAGTTCCCTAATCCCCTGCAGCAACTCTTAGTAAATTATAATAATCTTCATTCAAATATACTTTGCAAGTGTAGTTGCTATGCACCATGCAGGGTCAGATCAAGTGTTCAAAAACCTCATTTAAATATAATAATGGTAAAGTGCACTTTTAAAATTAGTCTATTTCTTTTGAGCAGCATGTTTCTTTTCTCTTGTTTAATTGTTCCTTTAATTTTAAATTTTGGAATAACTCCCAATTCTACAGCTTGGTACCTGCAAAATTGACAACAAAGATATATTTTGCTTAGAAACTCAGTCCAGAAGGTTTATCTGATGCAATATATAAACCCACAGCTTATCTGATATTCTCATATTCCTCCAGCTATTGTTTTTCTCCATCTTTTTATATTGCCAGTAAATCTATCTGCCTTGAGTTACCTGATGAATCAGGTTGTTTTCATAAAACACACAGTTACATTTTGCATTTAGGAGCAATATGCATTTAACTCCATTCACTTGATTTTATGCTTTAAAGAAAGCAATTGTAGTCATGTAAATGTTTTAATATAGAAAAATGGTATTTCAAATTCATATCAAAATGGATTTTTTAAAGGTAGGAATAAAATATTAATAAAAATAATCATGAGCTAAGATGATTTGCTCTTTAACCTACAGAAATATCGGAAGCCTTTATTTTTTTACATTATACAGGATGGGACAAAGTAGGTTTACAGTTGTGAGTATGCAAAATTCAGAGTATATTCTTGTATTATTATTTCTTAATTATTGTATTATTTTCCATTTGAACAACTGTAAATCAATTTTTGCTCATCTTATATTTGCCAAGATTCTGAGCATAAGTTTCTTTATTTCTAGATTACCAGATTTCTGTTTTTAAATTTTCTAAACTCAGAATTTTGAACGCTAGAATTTGATTTTATTATATAAACTAGAGGCCCGGTGCACAAAATTCGTGCACTGGGGGGAGGGGGGGGAGGTCCTTCAGCCTGGCCTGCACCCTCTCCAATCTGGGTCTCCTTGGGGGATGTCAGACTGCCAGTTTAGGCCCAATCCTGCACCTGCAGTCAGACATCCCTCTCGCAATTCAGGACTGCTGGCTCTTAACCACTCACCTGCCTGCCTGCCTGCCTGATTGCCCCTAACCACTCTGTTTGCCAGTCTGATCACCCACAACTGCTGGCCTGATCGCCCCCAACTGCCTCCCCTGCCAGCCTGTTTGCCCCCAACTACCCCCTGCCACCGGCCTGGTTGCTCCCAACTGCCCCCCCCCGCCAGCCTGATTGGGGTTGGGGGGCTGATTGGGGATGGGGCTGGCCATGGGGAGAGGCTGTGGTTGGTGGGCTGGGCAGCCACCCCCCCAAATGGGTTGGGGGTGGCGATCGGGGCTAGTGGCCTGGGGGAGGAGCCATGGGTGGTTGGCCAGCCAGCCCTGCCCCTGATTACGGTGGGGGGCAATCTGGGGTGGGGCTGGGCAAGGGGAGAGGGTACAGGAGATTGGCTTGCCAGTCCTGCCCCTTATTGGGGTGGGGGGATCAGGGATGGGGCCAGCCTGGGGAGGGGCTGCAGGACATTAGCCGCCCAGCCCTGTCTCCTCTTGGGGTGGGGGGGGGGGTGCAATCAGGGGCAGACAGCCACAGGGAGGGGCTGTGGTCCTATTGTGGTGGGGCAGGTTGATCAAGGGTGGGGCTTGTGGGGGGGTGGTGGGAAGAGAAGGGGTATTTGGCCAGCCAGCCTGCTCTTTCTTTTCTTTTTTTTTTGGCAACTTCACAACTTTTACTTGTGGTGCCTGTGCTATGTCTGAAAAATACCTTCTCCCCCTGCCCGGGACAGCGATGGGGAGGGGGCAGCAAAAAATAGAAGACATCCCTCCCTATTGCACACGGACCCTATATACAGGCTCACCTGGCCCAGGTCAGCGGGATGCTTGGCACATTCTAGGATCCCTGCTCAGGAACTGGAGGGGTGACTGGTGGCAGCACACATGAGAGGGGACCTCTGGGTGACCACTCTGGTCCTGGATACTGGTCTTGGTACTTCCTGGTCCTCAGTTCCTTTCTGGTCCTGCCTGCAGCCCTGGTCCCCTTACCTGGCTCAGCCTCCCGTCTCCATCCTGGCCTCAGATGGCCCCCTTGGCTCCTGGAGGCTCTGTCCTCTCCTCCTAACCTGGAGATCTCAAGGAAGGTTATGGCTTCTCAGAGACTCCTCGACAGCCCTGTCACTCATGTTCACACAGGGAAGGGGTAATTTGGCAGAAGCAGCTGTATAAATGCAGTGCAGGGGTAAGTCCTCCGGGGTCACTTGGACAGTTTGCTGATGACGCGGATCAGGGACACATTCTCATCCTTGAGGAGCTGGTTGTCAGCTCGGAGATTGGACAGGCCTTTCAGTTCCTCTTCCAGTTCAGCGGCCTTGCACTCCAGGGCCCTGCACTCAAATCTCGCCAGCTCCAGGATGGCCGGCCTCTCTGCAAAGCGTTCTTGCCTCTGCATGGTGCGCTCCAGCTCCATCTTGAGTTGCACCAGCTGCAGCATGGTCTGGGTCAGAGCCTAACGAAGTCTCTCATTCTCAATGTGCAGCTTTGCGTAGAGCTTCCTGAAGCTCCCTCAGGCTCTTCCAATTCGGGCTGGGGTTCTGGGTTTAGGTCCTGCTGCCTCTGGAGGGGAAGGGCTGGATTCTGGGCTGATGTCCACTGGCTTCACCTTCTCCCCCTTCACAGGCCCTCTCCTCTCATCGCCAACTCTGCAGTGCTCCCTGGAGGCCTGTGGTCCCTGTCCCTGCCCCTCAGGCACCTCTACTCTCTGGGCAGGGCCATCAGAATTCTCAACCCCAGGGACTTGGGGCTGCCAGGAAGGGTCCAGGCTCTGAGCGCCCTGCTCTTGATGTGGATGGGAGCGTCTAATCAGGGGAAGGCCTGCAGGAGGGAGGGGCTGCGAGGTTGGCTGCTGGCCCCACCCCCTGATCAGGTAGTGTGCTGGCTACAGTGGGCTTCATAGTGACTGGCCCAATCAGGGCCATGTTCTGCCCACTCACCACTCCCCAGTCCCAACACTGCCTCCACTGCCAGGCTATCAGGCCTTTGGGATCACCAGCTCAGGTGCCTGCTTTCCCATAGGCCTCAGCCTCTCAGGCCTGTGGGAAAGCAGGTCCCGGTGACTTCATCTGCATGCGTGTGCACCTGGCCGGCAGCTGATGGAACGCACTGCCCGCTTGGGGCCCTTCACACCTGGGAGGGCAGGTTGCAGGCACTGCCTCCACCGCTATTGCCACTGCCACCGCTGCTGCTGCTGCTGGGGCTTGAGGAACTGACGGAGGCTGCCTGGCATGCCCGCGACCTACCCGCCCCAGGTTGGGTCGCACATGGGATGAGCCTGCAGGCTGGCAGATCGCTGTCACTGCCCCATGTCCCATCGCACAAAGGATACTGTGTCAGGTAACCGATCTCTGCGTTCCCACCCGCCAACCCCAGGTCCCCCGCAGGAGGGCCAGATGAGGGCAGGGCGGGTGCCCGATTGCCAGGGTCCCACCCGCCAGCCCCGGGTCCCCCTCGGAGTGCGAGGTGAGGGTGGGGCGGGTGCCCGATTGACAGGGTCCCACAAACCAGCCCTGAGTCCCCCACGGGAGGGCCGGATGAGGGCGGGGAGGGTGCCCAATCACTGCGGTCCCACCAGCCAGCCCCAGGTCCCCCGTGGGAGGGCTGGATGAGGATGGGGTGGGTGCCCGATCACCGTGGTCCCACCCACCAGCCCCAGGTCCCCCACAGGAGGACCGGATGAGGGCAGGGACCTCGGCCGCCAGCCCCGGCTGGAGGCAAGCTGGCGGTTGGCACTGTCCCGCCCTGCCTGGAGTATGCAAATTAGCCGCCATCTTGGTTGGTGGCTAATTTGCATATCTTGCTGATTAGCCAATGGGAAGGGTAGCGAAGTTACGGTTAATTACCATGTTTCTCTATTATTAGATAGGATATGCTAATATTTAATAGAAAAAATGTAAATTTTTATTAGGAAGCAGTCAGAAAATAATATAATCTTTATTTCCCTTCTTTCCTCTGAATATAAAAATCAAAATAACATATACATCTTGTAAAATGTTGAACAACACAAAAGTAATGATTAGAAATGCATTCATAGGGACTGTATTTGAAATTTTATTTTAATTTAAACATCTGTTCTTGTGAGAATAGGTTAATGCACAACACTCAACAGATGATAAGCAACCATATGGGCTGATTACCTACCAATGTTCCATTATTATTTCCACTTATTATGCAGGAGTCAGAGCAAATGTAAAAACTACAAAGAAGAAACGACCTTTACATTCTATACATTTTCACAAATTTCAATGTGATATAAAAGTCAGTAGAGACATGAATTACTTTTTATCCCTCCGGTTTTAGTAACATTTCCAATGAGCTAATTTCTTGGGGATCTGGAAGTCAAAGGAAACAATTTTGTTCATAAAATAAAAATGGTGCATATGACTATGGACTTTTTTTGGAATCCCTTTGGTAAACACGTCAACATGATATAGGTTTCTTTGTTTGTTTGCTTTTGTTTTTTATGGGAGTAAAAATAACTGGGCACTTCCAATAACAATAAATCGAAAACTGTACATGGAGATGGTACAGTTAGTTTTCTAAAATGGAGATGAATGAAGAAAACCCCTTGTAGCTGCAATAAAGAGAATTCCCATGAAGTTTAAAGAGATTTTCTGCCTTTTGAACATGCTTTGTTTCCCAGAAAAATATAGTTTGTTTTTGTTTTTTGTGGGGTTTTTTTGTGTGTTTTTTTGCTACTGGCCCAGCTTTACCAAAATAACTGAATAAGAAATCTGACATAGCAAACAACAACAAAATCTTCAAAAGTATTTTAGGTATTTCCCAGCTATAAAGGAAAGCAAATTATAGCAAAAATTATAAAAAATACATGTATTTTAGTCATGGGCTAAATATCAAAAGTACAAAATATATTTCAGGTAAATTTAAAAGTTTTATATTAATAAGGCAAATATTTCACAAACTTGCATTTTAATTATTTCTTTAATACTTCCTAAAGAATTTTGTTCTCCTTTTCCATCTATATATTGCATCTTTAATTGTATTCTTGCCAAGGTGTTTTTAGTTGGAGGCCATTAGCCTATGCCTATTTCATCTGACTTAGTGATAGTTGGTAGTGATAGCTGGTTTAATTTAACTAAGTTTATTCACACATATTTTCTCTCAGGAACAGTGGCAATCTCAATTTTATAAGCTTTAAGAAATACTTATTTTTGCAATATAATCTCATGGTTTAAATTAACAATATTCTGGCCAAACTGACAACATAGAGCAATGCATTTTATGAAATCTAGTGTTGGGTTAATTTATAAATTATTTTAAATATATGCCTCATTATTAAAATACTAGAGGCCCAGTGCACAGATTCATACACTGGTGGGGTCCCTCGGCCTGGCCTGCGGGGATCAGGCTGAAACTAGCTCTCTGACATCCCGCAAGGGGTACCATATTACAAGAGGGTGCAGGCCAGGCCAAGGGACCCCCCAGTGCATGATTGGGGCCGGGGAAGGATCTCGGGAGGGCTCCAGGGCATGTCCTGCCTGTCTCGCCCAGTCCTGATCGGCTTGACCCCAGTTGGAGTGTCTGCTCCCTGGTGGTCAGTGTGTGTCATAGCAACTGGTCAAACAGTCAAATGAATGGTGGGGCACTTAGCATATTAGGCTTTTATTGTATAGAATACTTTGAGTCTTTTTATTTTCTATTTTGATTTTTTCCCAAATACATAATAATGTAATAAATTTAACTTCTCATGTTTTATTTCTCAAAAATTATCCCTTGCTGGCCAGCTGGTGTGGCTCAGTGGTTGAGTATCAACCTATGAAATAGGACAGGGGTGGGCAACCCCTGGCACACTTGCCAAATATGGCACACCAGTAACTTTTGCTGGCATGCGAAACCATCTCTTATAATCTTCCATTTACATTTTTTTTCTTAATATCGACTTTTTTATTTTTCAGATAAATTCAGTGTAGGTGCATCTTACATAAATAAATAATTTTAGCCCTGACCAGTTTGTCTCAGTAGATAGAGCTTCGGCCTGCAGACTCAAGGGTCCCAGGTTCGATTCCGGTCAAGGGCATGTATCTCAGTTGTGGGCACATCCCCAGTGGAGAGTGTGCAGGAGGCAGCTGATCGATGTTTCTCTCTCATCGATGTTTCTAACTTTCTATCCCTCTCCCTTCCTCTCTGTAAAAAATCAATAAAATATATTAAAAAAAATAATAATTTTACATAACAAGTTATCTTAAAGACCATAGACATGGATTGACGAGAGAGAGGAAGAGCAATTTCTATGCCTCTGCCTTAACTCTCCCTGACTTCCTAGATCCGACCAGTGTTTTGGTTTCATCCACATACGCTTGTGAATCTTTGTTCTCAGTGATGAATTTTGTTAAGTCTCGTAATAGGAGTAGCCTGACAGATGAAAGTAGTAGCTCATGCATATTTCTGAAGGTCACGAAATATAAACCTGATGTAAAATCTCTGTCATCAGTGATGCAGCAGCAAAAGTCCCACTGATAATATCAAACGGAGTCATAAAGTTTTCTGTCGGACTATCAGTATACATGTATACATTAAAAAATAAATGTAACCCTAACCAGTTTGGCTCAGTGGATAGAGCGTCGGCCTGCAGACTCAAGGGTCTGGTCAAGGACATGTACCTTGGTTGTGGGCACATCCCCAGTGGGGGGTGTGCAGGAGGCAGCTGGCCGATGTTTCTCTCTCATCGATGTTTCTAACTCTCTTTCCCTCTCCTTTGCTCTCTGTAAAAAATCAATAAAATATAGTTTAAAAATAATAAATAAATGTATTTTTCATCATCATATACTGTGTTTTTGTCGCTCGAATGAATTTTATTATTTCTTCAATGTTCTTCACATACGTACACCTTAAGAGATATCAAGTAGGTGTAACATGTTCTCAAAAAATTAGGGTTGGCACGTAGAAGAATTTTGAGTCAGAGATTTTGCTGGTTTTGTCATGCACTCACAAAAAGGTTGCCCACCCCTGAACTAGGAGGTCATGGTTGGATTCCCGGTCAGGGCACATGCCGGAGTTGTGAACTCGATCTCCAATATGGGGATTGCAGGAGGTAGCCATTTGCTGATTCTCATCACGGATGTTTCTATTTCTCTCTCTCCCTCTCTGAAATCAATAAAAATATATTTAAAAAATTATCCCTTGCAAAAAATCATATTACATTACATATACTTTCCATGTTTTATATGATTCATGAAATTGTGAGATAAGCTAAATTAGAATTTTGGGAAAGTTAGAAATAAACTTAATCATCTATATCTATACATTTCTGCATGTATCAACATAAAACTTAAGTATATTTTGCAAATATTTTAAGAACATCCATTTATTTAAAGTTTCTCAAATTTATTCACCTGGAAAACTAATCAGACTTGATACATAAATAAACAAAACAAATTTATTATAATGATTTTTAAAAAACCAAGAATTTTTAAATAATCAAAATTAATTGGGAGATAGGAATTCCAGCCACAGAAATCAAGCTAACAAAATGTGACGTGCAGAAAATTACATTTTACACAATAAAAACCATGGAGAGCAGGTTTTTATAGTATCCCAGCTGACCTGTTCCCCAGCACCATCATTGGTCATACTTGATGCTAGAGGAAGCATCTCTCATGGATGCTTGCACCCAAGAGTGCCGAGTGAGTCTCTCAAGTCCCAAAGAGGGAAACCCATCATTTCCTCTAAATAACTTAAGGAAAGAGATAAGAACTCAACAATTAGCAATAAAACAGTCAACAAGGAAAAGACTGAGAACGAAGGACATAAAACAATGGTTCTCAACCTGTGGGTCGCGACCCCTTTGGGGGTCGAATGACCTTTTCACAGGGGTCGCCTACACATATATCGGAAAACACATATATAATTACATATTGTTTTTGTGATTAATCACTATTCTTTAATTATGTTCAATTTGTAACAATGAAATTGGGGGGTCACCACAACATGAGGAACTGTATGAAAAGGGTTGTGGCATTAGGAAAGTTGAGAAACAATGACATAAAAGAACTGCAGATCATTTTATCTAGATGAGATTAATTATAGATCTTTGACTTTGGCCAGAGTTATTATCTCTTTAAGGTCACGCTTTATTTAGAAGCCTCCATTTTTGTTTGACTTTTTATGGGTTTGAGACTTTTTTTTTGGATAAAGAATATAGTCTATGTAAAACAAAGTCAATTAAGTCTTAACACCCACCTAATATTTTTGATGCAAATAAGCAGCCAGATAGAAAAGTTGAAACAAATTTTAAAAATCTGTCTATTTTTAGCCCTGGCCAGTGTGGCTCAGTTGATTGAGCATCATCCCATGCACAGAGAGTTCAACGGTTCCATTCCCAGTCAGGGCACATGCCTGGGTTTGTGGGCTTGATCCCTAATGGGGGCTGTGCAGGAGACAGCCAATCTCATCATTGGTTCTCTCTCTCTCTCTCTCTCTCTCTCTCTCTCTCACTCTCTCTCTCTCTCTCTCTCTCTCTCCCCCCCCCTCCCTTTCTCTCTCTAAAAAAAAGCAATAGAGCCGCCCTAGCCCATTTTTCTCAGCAGATAGAGCATCAGCCCAGGTTCGATTCTGGCCAAGGGCACATGCCTGGGTTGGCGGCTCGATTCCCAGTAGGGGGACAGCAAGAGGCAGCCAATCAATGATTTTCTCTCATCATTGATGTTTCTATCTCTCCCTATCCCTTCCTCTCTGAAATCAATAAAAAATAAAAAAATGAAAAAAATTTTTAAAAAATGAAAAAAGAGTAGTAGTTCCCAGAAATTGTTTTTATATCACATAAAACAAACAGAAAAAAAGTTTCAAAAACAAATTCAGCCTTTACTATTTATTAAATGGTAATTAATATATATTTTTTCTTTTTGGATTGTTTCCATAGCTGCAAGGACACTTTATTTATTTTTTTAAAATATATTTTATTGATTTTTTTAAAGAGAGAAAGGGAGAGGGATAGAGAGTTAGAAACATGGATGAGCTACCTCCTGCACACACACACACCCCCCACCCCCCGGGGATGTCCCCATGTCCCGCAACAAAGGTACATGCCCTTGACCAGAATTGAACCCGGGACCCCTCAGTCTGCAGGCCTACACTCCATCCAGGATGCTCCAAACTGGCTAAGGCTGCAAGGACATTTTAAATTTCAATTTATTAATTCTCTGTTGTGTAAAAATTTTTAATTTGTATAATACATGTATTGTGATGAGTTATTAAGCTATAAATATATAAAATAAGTAATACTGAACTATGATGAATTATTAAGCTTTAAATATATAAAATAAGTAATATTTTCTAAATTAATGTGCAGATTGCATTGATTACCTATAGTTTCATTACACTCTGTTCTGTCTCCACTAACCATGATCTAACTGGCATCCGTGATAGTCCAAATCATTGAAACTAATATCGTTATAGAAAGTATAGTGTGAACTAAGTCTTTGGAAAATCATAAACATGTTTGTGTTATATGTTGTTGTTTAATATTTTTATTGATTTCAGAGTGGAAGAAAGAGGGAGAGAGAGACAGAAAGAAACATCAATGATGAGAATCATTGATCGGCTGCCCCCTGCAGGCTCCACACTGGGGATCGAGCCCTCAACCCAGGCATGGGCCCCGACCAGAAATTGAACCATGACCTTCTGGTTCATAGGTCGATGCTCAACCATTGAGCAACATAGGCTGGGCTGTTGTGTTTTTGTTGTTGTTGTTTTTTAACATTTCAATTGTGCAGTTCACTCCTAAGTATTGCTTTCACACCTATAATATGCCAGCAGCTGGTGCTACAGAAATTACTGAAATACTTGCTCTCAAACATACTATGATACAGTGGAGAAAGTAAAACCAATATCACAAAAATATATAAGAGTGTTTAATGAGAGTTTGCCTACAGGTGCAATGATCATATACAATGTGGTTAACTCAGCGTAGCTCGTGAAGGGTGAGAAGAAGATAGGCACAATCTTAGTGAAGAAGTTGACATCTGCCTGAAGTTAGAGGAAGCAGAAGGTGATCAGAAGAAATGTTGATAGTGTTTTTGGAGAAATGTGTGAATAGTCTTTCTCTGTTGCTAGTGGGAATGGGGTTGTTTACTATAGCCTAAGGAAAATAATTTTCTGAGACCTGCACAGGAGGATGAGTGACTTTTATTTGCATGGAATTACATTATTGGGTTTCTAAAGCCCCATCTCCCTTAATTCAATCCTGGAAGATGTGCAGCTCAGGATTCAGTAGAGCTAAAAGCATAGCCAGCGTCCAAAGTTTCCATCCCAGGATGTAATTGAGTCCAGCGTAGCATTAAGCTAGTTGCAGTCCATTAGTCCATTCTGTGTGCGGTCCATATGGCTGTGGGCCATGTCAGCAGATACAGGAGCATCAGAGTCCTGCAGGCCAGGAGTCAAGAGCAACACACCAAGAGGCAAGAGAGTAAACTCCTTTAGGAGATTAAGTATCTCAAATATTCCCATGCTTTCAGTGGCCACACCTACTTTGGCCAATGATCTGTTCCCAGGTGTGACTGACAACCAAGTTCCTTCCCCATTTTATCCAGACCTTACTGGATCTGCGTCTATTCTTCCCCTGTTCAGGCTCTGATCCGTGAATCTTCAGGGAATAGACCTGGGGAGTGTTAAACTGCAGCTTCTTGGCCAAGCTGTATAAATCACATGGCTATAATATTTGGTGTTCCCTTTGCTGCTTTCCAAGTTATTCATAACTAGGTTAAGTTATAGTGTCAATGGGAGTATTTCAGGCTACTAACACTGCTTGTGCAATGGCACAAAGGTGTGAAATAAAAGAGCCTATCCTGGGCACTATATGTGGTTGATATGGTTGGCACTTATGGAGAGAGTAGGGAGTTTTTAGAGCTGAAAATGGAGAAACATATAGGGCAAGACCATGAAAAGTTTTCTAAGTGACTCTAAGGAGTTAGGATCTCATCATAAAGAACAGCATTTTCTTTTTATTCTACCAGCCTGAGAGATGCAGCTGCTTACTGCTGTCGTTTATCTCTGGTTTGGCTTATTTGTTTGTTTGTTTGGGGAGTTTTTAGCACTTTCAACACTGATGTAAGTAGCTTTCTATTTTAAATGTCTTCTCTGAGATCACTGTCATGGGATCTCTTTTACTTACTCATTGTTGACCAATATAAACTACTAATAACAATGTCCCTATGAAAATTCTTGCACATGCTTTCTGATGCACAGATGAAAGAGTTTCCTAAGACTGCATGTTGAGTACAGTAGACAGTGGTTATAAGTAGCTTAAGCATTTGAAATGTGGTTGTTCTGATGTGGATATGCTCTACATATAAAAGGGACATCTCATTTGGAAGACAGTACCAAAAAAGAATGTAAAATTATCTTAAATACTTTTGTATCACATACTAGTATATGTCACAATGATATTTTAGATAGATTGAATTAAATATAATATATTATCAAAATTTGTATAAACTATTTTTAAATACTTGTATTGATTTTTAGAGAGAGAGGCAGGGAGAAGGAGAGAGAAAGATAAAGATCGATCAGCTGCCTTCTGCATGCCCCCAACCAGGGATGGTGCCTGCAATCAGGAATGGAATCTGTAACATTTTGGTGGGGCAGAGGACACCCACCCAACTGAGCCACATGGGCCAGGGATGTATTACCTATGTTTTAATGTGGATACTAGAAAATTTAAATTTACATATGGGGCTTGCATTGTATTCCTACTTAACAGAGTTGATATAAGGTATATGAGTAGGGGTGGAGTTGTTAAGTTATAGGTATAGATGTACCTTCATCTTTACAAAAAAATCTGAAATAGTTTAAGAGTTTATATCCTCACCCTAACCGGTTTGGCTCAGTGGTTAGAGTGTCGACCTGCGGACTCAAGGGTCCTAGGTTCCATTCTGGTCAAGGGCATGTACCTTGGTTGTGGGCACATCCGCAGTGGCGGGTGTGCAGGAGGTAGTTGATTGATGTTTCTCTCTCATCGATGTTTCTAACTTTCTACCCCTCTCCCTTCTTCTCTGTAAAAAATCAATAAAATCTATTTTTAAAAAAAATAATTTATATCCTCATCAGCAGTGTTCCATATCCTTTCTCACAGTTTCTATTTCATACAGTACAATTTTTGTTAATCCTGTGAGTGAACATATAATGATATCTCAATGTATGTATCTGGTCAGTAGTGACTTTGTGTACATTTTCATGTTTTTTGTTTTTTGGGTTTTTTTTGTTTTTTAGTTTACTTTTTTTTGCACAGTATCTTTCATTAACTGTCTACATTCCTACAAATATTGACAAGTGACTATTTATAGATCATGGAGTCCTCTGTAGGAAAGATTCTCTATATAAGCATGGGCAAAAGTAGATTTACAGCTGTGAGTACCCAAAACAGAGTTTATTCTTATGTAATTATTTACTTCTGTATTACTTATTTATATTAGAACTGTAAACCTACTTTAGCCCACTCCTATGCATGTCTAATTTTTATAATGTGAAGTTATATAAAGTATAAATACTTAGTGACTCTCCAAAAACATTAAATACACAAATATTTAAGCAGCATAAAAATTGGAACATCAAATATTTTATTCAGATTTATAGTTTTAGATTTATATTGGACCATAGAATATACTCCAGACTAGTTAAGTATAATCTGAAACAAGTCTGATGTTTTCAACTTTTAAAGGAGAATGTTAGTCCATTCACTCCGATGAATGTAAAGAATTATTTTTTCTCCATTGCCGAAACCTGAAGATCTAGCTTAAATAGCCAGAGCTCTCTGTCACCTGTCTCAGGTCATTAGAGACAGGGAGCAGATGTTTGTTGGAGAGCTTGTTTTATAGCAAACCTTTGTTTCAAGGTTCTGAATCTCTTATGAGAAAAACAAAGCTGTTTGGATATATTTACAATTGAAAGAAGTGCTTACAATTTAAAGCTGTCAACAAATTAGCCTGCACACTCCTCATAAATTAAGTTTATTGAAATTCAGCTTGTGATCACTTTCAGGCTTTTATAATCTCAAATTGAACTGAGCACCCAAACCACTGGGAGAGTCCATAAAGGAGAAGCAGATCCAACCACAAATCATTTACCCAGAGGCTAGCACTCAGAAGCCGCACATGCTACCCCGCTTCTTGGCAGATGACACACAGACATAGGTTTTCCTATGCGAGTCTGGTTGGTCAGCACTGGGAAGAGGGCGGTAATTACTTAATTGAAAGTTTACCTTTTAGATAAAGCAAAATAGATGAAATGAAATGTGTTTGTCTGCGTACATGTGAGCCACGAAAAGAGTAAGTATATGTAATATTGGTAGTGACATAATTTTTCAATATTCATCTATGCCCATTTGAACATTAAGTATTAAAACATTGAGACTCTTATAAATGTTATTAATTTTGAGTTGTGCCAGGCACAAAGTAACAAGATAGCTGAAATGATAAATTCTAGGTTCTTAACTTTAAAGATGAGAAAAATGCCTCAAAACTAAAAATATGTGCTTAAAAGATTAGACTTTCAATATTTTTTATAAATCATTTGACATTGTTCATGAGATACAAGTTTAGCAGTTAAAATAAGCAACCAGAGTAAAATAAGCAATCAGACTAAATTTAATAATCAATATCTCCACAAAAGAGATACATCTCTTCCCTTTCTAAAGAACCTTTAAAAAGAGAAACTTACATAACCATAAATACCATATTTATAGCTAAAATTTTTATCTAAATTATTGAAATACAATCTCTTATTTTTATCTCCTTGCTTGCCTCCTCGAGTTGGACAGCTCTTTTATGATATAATACTATGTATTTGCCGTTATTATAGCTTGTAGCAAATCTGTATCTCCTGCCAGCTTATGAGTTCCTTGGGGAAGGGATTGTGTCAGATTCTCAGTTGACATGTACCAGAAGCACAGAATAAATTAATAAATAAACTAACTTTAAGTTATAGCTATAAATAGCATGGTGATTAGTTAGCAATACTATATTGTTAACAATACTATGTTGCATACTTAGAATTTGCTAAGAGGGTTCATCTTAAATACTATAAAAAGAAACACCAATAGCGGGGGAAAAAAACAAAAAACAAAACAAAACAAAAAAAACAATGGGTAACTATGTGAGGTAATGGATGTGTTGTAATGATCACTTCATAATAAATGCATATACCAATCACCACAAATTTATACAATTTTATTTGTCAATTATACCTCAATAAAGATGAAAAATAGCCGTTTGGAGCATCGTTGGTTAGAGCATCATTGTCCCATACACAGAAAGGTCACGGCTTTGATTCCCTGTCAGGGCACAAACCCAGGCTGTGGGTTTGATCCCCAGTTGGAGTGCATATAGGAGGCAACTGATAGATGTTTCACTCGCACATTGATCTTTCTCTCTCTCCCTCTCCATTCCTCTCTCTCTAAAATCAGTGAAGTATGTCCTCGAATGAGAATTTTTAAAAAGATAGACAATGAAGACATAATAGCCATAATTATATGAACTATAGTATATGAAGTATAAAAGAGTTATAAATACAAATGATATACATGAAATATAATGTTGAAATTAATAGTCAGTGATTATTGTTTCAAGTCCAATTTTAAATGTCTGTGTGTACTTATTTATTTTACTCATGTATTTTGCATAGAGCAATTATTCCTAGTCATGATGTGAGCAAAGAAACTTTCCACAGGACTTAATCTGTTTACCAGGTCTAGAGGAGCATATTGAGGGTATTACAAACCTTTGAGTTTCAAACACATGAGAAAAACACAAACAAACAAACAAAACAAACAAACAAAAAACTGAATGACATCTTGTGGGCAGAACATTTAAGGGGGAAAAAAAATCATTGATAACAAGTCAGAAATGAAGGGATTGTTGGAAGCTACCCATTGTCTTCACTATCAGAGAAGTGTAAACAAGGAGCCTGGAACACTGGTGAACCTTGAGCCCTGGCAAGGGCCAGAGCTATGCACCGATTGTTTAGTTGAGACAATGGTAGCTCAAGCAATTTCCTGACCAAATAGTCTCAGAGTAAATCCTTACTAATATTTACTGACCTTTAAGATAGTTTGCCTGTTACCAGAATTGCCTGCCTGACTAAGGGCTATATGTGTATCCAAAATTGAATAAAAGGTTGGCAAGGCCTGAGCACCAGTGAAATCCTTCCCCTTGCATTGGACTCTGTCATTTGCGTGAGGCCCTTCTCCAGATCCTGAGCCCTAAGCCACGCAGGACATGGCTCCCACAGTGATAAGACTTCTTTTAGAAGGAAACAATGATGCGGATTAGTTTGATTAGTGGGAATTTCCTATCATGCATCACACAAAACTATGAATAAGGATAAAAATTCTGACTATAGTGCTACTTGTTCACTATAAAACCTGTGAGGTGACAGCCCAGTGTCCACTGGTGTAAGGACTGGCCCAGAGGTACAAACACTCTCATCTGGAACAGTGACAACATCCATTTATTTTTATCTTCCCAAACTGCATCTATTAAAGGATGGAGGAAGTTTCAGATAAAATGATTGCAGGTAAAAGAGATAAAAGAAAAAATTCATATTAAATGTATGAAAAAAATAAATAAGACCATGAAACAGATCTTTGTTTAAATGATTGCTTCTATTATTTCTCCTTTGAGTTTGCTTGCACATGTTTCCTTAGATGTATTACAAATTGTTCTAAAATACCTCGTAAATGGAAATTTTTATAGTACTTCCTCCTCCCAATATCTCAATTTTATTTTTACTAAAAATGTATGTAGTAATTTATAAAATTATTTTCCATAACTATTATGGTTTAAAACATGCACTAAAATAAGTGAAGTCATTACCTACGTTTAGTGTTATAGCTCTATTCAGGACCAGGAACTAGTGTGTCTTCCATGCTCTCCACAGCTCATCATTTCATCATTTTCTAAGGGCTGAATACCTGAGTGGGCTCATCTTCAAAAGCAGTATTTCAGGAAAGGAGTAAATTATGTGATAATTTGGGTAGCTTATACAGGCACTATTAAATATTGAATAATATCTCAACACATCTCATCCTTAATCTCCAACTCCATGAATTAAATTAAAAGAAGATAGATATAAATAGTAGAAAAACTAACACTTGGCACATATTTGATCAAGAAGAACAATACAGTAATAATTGTTTCACAAAAGAAAAAGGATCATTTTGATTCTCAATTTGAAATAAAAACAAAATTAGAACAGGCCATAAAGCAAAAAAATATTCCTATGTTTGTGTGAGTTATTGTACCTAAATTTGGATATAAATAAATTTTTTAAGCAAACCAGACCAATTTAAGGAATAATTAATTGTTTTCTAGGATTAAGTCAAAGTTCCCCATAACATTTTTTAATTTAATAAACTTTTAAATTTTGGAACCCTATACTAATAAAAGAAAAGCATGCAAATTGATCATACTTTCATTATGCCTTAAGCCAGGGGTGGGCAAACTTTTTGACTCGAGGGCAACAATGGGTTCTTAAACTGGACCGGAGGGCTGGAACAAAAGCATGGATGGAGTGTTTGTGTGAACTAATATAAATTCAAAGTAAACATCATTACATAAAAGGGTACTGTCTTATTTTTTTAGTTTTATTCATTTCAAACAGGCCAGATCTGGCCCGTGGGCTGTAGTTTGCCCACGGCTGCCTTAAGCCATGCCCACCAGCCAATCTGAGTGACTATATGCAAATTAACCCAACCAAGATGGCAGCCGGCAGCCACGGAACTGGAGCAAGCAGGAGGCTTACTTGCTCCAGTGATGGAGGAAGCCAAGGTTCCCCACCTGCCGCAGCCTGGCTCTGAGCTTCACTGAAAGCAACAAAGTTTCAATTATAGAAGGTAAATAAACCCCAGATACCTGCTTTCCGCCAGCCATGGCCACGGAGCTGGAGCGAGCAGGAATGGGTTGCCCCTGGCGATGGAGGAAGCCAAGCTTTCTGCAGGCCTCTGCTAAAGGCAGCAAAGTTTCAATTATAGAAGGTAAATAAATCCCAGAATAATAATAAAAAAAAAAAAAAGTAAGAAAGGAGAGGCTGGGAGCTTATGTTGCCTGGGTGCTTGGCCAGCCTGAAAACGGCCCTCAGCCCCTCACCCAGACTGGCCAGGCACCCCAGTGGGGACCCCCCACCCTAAAGGGGGTGTGGCCAGCCTGAAAACAGCCATCAGCCCCTCACCCAGGCTGGCCAAACCTCCATGGGGTGAGGGTCCCCACTGGGGTGGACATCCTCCGAGGGGTCCCATACTGCAAGAGGGCATAGGCTGGGCTGAGGGACCCCCTGAGTGCACAAATTTTTGTGCACCGAGCCTCTAGTAAATTTATATTTATAGAAGTTGTAAAGTAGTATAAAGCATTATCATATACCCCATACCAAGTTTGGTTCCTATTTTCAATATCTTACATTAGTATGGCACTTTTATTAAATAGAGTGAACTGAAATTAATACACTATTATTAAATTAACATTATACTTTATTCAGATTTCTTTAAATTTCCCTAAAGTCCTTTTCTTTTCTAGGATACATTTCAAGTTAGCATATTACATTTAATCATTATGTTTTTTTGATAACCTTAACAAATTTAAGGAGTACTGGTTCATTGTTTTTGTAGAATAACCCTCAATTTAGAATTGTCTGATTTTTTTTTTCTTTTTTTTCATGATTAGACTGAAGTTAGAAGTTTTAGGGAGGAAGACCCTGGAGGTAAAGTGACACTTTTATCACCTCATATCAAGGTTATGACATCACTGTTTATATTAATCTTGATCATAGGCTTATAGAGTATTTGTTGGGTTTCTTCACTCTAAAGATACTCTTTGTTCCCTCCTTCCATTCTGTATACTTTGGAGTTAAGTCACTATGGATAGCCGAAATTTAAGGGGTGGGGAATTATTTTGCAGCTCTCTGTGAGGAGAAGGGGTAGTATATACGTATATTACTTGGGAATTTTCTGCACAGAAGACTTGTCTAGTTTACAGCATTTATTTATTAATTCAGTCATATATTTTTAGTATTATAAAATCGTGAATATTTATTTTATACTTTAGGTTATAATACAATACAACTTTATTTTGTTACTTAAATATTTTCATCCTTGACCTTGGGAATTTTCTGAGTCAGCTCCTATTTTGCTTTGAAGTAGTCATCATTGTGATTCATTTGTGGCTTTGTTTTTTAGTATTTCTTCACATTCTGACACCACAAGATACTCCAGGATTATCAAAATTCATGCACAGGGGGGTGTCCATCAGCCCGGCCTGGACCCTCTCCAATCTGGGACCCCTCAGGGGATGTCCAACTGCTGGTTTAGGCCTGATCCCTGTCAGCCTAATCCGGCAGTCAGACATCCCTCTGGCAATCCAAGACCTCTGGCACCTAACCGCTCACCTGCCTGCCTGCCTGATCTCCCCTAACTGCCTCTGCCTGCCAGCCTGATCGCCCCCTAACTGCTCCCCTGATGGTCTGATTGCCCCTAACTGCCCTACTCTGCCGGCCTGATCATCCCTAACCGTTCTCCCCTGATGGCCTGATCGCCCCTAACCACCTCTGCCGTGGCCCCTACCACCGTGGGTTTGTCTGGAAGGACGTACAGATGTCCAGTCTAATTAGCATATTACCCTTTTATTAGTATAGATATTCCAAGCCTGAGTTCTAGAATCAGCCAATTTTCTAAGGAGAATTTATGCTTTTTATGGGAATATTAGTGGCTCGGTGCACAAAAATTTGTGCATTTGGGGGGGGGAGGGGGTGTCCCTCAGCCCAGCCTGTGCCCTCTCGCAGTCTGGGATCCCTCAGGGGTGACCACCTGCTGGCTTAGGCCTGATCCCCAGGGGAACAGGCCTAAGCTGGAAGTCAGACATCCCTCTGGCAGCCTGGGATCCCTCAGGGGATGTCCACTTGCTAGCAGAGAGCAGGACTAAGCTGCAGTTGGACATCCTTAGTGCTGCTGAGGAGACAGGAGAGTCTCCCACCACCACCACTGCACTAGCAGCCGTCAGCCTGGCTTGTGGCTGAGCAGAGCTCCCCCTGTGGTAGTGCACTGACCACAAGGGAGCAGCCCAGCATTGAGCATCTGCCCTGTTGGTGTTCATGGTGTGTCATAGTGACCAGTCATTCCCAGTCGTTCTGCTGTTAGGGTAAATTTGCATATTACCTTTTTATTATATAGTTTTGCCTGGCCAGCCTGGGTGAGGAGATGATGGCTGTTTGCAGGCTGGCCACACCCCCTTCAGTGTGAGAGGGTCCTTCTGGGGTGCCTGGCCAGTCTGGGTGAGTAGCTTATGGCAGTTTGAAGGCTGGCCAAGCCCCCCAGCGGGGACCCTCACCCCATGAGGGTGTGGCCAGCCTGGGTGAGGGGCTGATGGCTGTTTGCACACTGGTCACAGCCCCTCCAGGGTGGGGGGTCCTGCTGGGGTGCCTGGCTAGTCTGAGTGAGGGGTTGATGGCTGTTTTCAGGCTGTCCACAACCCCCAGCCACCAAAGCTCCCAGTAGAGGCTGGCTGGAAGGAGGTATCTGGGATTTATTTAGCTTCTATAATTGAAACTTTGTTGCCATGAGTGGAGGCCTCAGCTGGCTCAGGGCTGGTGGGAAGCTTGGCTTCCTCCATTGCCCGGGCAACCAAGTCTCCTGCTTGCTCCAGCTCTGTGGCTGCTGGCCGCCATCTTGGTTGAGTTAATTTGCATATAGTCGCTCTGATTGGCTGGTGAGCATGGCTTAGGGCATAGCAAACGTACAGTCAATTAGCATCTTTGTCTTTTATTAGTGTAGATGGTATTTTAAACCAACACCTGGACACTAAGTGTGCTCATTACTATAGGGCTGCCATTGTTTCTACATTTTCTCAGCTAGAAAAATGAGGAAATATATGTGTGTTTGCTAACCATTTATATACACATTTATATCATCTATCCTATATAATAAAAGGGTAATATGCAAATTGACCCTAATGTCAGAATGGCCAGAACAACCACTGGACCATTTACTATGAGGTGCACTGACCACCTCTTGGTCCCTTTCCCTGGTGGCAGGGTCCGATCGTCTGATGGCCACCCGTGGTGGGGGCAGGGCCAGTGAATGAGCAAGAACTGCAGACCTCGAGGTTCCTTCCCCCAGCTGTCATGCACCTGAATGGGGAATTGGGGGTGGGTGGTGGCGGGGGGCATGGCCAGCTATTTAGTGCGCCGGGCCTCTAGTATTTAAATAATCGCCTTCTGTATCTATATTAATTTAAACATAATTTCAAATGGATATTTCAACTCTAATATAAATAGATCATTCCCTTGCTTATCTGTTAACCCTTACTCTAGCAGAGCGAAATCTAGCTCCCTCTTTTTCCTATTGATTTATTTAATTCTTTAATTTTAGTATAAATATAGAGTGGTTTTTAAGTTGTTAACCTCTACTTCATTAGAAACAAATTTAACAACTAAAGTATTTATATGAAGTTACATTTGCCTTTAATCTTATAAGCTCTATTTTATTTACCAACCCATTCAGTTATTTTACACATTTGTAAACCAGTTAGATTCCTTTCTCAGGGTCTTCATTTTAACTAACATTTTTTGAAATGTATATATTTCAGTTAGACTCTTTCTATGAGTTTTGACAAGTGTTGAGTATTGTGTATCTAACACTTCAGGATCATACAGAGTAGTCTCATTAAACTAAAAAATCTTCATGTTATCCATATTTTTGTGTGGCTTGATATCTCATTTTCTTTCATTACTTAATAGTATTCCACTGTGTGTGTGCCGGGCCAGCACAGCCAAGGGTTCGGTGAGTAGGGGTGGCAAAAGATTAAAGACAGACAAAGAGCATATAGCTGGGGCTCGGTGGATCTCCTGTGCCTGGCTGAGACCACAGAGAAGGATCCAGATGGCAAGCTGATGCTTAATTTTATAGTCAGAGTAAAACAAGGTATTGGTATCCATAGTTACAATGTTCTTGTGAGTTTCACTTGTTTTGGCAGCTCTTGCTGCACCTCCCACAACCCATTAGTTACCCAGGAAGGGTCCAGGGGGCGGCCATAAGGTAAAGCTTAATTATGCTAAGAGGGCTGTGCCCTCTAAGCTGGGACTTGTTTGTGGCTCTGCCGCAGGTCAATCCGAGGCTTAACTTTATAGCCGGTCCCTACATGTGAGCATACAACATTTTGTTTATCCATTCACCTATTGAAAGACACCTTGATTCTTCCAGTTTGGGACAATTGTGAATACATTTGTTGTAAACATTCATGTGTAGGTTTTTGGGTTTTTTTGGGGGGGACAGCATAAATTTTCAAATCAGTTTGGTAAAACCTAGAAACACAATGAATGGGCGGTAGAGTGAGACTATATTTTAGCTTTGTAATACACCACCAAGATGGTTTTCAAAGTGGCTATATCATGTTGGATTCCCAACAGGAATAAGCCCATGATTCTGTTGTTCCACATTGTTATCAGACAGTGGGTTGTTAAGTTTAATTTTTTTTGGCTATTCTGATAGTTTATATTGGAAAATTTTCTAATATGTGTTTCCAAGTAATTTATTTATGCTACTAAAGAACACTGTACTTCTATATGTGTACTCCCAATTCCTTATTCTCATCTCTTGTGACATTATTGTCATTCATTTCAACTATCCATTTGCTATAATCACCAAATTCATTATTACTATTTTAAACAAATACATTTTAGAATTATTTAGAACTTTTAAACCTATATAATAATTTATTTTACTTTATTTTTATTCCTTATTATTAGTATTTTCTAATGTAGATCCACATTTTCTGTCTTTTTTTTTTTTTTAACCTGAAGAGACTTTTAACATTTCTTACAGGTCAAGCCTTTGATGACCAGTAAAGTCACTTTCAGTTGTCTGGCAAAGTCTTTATCTCTTTGCTTTTTAAGTATATTTTTATGTATATAGAATTTTAAATTGGTGTGGTTTCTCTTTCAGCACTTTAAATGTTTTAATCCACCTTCTTTATGTATTCTTTCTGACAAACAGGTCACTGTCATTTTTATCCTTATTCCTCTGTCATTAATTTCCTTTTGCCTCTTACTTTTCCAAGATTTTTTATTGTCTTTGGTTTCTCTGAAGAGGTTTTACAATGATGGGCCTAGATATACCTTCATGGTATTTATCCTGCTTGGTTTCTGTGTTCTTGGATCTTTGTTTTCATTAATTTTTTTTTACATTATCTAGCATTATTGCTTCACAAACTTCTTCTGGGCCATTGTCTCTTCTCCTTTAAGTATTCAAATTAAGTATACCATGGTTTTTGTATACTCAGTCCATTTTATTTTGAATTTCCGTTTGGAGGAGTCTATTGATTTAACTTCGGGCTAACCGATTCAACCCTTGACTGTGTCCAGACTACAGCTGTGTCCAACAAAGACATTCTTCATTTCTGTTACATTGTTTCTGATTCCTAGTGTTTCCTTTTGAATCTTTCTTAGAGTCTCCATATTTCAACTTTCACTATCATCTGTTCCTGTGTGTTGTCTACATTACCACCATAGCCATTAACATATTATTCATAATTATTTTAAATTCCTTGTCTGATATGTCCAACATCTGGATCATAGCTGAGTCTTATACTGATGCTTAGTTGTCTTTTCAGACTTTGTTTTTTCTTACCTTGTCATTTTTTTGTTAAAACGTGGATAGGTGTTAGGTACAGGGACTTAATGTGAGGTATTTTGTTAATATGGTTAGGAAATGGGCTGTGCTAAATATTTTATGTAACTATAGATGCTGGAGGCTAGAAATTATTCTGTGTCCTTGTTCTTCTCTCCCATTACCTTGGGACTTCACTAGATCTCCCCTTTAGGAAGAGTCTAAGTTATGCAGCACTTTCAGCTCTAATCCACTCGTGTACCTGATCCCTTCTGATGTGCTGATAAAGTGTGAGGGAGGAGACTCATTCTATAATCTAATGATTACATCTTAGTCTCTTAGTGAGACTATGAGAACTGTTTATTAGCTCCCCAACTCCAGAAGAAGGTTAATTATGCAAAGCTTAGAAATTAATGAAATAAATTACTTTTTGACCTTAATACTTTTACAAAAAAACTTATATAAATTATGCAGGGGCACAATTTAATTTGTAGGTTTCTCTGTTAGAGATGCAAATAGCCACAATGATTGTGGTCTTTGGGTCCATTAGTCAATAACCAATTTTGTATCTAAGCCAGTTTGCTTTTCTTAAGATTATTTTATTAAATTGCCTATAAATAGTTAGCTTTTAAACACCCTTTAAATCAGTTTAATACATTTTTTATTTTCTTACTATTTAATGAGTTAATTAAAATCTCTGAAAAGGTTTTATATTTATTTGATTTTTTACAGTTTTTGAAAATTATGCTTTCATAACTTAAAGAAATACTATATAGATAATATATCAATCATATTTTCTGACATAAGTACAAATGAAAAATATATGGAAATACAAAAATAATACACTTCTCTAAATAACTTTTATTTTAAATAGGAGATTCAATGCTGTTTTAAGTATTCTGAAAATAAAATAATGGCATCGTTACACGTAATAAGAAATGTAATTCAAGTAGTTATTACAGAAAGCTACATATATTAAATTCTCATAAAAGAAATCAATTTAAAGAAACTAAAAAGTCAGTTTAGGCACTTCAAAAATTATTATTAAAATAAATAGAAAAAGAGAAAAATAAAAAAGAAAAGAGAAAAAATAACAAAATGAAATATTTATGTAATTTCAAAAGAATAAAAAACTTACAATCTTCTTTGAAGTTTAATTATTAACTAAAAGAGAAATAACATATAATATTAATAATAAGAAAAAAGCCATAAAAACATGCACATATGATTGAGAAAGATTATACAACCTTTAATACCATATATTAGATTATCCATAATTCCAATGTAATTTAATATTCATACAATGAATTACTTCCAAAATTAATTTTAAAAATTTAACAAAAATTATAGTATCCATGCATGGAAAGAAAAGGGATTTAAAATAAAATAAAGAAGTTGTTACTCTAGGTAGTCTAGTGGTTAAAGAAAGTCTCTCTAAAATGATGATATTAAAGCAGAGATCTAAATAAGATGAGCTACTCAAATACAGGTAGACATAAAATTTACAGGTAGAAGTAAGAGCAATTGCAGACAGTATGAAATAGAACAAATTGACATATGTAATAAAAAATAACAAAAAGGCTCTTACGGCTCGAGTTAAGTAAATAAAAGATAGATTTAGAAATTAATACCATAAATGTACAAATTAATAGTTATAGAATTAGCATTAGAAAAAATGCTAATGTGATTATAAATCACTTTTGGGCTAAGTGATTATAAATCTTTTAAAATGTCTAATTTTTGTATCTCAAAGTTTCTGATTATAGAAAAAGTGAAAATCTAAGATAATGAAAATCAAATAAGCTACTACAGAAAATATAATTTATTAGTATTGATGTGAATTCTCATACAACATTAGCAAATATAACCTAACAAAAATATTTCAAAGCTGTGGAAATATATTTAAGAGGCTCAAAAATTGTTCCAGATTAAGAAATATATTAATAGTACCCATGAGCAGTAAAATGTCAAAGAAAAATATGAAACATCTTAATAGTTTCTAAAAGAGTGTTTAATGAAATTTAGAATCCATTTATCTGGAAAACTACCAAAGCTAGTAATGCAAGCATTAATAATACCAGAAACTAAAAAGAATACAGCAAAAATTAAAACAAAATAAAATCTACCTCAAGCTATTTTTTTATAGTGAATATCTAGAAACATTTCAGTTATTATCAGAAAAAAAGTTGTTTGCTATAACTAACATTATAATAACAAAAAGGCAATATGCTAATTAGACTGAACATTTTCTGGATGTCATTCCGACGTCCTTCCTAATGAAACCGGGGCCGGGGGGAAGCCAGTCAGATCCTGGGTGCCTGCGGGCGGTCAGAGGGAAGCCAGCCCGGTCCTGGGTGCTGGAGGGAAGCCAGTGCTGGCAGCCGGGGGAAGAATGCCTACTCTTGTATGAATTTCGTGCATAGGGCCTCTAGTAGTCAATAAGACATTAAATAGAAACAAAAGCATTACTTTAAAGAAATCATTATTTTCTGCAGATCTTATGATTGTTACTATTAGATGTATTATGAAAATTTAGTAAGACAGACATAAATAGCAAAAGGGTATAGAAATTAGTTGAAGAAGAAAGTACAGAACCTATATAAAATTATAAAATGTATGTCATAATAAAGTATTGAAGAAATAGAGGAACACATTTAGCATTCATTTGGAAGCCTCAATATGAAAATAATGGCATTTTCTCCCCAAATTATCTCTATATGAAATTCAATTTTACTTGAAATCCCATTATGATTATTTTCCAACATGGCAAAAATTCTAAAATTAATCAGCATGAATAAATGTGTAAAAATAAACATGAAATTAAAAAAAATTAGAATAGAATTTGGGACAAAGTATTTTTCCTCTCAATAATTATAACAATGCTACATTGGCACAGAAAAAAACAGACACATAATTGAAATATATTTATAGCATACATTATTTTGAAGATCAAGAAATCAATTTTTGGTAGTGTTTTAAAACTCCAGCTTAAAAAGAATAAAGCTGTCATCATACCCATATTTAGAGGATCCAAATACAAAATTCCAACCCATCTGTAAAGAGATAAGTGCAGTGGAGGATGCCACTTAACAGGGTGCAGAAACACAAAGTTAGATAGTAAGATAGAGTCATAATTAAACAGAGTCCCACAGTCATTTTCTTGTCAAAGAAATGAGAGGAAGGAAGCTATAAATATACAGCAATGCCGGACTGGTAGAAACAGGATATAAGCCCATATGTGATACTTCACCCACTTAGATGTCAAAGTCACCTAAGAGGTTTACAGAATTGGGGAAAAGACTGTGAAAGTGTTCAAACTCTTCAATGAATGGAGAAATATAATAATGGATTAAGTAGATAATAGCAATAAAAGTGGCTGAAGAGGTGTTTTGGTATCAGCAGTAATGGAGAAACAGTTTTAAGTAGGAAAAATAGTGATAAAGGGCAGTTAGTAGCAAGTAAGAAATTACCTGACCTCACCTCTTCATTGTTATTTACATTTCTCTTCCCCTTCCAATTTGTTTTTACTCTCTATTTTGCTTCTGCTCCTTTTGTTGCCTTTCTTTAAAAAAATTATGAATCAGTCTAAATTATTGATACTCTTCTTGATATAAAATATGCCTTTTCCTGCCTCAGAGAACCCCCAGGTAACTAGGGCCTCATTTTTAATCTCATGACTTTTCAGTCTGATTCATAAAGATTAAAATGTTTATAATCCCAATCAGATATAAACTAAAGAAAAATATTGCAACTAATAAAATATATAATTTTGAAAAAAAACACAACTTTTTATCTGAATTTAATACAAGATGTGATATTACACACACTAATATTGGCATTGATAGCGCAAAAATCTGAAGTTACAATTATGGCTTAAGTTCATGAAGATAGATGGGTTTGTGTGTTACCCATTTTTATAGGTTCACACATAGAAACTTTTCATAATAACTAAGGCAGATGGAAAATCTCATATACAGACTAAGGTTAAGAGACTAAAGTAAATAGGACCTGTTGGATAGCAAATAATTAAAACATGAAAATTCATGTTCAAATATCTTTTCTTTCTCTCACTGTCTGAAAATATATCCAGAATAGAATCTTTTTGTTTTTCTCATGCCAGTTATAAGAAAAACAGACGTTTCATTTCATTTAGATAGTATTCAACATGTAGTCTCTAAACAAAACTTTTAAGGAAGGTTGGCTTGAGAAAACAGTTGTTCTGGTGACATATGAATTATTTGGGGTTCTATTTTTTGGCTATTCCAACAGCAGAGCTTGTTAGTGATAGGCTAGAGTTATATTTTCTTGTTCCATTTTTCCTTACGGAATCAGATGGGGCTGTTAGATAACAAGAGTTTCATTATATTGGGGAATTTTCACAGATTGCTATTGGAAAGCAATGCCTTATTTTAAGGAGAAATCCTTGTGGCTTTATGAAGTAAATATAAAGAACAAGTTTTAAAAAGTGAAATATAATTTGAGCTACTTCTTGAATTTTTCAGTTATCTTACTATTTCCCGTTATACTGAGGAATAATTTGCTAATTTACAGCTCGGAGACAGCTTAATAAGCTCTGATGTTTTATAGCTACCACTATAATTCAGTCAGTGTTAAAACATAATCTAAATCTTAACTTCTAAAGAATGGAATGCATAAAAACTTTACCAAAATTTAACTTTATCCACCCTAGAAGAAATGGTGCAGGTCATTTATACCAGCTCAATCACTTATAAAAATTGTAAGTCACAGAATTGAAAGGACTTCCTCAAAGTCACACAGTAGATTTAAGGGATGTAAAATATAGAGTACATATATTCAGTATCTAAGCACCAAGAAGCAAATAATTCAGACAGAGCAATCAAACATATAGTTCATATAACAACTGAAATAAACACCAATAAATAATAAAGTAACATAAACTACAAAGAATGGTGAGAGCAAAAAAGTAATGAGGAAAAAATTGTGGAAGGTTTTTGTGTATTTTGGAAGATGTTGAGGCTTGAATCTACTCATTTTGTTGTTGTTGTTAATCCTCACTTGAGGATATCTATATATATATATAAGGGAGAGTGGAAGGGAGGAAGGAAGAGGGAGAGAGAGAAGATGATAGAGAGAGAAAGAGGGGAGAGAGAGAGAAGGCCATCGGTGAGAGAGATAATTGGATCAGTTGTCTCCTGCACATATCCGAATGAGGCCGGGGATGTAACCTGCAACCCAGGTGTGTGACCTTAACTGAATCGAACCAGCAACCCTTTGGATTATCCACACTCTAACCACTTAACAAACTGGCCAGGGCTAGGTTTGCATCTACCCTTAACAGAAATTACTGGTTATGAGTAGGGAAACAGTATTTTTGGTAAACCAAAATGAAAGGGAATTTTATTTTTATTTATTTATTTTTTTTTGCTTTTTCCCCCCTTTCTTTATTAAGGTATTACATATGTGTCCTTATCCTCCCAGTGCCCCACCCCCCATTCATGCCCACACTACCCTGGTGTCTGTGTCCATTGGTTAGGCTTATATACATGCATACAAGCCCTTTGGTTGATCTCTCCCCCTAACTTCCATCCTCCCCTGCCTTCCCTCTGAAGTTTGAGCATCTGATCAATGCTTCTCTGTCTCTGGATCTCTTTTTGTTCATCAGTTTATGTTGTTCATTATAATCCACAAATGATTGAGATCAGGTGATATTTATCTTTCTCTGACTGACTTATTTCACTTAGCATAATGCTCTCCAGCTATATGGTTCTTTTTTATATTGCAACATGCCCACTCAGAGTATTACTAAATTCTGAAGTTTCAGACTGTGAGGATACCATAAAAGTATGTCCATATTAATTTGTAATTTATATTATGAATGTTTTACTTTGAAATTGAAGGCAAATAAGGCCATGAAGAAGGATAATTAAGGAGCTTCTGGTTTCTGAAAAACATAATGTTTTAATAACATAGGCTCTGGTATCAAAGTACCTGGTTAAATTCCTCTCTATTTCTTATTAGGTGTGCAACCTGATTACTTAATTCCCATTTATAAAATGGAGATTTTAAGATGGCCTATTAAATAAAGTTCTTGGTACATTAAATGAAATGGTATATATAAAAAACTAGACACTAAATAATTATTCAATAAAGCTTATGTAATATTATGTAAAAGAGAAATTTAAATGTGCACACAAGCTTCACTTGTAGTCATGTTCTTCGATGAGACCCACCTGAAAGACAATGACTTCACTAGCTTCTTTACCTTTTCATATTATACTGACATGTTTTGCCAGACATACTTCAGTGATTCTAAAATTTAAGTGAATTTAATTAACAATGAGTAAAATATTGTAATGTATAATGATCAATGTTCTCTGTATTATTCCAAAAAGAAAGAAGAATTAAGATAGAATATAAGGCACCTCAAAAATAATTTTAGATCTGAATTAAAGAAGTTCCCAAAGGGAGGATGGTGATGATATTATTCAAGCCACTTCCCTACCTTGGAACATTTCATGCTTATGGTATCTTCTTTTTAAAAAAATCTTTATTGTTGAAAGTATTATATATGACCCATTTTATTTTTCCTAGTGACCCTCTCAACTCCTTACCTGCACCTTCCCAGGCCTTCACACACTATTGTCCATGCCTATGGGCTATGCATATATGCATGTAAGTTCCCCAGTTAATATCTCCCCACCCCTGCTTTCCCTCTAAGATTTGTCAGTCTTTTCCATGCTTCTATGTCTCTGGATCTATTTTGGTCATCTGTTTATTTTGTCCATTAGATTCCACATATGAGTGAGATCCTGTGATACTTGTCTTTCTCTGACTGGCTTATTTCACTAGTATAATACTCTCCAGATCCCTCCATGCTATCTCAAAGGGTAAGAGATCCTTCTTTTTTACAGCTGCACAGTATTCCATGGTGTGAATGTACACTGCTTTTTTACCCACTCCTCTGCTGGTGGGCACTTGGGCTGCTATTATAAATGATCTTAGCTATTATAAATGGCAATGCTATGAATATAGGGGTGTATATATTTTTTTCTGATTGATGTTTTGGGATTCTTAGGATATATTCCTAGAAGTGAGATCACTGAGTCAAATAGCACTTCCATTTTTAATTTATATATATATAATTTAATTTATATATATAAACTCTCTCTATATATATGTATATAGTTTCTCTTTATTAGTTTGTAGGATCCTTGAGACCAGTGATTATGGTTATTTTTATGTACTATATAGGATGGGATTCAGTTCCTTCTACACATATAAAAATCTTATGAAATCTCATTGGATGAAAACCCTCCCAAAACATTTCTATTCTGAACTACCTATGTCTACTCTCATTTATACATTGATTTCCCATGTTTTTAATAATTGCCTTTGTGTAGAACTTGTAGCCTTTGTGTATTTTTGTATTTCTAAGCCATCAATTATAACAACTAACAGAGTAAGCTTTTATTTAAAATGTTTATTTTTTTCAAGGAAATTATGTAAATAATTTCTGTAAGTAAATAGAAGTTATCCTTAGTCACTTTGATTTCTTCCTGTGATCATTCCAATCACAAATCAAATTATTTGCCTTCAAATTTTCTTTTATGTAAAAAAGTCGCTTAAAAATTTTTTACATTTATAATTTTACACAACCATATTTATTAATAATTGACTTGCATAACTTTTACTTATATATAAGAATTTATGTGATTTGTGGTCTAAAGTTATTCCAATATGAATTCAAACCATTGCTTCAACTAATGCTAACTTTTGTGTGTGTGTGTGTGTGTGTGTGTGTTGATTTGAGAGAGAGAGAAAGGGAGGGAGAGAGAGAAAGAGAAAGTCTGTGATTTGTTGTTCCACTTATTTTTGCATTCATTGGTTTATTCTCGTATGTTTTCTGATTGAGAATCAAACCCCTAACCTTGGTTTATCAGGATGACCCTTTAATCAACTGAGCTACCTCTTTAGAACTTGTTCACTTTCAAACTGAAGGAATATAATTGAATATTTGACTTAGTACTAAGAAAAGAAATCAGTATAATAAAGCAAAATATTAACTCCACATAATATTTATCCTCTACCGCTTCCCACTACCATATATTATAACTAGAGGCCCGGTGCACGAATTGTGCATGGGTGGGTCCTTAGCCTGGTCAACGATCAAGGCTTATTGGGGGGGTAGCCAGCTTGGGGGAGGGCACTGAAGCTATTGAATAAAATTATTAGTTTCAAAAGGAAAGAAACTAAAATCAGGGCCCCTCGGGGGGGGGGGGGCGGCCAGCCTGGGGGAGGGACCAGAGGAGGTTGACCGGCCAGGGGGAGGGACTGTGGGAGGTTTGTTGGCTGGCTTCAGTTGGGGCCAATTTGGGGGCCAGCTGGCCAGGGGGAGTGGCCATGGGATGTTGGCTGGCCAGCCCCCCCAAATTAGGGCCATTGGGGGGCCGGCTGGGCAGGAGAGAAGGGGATGTGGGATGTTGGCTGGTTGCAGGGGAGGGGCCGCAGGAGTTTGGCAGGCTGGTCCCCCCATTGGGGCCAATTAGGGGGCAGGTCGGCAGGGAGGAGGGGCCGTGGGATGTTGGCTGTACATTGAGCATCTGCCTCCTGGTTGCCAGTTCATGTCATAGCCACTGGTCTTTCTGGTTGTTCAGTTGTAAAGATTGCTTAGGCTTTTATATAGAGAGATTTCTATTTATTTGGTTGTGTCTATATAATGTCAAAGAGATAGTTAAAATTACAATTTGGTCAAATCAGCCTGATAAATTAATTGAGAGCTTTAGGATTAGATTTTAAATTGACTTTATCTAAAATCTTTTTCAAAATGCATAATTATATATTTCTTGTAGCTTCTGTTTTGATTTTTTAATGTGAATTTGGTCAAAGCAGTTGTTTATGTAGACAATACTAGTAATGTGTTTACTTCTGATGTGAGAACAATTATTTTTTTAAATCACCTCAGATTTCCTATAAAAATCATATATACTCATATTTTTTATTCACAATGGCCTTGTACCAGTATGATATATTTTTCCCTTAAACATAATGGGTGATGTATTAGTATTGAGCCAATTTTCTAGTCAAATGAGCATGCTTAGAAGAGAGCTAATAGAAGTCTCAGTAATAATAATACAGACAATTCATAGTACAGACGGGCCTATTAGTCTATGGCATTATTGTTTTGTTATATTTAACTACTAACCTTCAAATTAATTTGTGGCTCTGCTTGTATTAAGGTATTCTAAATCACACTATATTCATTGTTGCAAAAAAAAGTATTTGATAGTAATACAAAACAATGTAATAATCAACATTGTATTTTCAGTTGCATTATTATAGGGTGAGATTAAAACCATAATTAATATTCATGAAGTAAACAACCTCTCATAAAATTATAAATACATAGGCATTAGGGCATTTCTAAAAAATATATCGGCTTTCATTGAAAGTTCATAATCATAAATACTAATGGTTTTGAGAAAATGTGTATATATGTAAATATACGTTAAACAAAATAAAGTAAATAATTTAGTTTTTCCATAGTTGTTTATGTCAATTTATCCTCTTTTTCTTTCCCTTTGAAACTAAAAATAATTTTATTCAATAGCTTCAGTGCCTTTTTTCATTTTAAATATATTTAATAAAAATTAATTTCATTCCTGCAGAACACAAAACAATAGGCTAGAGCTGCAAAGAAACATAAATATATAAGACACAGTACATGCCACCTCTAAACTTTACACCTAGTGGGAGGAAGGCAGACATTTATTTCTGTAATGTGAGGTAGTGGACCGTGGGGAAGAAGGGCAAGTGGAACTGGGGGTCATCTGCTATACTAGTTTGCAAGCAGTGAGGCTGCTGCAACAAAATCCCACCCCCTGCGTGGCTTAAAAAAACAGAAATAATTATTGTCTCAGTTCTGGAGGCTTGCGTTCCAAAATCAAGATGTCCACAGAGTAGATTCTTTCTAAGAACTGGGAGGGAGAATCTGTTCATGCCTCCCTCCTAACTTCTGGTGGCTTGCTGGCAATCTTTAGCTATGGATGAATCGCTCCAGTCTCTGTCTTTATCTTTACATGATGTTTTCCCTGCATCTCTTCATATCATCCTCCCTCTGTGAACTCTTTCTCTGTGTACAAGTCTCCCCTTTTTATAAAGACAGAAGACAGTATATCACAACCATCCTAATGACCTCTTTTTAAATCGATTACCTCTGTGAACATTCTATGTCCAAGTAAAGTCACATTCTGAAGCACTAGGGGTTCAGATTTCAAAATTTTTTGGGAAATGGGTGCAATTCAACCATAATATCTATCTCTATTGTGTTCCTGTTGCACATGGAGGTTTTAGTCCTGCCTGGTTATACGTGGTCAGTTTGTGGCCTGACAATAATCTATTAACATGAGGGATGAAGGAGCGTTCTGGAAGGGACTTGAACCCCTAGGGAACAAATTACTCATAATGAGCTTAATCTCTCTCTCTGACCTCCATAAATCACCAAGCAGCTTCAGAATGAGGAGGATTCATGTGTATTAGCAGTAACATGGAAGCAAGTATTCTGCGGAAACCTGGAAAATCTGATAGTTGTTTCTATTTCAGGAAGAGAGAGTTTGGGGATCTGGGCAAATTACACTCTTGCTTAACAGAAATGGTTTATATCAGTACCCAGAGGAAAGGAGAACAGAGAAACAGGAAAAATTAAGAATGCCTCATGGTAGCTCATTCAATCTGAGGGTATGAAAGAAATTGCATGGGGATGCCCATAAGTGGGATTTTGCATTAGCAGGTTAGCACACGAGGCAGGAAAAAAAAAGAGGGTTATATGTAAAAGTTAAAATGGATCATGGATGTGATATAAGTGGTACCTAGAAGGTACATGGTAAGGGGAAGTGTTATAGAACTGGGAGTATAGCAACCTGTTTTAAAAAGCCAATATTAATCATGGAAGGGGGGCGATGTATATCAGTAGGTTGCTTTGCTTAAATTTTGTCAAAACTTATACTGTATTTCACTCAAAACTTGGTACTTCTGGGGCTTTATTTTTAAGGCAGTAGAAATGTATTTCAATTTTACAATGAGAATCTGGACAGGAATACTCACTCTGGCCAGCATCTCCTGCTCAATCTTTAAGGCCCTATCAAATACTATCTCCTCTGTATCCTCTGTATAATCACCCCTGCTGCATCTTTCTTCAGGGTTTTAGGCTGTCTGTTTAGTGTTCTTATAGTGTTCTATCTACTGATTTTTAATTTTTCTCTCCCAGAGAGTATGATCTTTCTGAAGACAAGAAATACACAAAATTTATATTTAAATTCATAAGCTTAGATCAGTGATGGCGAACCTATGACACGCTTGTCAAAGGTGACACACGAACTCATTTTTTTGGTTGATTTTTCTTTGTTAAATGGCATTTAAGTATATAAAATAAATATCAAAAATATAAATCTTTGTTTTACTATGGTTGTAAATATCAAAAAATTTCTATATGTGACACGGCACCAGAGTTAAGTTATGGTTTTTCAAAATGCTGACACGCCAAGCTCAAAAGGTTCACCATCACTGGCCTAGATTAAGGTCTAGTAATTATTAAATAAACTTGCTTTATGAATAATGAAATGAATAAATAAAATTTGGCCACACATTTTATTATATTAGCATATAATGTTGTAATGAAACCACAAATAGGTGTATTTCTACATTGACTTTTCTTTCCTTTCTTTTCTTTCTTTCTTCTTTCTTTCTTTCTTTCTTTCTTTCTTTCTTTCTTTCTTTCTTTCTTTCTTCCTTCCTTCCTTCCTTCCTTCCTCCCTCCCTCCCTCCCTCCCTCCCTCCCTCCCTCTTTCTTTCTTTTTTTTCTTTCTTTCTTTCTTTCTTTCTTTCTTTCTTTCTTTCTTTCTTTCTTTCTTTCTTTCTTTCTTCCTTTCATTCATTTTTACTGAACAAGCTTCTAGGGTTTTTTGTTGTTGTTTAATGTTTTTCTTGATTTTCAAAGAGAGGAAAGGAGAGGGAAAGAGAGATAGAAACATCAATGATGAGAGAATATCATTGATTGGCTGCCTTCTGCATGCCCTCTACTGGGGAGAGAGAGCAGGAAACACAGGCGTGTGCCCTGACTGGGAATCAAACCATGATCTCCTGGTCCAATGGTCCATTCTCAACCACTGAGCCAACATACATATATCAATATTGAAAATAATGGTTTTACTTGTACTAGTCTGTAGGTGTATAAATAGAGGATTCTGGATATTCAATATTTTTTAAATAGGCAGAATAAACCAGATAATGTTATTTCACATGAACACATTAAATGCGTTTAAGTGATTGTTAATGCTCTTATCACAGTCATAATGTCATCTCCATTAGCAGATGGTGTGGGGCAGCATATCCTGGGGAGTCTCATCAATACTTCTGAGAGCAGGTGAATGTTCTGCTATCCGCCACATTTTGCATATGCACGGAGCCCACACCTTTGATTCTGTGATGGATGCACATTCTAGAATGGGCAGCTTGGAATAAGCAGCACTCCCCTTTCCGCCTTACAGATGTGATCATAAATCCAGCAGAGCTTTCTGCGGGTCTGCCATCCCCATGCACTGTTAAACATGAATCCATTTTCCTGACAGGAGATGTGAATCCCACAGAACCAGATCATCATTAACATTTCTAAAGTGCTTGGTGGCTCTTTGAGATAAAAGAAATATTATAAATATTGTTATGATTATCCCTTCTTTTATTTTCTTTGAAAGAGAGAGATTGTTATTCACAGGGTATACCTTTTATTTTTTTCCTCCTGAAAAATATTTGTCATATTGATGCATTCTCCAACCACTGCCAATGAAGAAAAACGTTTGCATCCCTTTCTCCACAAAGTGTGGGTGGGGAGAGACTTCAAATTGAATTAAGATCACATCAGTGAGCTCCAAATAAATGACTCAGCCTGAATGGGAAGTGCTACCTCTTATTCTATGGCCTATAATCGACACAAAGTATGTGTAGTGTAATTCATAAAACAGACTGAGCACCACTGGATATTTTATTTTAATAAAGGATCATTCTTTCTTGCAGTCAAGAAGCACAAACACCCTGATAATTAAGCAATGTTACATATTCTAAGTTTAAGAGTAAGATTATGAGCTGAGAGCCTATTTTAATAAGATTTGATAAGTTAGTATTTACTGTTTTCTGAATTATCAGAGACTGAAGATTCTCATAATAAGTTCTATACTATTTTTGTCTATCTCAGATGTAAACAATAAGAAATCATGGCACTGTCTTTAAAAACATTATATAATGGTGTAGACTTAGAGAAAAGACTAAAAATGATCTATTCCAATGAAAATTTAAAGTTGTAATGATTATAAACACTAGATAATGTGCAGTGACTTGGACTTAGCATGCAAAACTCCTAAATATTCAGGTGAAAAATCTGAGTGAGCCCTGAAAGCCTTTGAAGCGTTCCCCAAGGTCAGCAGAGCTAACCAGTATTGACTAGAATCCATGGGAAGCTGGGTCTTTATCGGATGTACTTATACTGCTATTGTGCAGTAAAATCTGAAAATCTGCCAAAATAGTAATATTTTTAATAATTTAAGGTACTTCTCATTATAAGATATTTTAATGTTCTTAGCCAACAAAAACAATAAGTCCCAACTTATCCTATATAATAAAGAGTTAATATGCAAATTAACCCTCACACCCTCACGATATGGCTGCCTACGATCAGTCCAGCAGGGGGGATAGTAAGGGATGACCAAATGACTGAACAGCAGGCTGCGTGGGGCCACCAAGCTGGTGGGGGGCTGTGAGGAGCGACCAGGCTGGCAGGGAGGGTAGTTGGAGGTGACCAGGACAGCAGGGGGCACAGATGGGGGCAACCAGGCTGGCAGAAGGGAGCAGTTGGGGGCGATCAGGAAGGCAGGCAGGTGAGCAATTAGGAGCCAGCAGTCCAGGATTGTGAGAGGGATGTCCGACTGCCGGTTTAGGCCCATCCCCAGGATCAGGCCTAAACCAGCAGTCGGACACCCCTGAGGGGTCCTGGATTGGAGAGGGTGCAGGTTGGGCTGAGGGGACTCCCATGCACGAATTTTGTGCACCAGGCCTCTAGTTTAACATAAACAATATTGAAATTCTTAAGGCATGATAATAGATGGATAGAAATCAATAATTAATTCTGGATGTGTAAGCAGGTGGCATGATTTCCTATCAACTCCATACTGGCTAAGATTTAATTGCAAAAATTTTACATTGGGAGGAAGGATTTATTTTGAGTATTTATTGTTTTAATCATTAAGTTTGCAAATAAAGTAAACGTGACTAAGATATTTCAGAATACATTCTCTATTTTATTCTTGGTTGTGTTAAATTTTAACCTTTACAAGTTTCATTTGCAACAGAAACAACTGACATTTTAAAGGCAGCTATAGAAATTCTGACTAGAAAAATGTGTTTTGTTTGTGTTGCCATAAATAAAATTCAAAGCAACATTAAAAGAGGGAAAAAAGAAACACATTGATACCTCAATAGCTTGTTTACTCATACTTCTCTTATTCTAATAATTCCTCTTCAACTCTCAGATGTTTCACTACTCAAGTGATGATTCTTTGGTTAAAGCCCATATACATATTGTGTGTCTAACATGTGAGACTTTTGGTGAGCTCTGTTTTCAGACTCAAGATTAATATTCTTTCAATAATCTGTGTCATCTAGGTTCTTTTTGACTCTAAAATTCCATGAGATCCCATTAACAGTGTGCCATAGAAAGAGTATTAAATTAGAATTGAATGGATCTAGTTAAATGGGTCTAATTTAATGGAGCTAGTATCATGACAATAATATTGATAATAATAAATGAATAATAAAAATTCACTTGCCATGAACACTTTATTTGGAAATTCTTTGAAGATGTACTCCAGTGAAACAAATTTACAAATCAAGAGGCAGACATGGGCTTCAGAAAATGATGTATGCACTGCAGGGTGGCCAGAACATTGTGTCCAAGATGAGAGCTCTGCAACGACCTGGAGAGCGACCTACACAGAGCAGGAAGGTATGATCTGTGAAGAGAAAAGTTTTGGGAGATTAACAAATAAATAGAGTCTCTAGTGTGCTTAAGAGATTTAAATTTTTGAGGGTGTGCCACTGGCAAGCAATACAAAATAAAAAACTAAATACTCCAGAAAAAAAATGAATAATATACTAGAATGTCATGGCAATTATTTTCCCTGATCTTATTAAAATGCTCTATTTAGTGGCAATTTTCATGAATTTAGACCAGGTATTATATTCACTGTCATAATAAAATATCACAACAGAAGTTTATTTTTTCAGTTTTGTATCTCGGATGTCCATAATCAAGATGTTGGCAGGTTTGGTTCATCTAAGGTCAGTGCACTCCCACAGAGGGAGTGCTGCTCAGCTGACCGATCTGTCCAGGTGGCCCATCAGCCCAGCAGCAGTCACTCACATCCTAGGTAGTCCTGCAGGTCCAATCTCTGGAAAACGGGCCAGGCACCAACGGACCACCGCCTCTGGCATGATCCTGACAGCGCCACTGGCCTCTGGAAGTCATCTTCAGGCACTGTGGCCACTTCCCCTCCCCAGATGCTCCACAAGGAAGAAACAATATACAAGCAGCCACCAGGTGGCTCCCAACAACCAGCACAAATGTCAGCAGATGGATCTGGATCCCAGGCTGGCAAGGGCATCCTGGTCTCCCCTACTCTGCTCTGGACCCCACCGGCGCACGAATTTATGCATCAGGCCTCTAGTAAATAATAACACAAGAATAAACTCTGTTCTGTGCATACTCACAGCTGTAAATCTGAGACAGGATAGTAAGAATCCAAGAAAATTCCTTGGCAAGTGGAAAGGGGAAACAGCGACAGATAGCTGATTTAACCTGGCCTCATTCAATACCCTGATTCACTTACCCCATTCTCCTTCACATTAAGGACCACTGCCTTAAGCATTAAGCCCTCACGACAATGAAGTTCTGCTAAGCATCAAATCATCTTAGGAACAAAGCCTGAGGTCTGCTGACCACAGAGACAGAGTTCTGGTCAAACTAAAAAACATCGAGGCCTCAGTTGTGCTCCAGGCCCAGAAAAGCAGCAAAACCAGATGAAATGACACCATGGCTGGCATCAGAACTAGGTGCAATGACCAATGCCCCCCTACTCCAACACTGACGAATCAGTAAAAACCATCACCATGACCCAATATGCTCATTTTGCTGAACAAGCATATTAAAGGACACACCTGGAAAGCTGATAAATATTCTATTGAGATCCTTTCCTGAGAACACCCATAAAATACCTGTTTTTAGAAAAAAGATAAAAACTCTTCAGACCAAGGAGTTGGTGCACACACTCTCTCTAGAAAAGCGGTTCTCAACCTGTGGGTCTCCAACCTGTGGGTCACGACCCCTTTGGGGGTCGAATGACCCTTTCACAGGAGTCACCTAAGACCATCGGAAAACACATATATAATTACATATTGTTTTTGTGATTAATCACTATGCTTTAATTATGTTCAATATGTAACAATGAAAATACATCCTGCATATCAGATATTTACATTACGATTCATAACAGTAGCAAAATTACAGTTATGAAGTAGCAACAAAAATAATTTTATGGCTGGGGTCACCACAACATGAGGAACTGTATTAAAGGGTCGCGGCATTAGGAAGGTTGAGAACCACTGCTCTAGAATATGCTTGTTATCCTTGTTTTCTTTCTCCTAAGTTCTACAGGTCCCCATGATACTTGTAACCAAGGGAGCAGCTGGCAGCTGTAGCTCATCCCAGGCTAACCCCCTGAACCTGTTTCGAAGGGCCATTATTTTGCCTCTGTAACTTGTTTCCTGAGTCCACACAGCCTAGCTGGCTCACTTCTTCTGTCTCTGTGACTTTCTTTATAAAAGGCCAAGGGAGCTCTCTGAGCAGCCACTTGAATCTTCTCTTTGAGTGTACTTTTTCACTTTGCATACTAAATAAACTTTCTATTGTGCTAAAGTTTGTGGCTCTGAATTCTGTCTTAACCAAACTCAAGAATGGAGAGGCTACATCACCAGCAACAAAGCTACTTTTGCTCCACCTATATTTTGTGTTTCTACTAACAGACTATAGCCTCAAATATAGCAAATCACAAAATATTACAAAATTGATTTAAAAAATAACTGCAATCAATAACACAAAAACAATAGAAAAATTAAGAAACATATATATGATCATATTTTGGATTAAAGAGAGTAGAGATGGTAAAAGTGAAAACATTATTTTCCCATTAGAGAGTAAATGGGTATATTCTCTGTCTGATAAATCAATAAATAAAGTGTAATATTTTATACAAACTTTTGAAATAACCTCTTGAAAAAGTAAAACAAAACTCTTAATATTATAAATACTCTGGAGTGAGATTGAGTAGGAAAATGTTGGGTGGGATATTTATTTATATCAAAACACTTCTACACATTTTGACACATTATCATGTAACTGATAAATAGAGAAAACAGAACTTACTACAATTAACATTCCATTATTAATACATGGCTAGGGTTTACTTTGGGTACATATTATATTACCTTTAATGTTATCATCTACCATCTTGTATTTAAAATGTTTTAGGCTTTAACAGCCATGAATTTAGTTCTTTTATAACTGAACAAAGGTTTCAAAAAAGAAAAGAAAATGTGATGTTTAAGGGAAAAATATAGTACTACATAGCAATAATAAAGACTAAAGAGCCTAGCCAGCATGGCTCAGTGGTTGAGTGTCAACATATAAATCAGGAGGTCAGGGTTTGATTCCTGGTCAAGGTACATGCCTGGGTTGCAGGCTCAATCCCCAGTGGGGGAGGGGGTGCAGGAGGCATCCAATCAATGATTCTCTCTCATCATTGATTTTTTTTTTAATCTCTCTCTCCTCCCTTCCTCTCTGAAATCAATAAAAATATTTTTAAATTTTTTTTTAAAAAGAGTAAATCAAATAATAAAGAAAAAACATATAATTCTATTTTTGTGTGCCTCAAAACTCTTTAAAAGTTGGCTAACAATTGCTTGATTATTTCCTAGGGGAAAAAATCTAAAAAAATATTATGACAAATATTTCATAGCACAAGTAAATATATTTTATTATGGGGCTTACTTTGTTTTAAAATGTGACTATTGAACCAAAGGCAGGGGTGTGGGGGGGTATGAGATCAACCAAAGAACTTGTATGTATGCATATTAGCATAACCAATGGACACAGGTAGTGGGGGAGGGGTCAATGGGGGAAAATGGAGATATATATAATAGTTTAAACAATAAAGAAAAGAGTAACCTTTAAAATTTTTGCAATTTCTCTTATAGTACTTTCACTTTTACGATCCACTCTTCCTGTTCCACCGCCCCTTACTCATTTATGTTTTATTTCTCTTTATTTGGTTCATGTGAAAATCCTTAATAGTTATAAAATCATAAAGTTCACTAAATTATTTAAGTCCTAAAATACTTCAAATATCAATTTCATATTTTATAAACTCTCCAAGCCTTAAATGCATAGGTTGTCATATTCAGATTAAGTAATTCTTCTTGTATAAGGCAGTTTGATAAATAAGGAATTATAGAATTAAAAGAAAAGCATAAAGCATTTACAACTTAGATACAGTCCATTTGAGATATTCATTGTAGCAAATAGTCAATGTTATGAATAACTAATTTCTAATATCTGCATTTCAAGTTCTCTAAACTCATTTTCTCCTAACTACCCAGAGACAGTTCAAACTGTACTTACTTTACCTTGTGCCTCTCACAGTTATGAAGATCCTTATAGGTGAAACAGAAATTTCAGATTCATTTTTATTCATTCATTTATATTAACTAATTTTTAATGATTTCTCTTTGTTTCTCTATATTATAGCAAACACAAGAAGTATCAAAACTCAAGCTGTAAGAGTGCATTAAATTGAGAATCAATACACTATCAACAGAAACACTAGGACACCCTTGGGATAAATTAAGTACTGTCCTTTCTTCAATAGCAACAAAAACATACAGGTAATTTCTGTTTCAATATACAAAATTTTAGTATCTGCAAAACCCCTTAACTTTCATCAATTTAAGCCAGTTCTCTTTTTAGAGTTTCTGGCAAACCCCTTGCACTGTTTCCATCATTTAGTTTTTACCTTTGCCTCTGTCCCCACTCTCTTTACTTACAAAAAGCATGTCATCACATTGCTTACTTTCCTTTCTCACCATGCTTTTTTGTTACTGTTGATTTTTATTTCTTATTGTAGTGAACCTTAAATCATGCCAATCCCCATTTTATTTTAAAATAAACTACTAAGGAAAATTGAAGATAAAATTAGAAAAAAAGGAAGAAAAGGAAAGACAAGAGATGATGAAGAAATGAGAAAGGACAAATAAAGAGAGGACAAGGGAGGAGAAAAAGAAAGTTGTAGAAGAGAGAGAGAGAGAAAGTTTAAAAAAAAAAAAGAAAATAAAAAGAAGAAGAAGAGAAAAAAAAAAGGCGGAGATTTTAGGAGACAGAAAGTTTCCAGGTGTTGAAAGGCAATTTCTTTTCAACACACTCTATATATTCACTATCAACAAAATTATCATAGCAAGAAATAATTTTTGAGCTTCATATGGTTGGTTAAGAATGTAGCCCTTATTGTGACTCAAAGGTACAGTTTCTATAAAATAAGCAACATCAATCTTTTCTTATTTTATGATCAAAATATTCCTGGTGTGTCAAACAGTTCCAGTGAATCCCTTCAATAGCATAATAGTAAGGGATTGAGTTTTGTACCATTTTCAGATTAGAAAGATAACTTCAGATCAAAACAAGTAGAAGATTGTAATGGGGGCAATGTTATGCAGGCCAAGTATTAATCAAAAGGAAACTTCCAGGGGCAGGAAAAAGCCCCCTCAGAATGTGAGGCTTTTGCATTGAGATACATTTGTTCAAAACTATTGAATTATCCACCTCATTATATTACTTTAAGTAATTTAAGTTCACTGGAGCAGAGAAAGTATTAGGTTGACAACTATAGCAGCCCAAAAGAGAAGATTGTTTCTGTTTCCCATTGTCAGGCTGAACTTTTGAAAAGGAGAATGAATTACAATGAAAAGTTAATGGTTAAACATGATAGCAAATGCTTAGTGTCTCAATTTTTTACCTATAATGTTCTATTTTGGTTTAAAAATATAGAAAATAATAGGCACTTTTATATTGACATTATGTTTTATTTAATAAGACATTTGTATATTATCCAATGCCTTTACAACTTTTCTTGTGGGTTACAGAAGCATTGCGAAGAAACCTGTGTTGTCTTAATTCATCTCAATCTTTAGCATCATAATAAAGTATAGTCTTATGCAATTAAAAAAATATATAAATACTTTATCTCTTTTTCTTAGACCTTATATTTTTTTAAAGAAAAACCCAATGATAAGTTTGAGATATAGAGGCAGAAGCTTGGTAATTATTAAAAATAGGTTAGTGAAGTTAAATACAACAGGAATTTCTATATGTGTATTAGCCTAAGAAGTAACACCCCTGCTACTTTATAGGAGTGTGTGTGTGTATAATTTATATATAACACATATAAATGGTATAATTATAAACTATATGCAACTATAAATAAAACATGTGTTTGAGTATATGCACACTTTTTATTTATAATTTTATGCAGTTTATAATTATATAATTGATATATGTTTTCATGTATAGATAATACTTATACATATAAATATACATATTTACACTTTGTTGATATTATTTTACATGTTAATATACTCAAAGATGTTAACATCACTATATTTATCCTTTCCAATAATTAAAGCAATGTTCTTTCTCTGTTTATTTCCTCCCAATGTCTTAGTACTTTAAAATATTTACAGTAATTTCATTAATATGTTTCCATAAAAAGTGACAAATTTGTTGGAAAATGATCATTTCTGAAAAACATTGCAATAATTTTAGTATCACATCTTAAAATATTCCAAGTGTGCAACTACATTTAAGTGTAACAGGGTTGTTACCCAGTAATGCTGCTTCAAGAAGAATTGTCAGAAGAATCGTCAGGGAGTTAGGATCAAAGACTTTTAACTTAAGAAAAATGTTCCAAAATAAATGAAGATGAGCTTGTTGGTTTTATCACCAAAGGGTGAATGGACAAAGAGGACATAAGGTTTGAGTTTATCCTATCTAATAATAGACAAACATGGTAATTAACCGTACCTCTGACATGCTTCCTATTGGCTAATCAGGGTGATATGCAAATTAACTGCCAACCAAGATGGCGGCCGGCAGCCAGGCAGTGAAGCGAACAGGAGGCTTGCTTGCTCCAGTGATGGAGGAAGCCAAGGTTTCCCACCTGTCGCCGCCGGCCTCTGAGCTGCACTCTATAAGAAACAATGTTGCAATTATAGAAGCTAAACAAACCCCAGAAACCTGCTTTCAGTCAGCGGGGCCTCAGAGCTGGAGTGGCAACAGTGTTTCAATTATAGAAGCCAAACAAACCCAGATACCTGCTTTCAGCAGCCGAGGTCTCAGAGCTGGAGCCGAGCCTCAGAGCTAAAGCCGGCGTTCAGTTCCAGTGACAGCAATAGAAGGTAAATAAATCCCAGAGTTAAAAAAAAAGAAGAAAAAGGAGAGGTTGGGAGCTTCAGGCGCCTCAGCCCCTCACCCAGACTGGCCAGGCACCCCAGTGGGAACTCCCACCCTGAAGGGGATGTGAGCAGCTGCAAACAGCCATCATCCCCTCATCCAGGCTGGCCAGGCACCCAAGCAGGACCCCCACCCTGATCCGGGACACCCTTCAGGGCAAACCAGTCTGTCCCTACCCATGCACCAGGCCTCTATCCTATATAGTAAAAGGGTATGATGAAAACTGACCCTAACAGCAGAAGGACTGGGAATGACTGGTCACTATGACACACATTGACCACCAGGGGGCAGACGCTCAATGCAGGAGCTGCCCTCTGGTGATCAGGATGCTCTCAGCCACAAGCCAGGCTGATGGCTGCCAGTACAGTAGTGGAGGTGGGAACCTCTCCTGCCTCCTCAGCAGCGCTAAGAATGTCCGACTGAATCTTAGGCCTGCTCCCCGCTGGCAAGTGAACATCCCCCAAGGGCTGCCGGGCTGCCAGAAGGATGTCTGATTGCCATCTTAGGCCCAATTCCCTGGCGAACAGGCCTAAGCCAGCAGGTGGTCATCCCCTGAGGGGTCCCAGACTGTGAGAGGGCGCAGGCCAGGCTGAGGGACCCCCCCTCCCACCCGAGTGCTCAAATTTTTGTGCACCGGGCCTCTAGTCTACACTAATAAAAGAGAAACATGCAAATTGATGTCACTCCACTATGCCCACCAGCCAATCAAGATGAGTATGCAAATTAACCCAACAAAGATGGTGTGTTAATTTACATACACAGGCACAGAGCAAAGACTGAAGGCTCCGGCCTTAGCAAAGACTGAAGAGGCTTGGCTTCTCTGCTGTGGCTGGATCAAAGGCCTGGGTCCCTGGTGCTGGAGGAAAACCGGGTGCCGGCAGCCAGGGGAAGGAAGGCCTATTGCACGAATCTTCATGCAACGGGCCTCTAGTTTACAATAATTCCCCAAGCAAAGCATAAATACAGACCTTGCAAATGACAATATGCTATTCTGATAATCTGTATATCTTGTGAAAACTGGACATTGTGCCATAACAAAGAACCTGGAATAAAGGTCCCTCCTGTCAAATGGGTGAGGTTAAGTGCTTCTACAGAATGACATTTTAGTAGCACAGGAATTTTGGCTTCTACATAAAATTTGTAATTTGGTAACTATTAAATTCTATTCATGATTGATTATTAAATGTTTTTGTATGACTTTTTTTCATTCAGTTCTCTTGTTTCAGGAGGACTTATGAATATTAAGATATGTTTTGAGCCAGGAATCTTGTAATAATACTCAATTCCTCCTTTCTTTCAATTATCTAGTCTCTAGCTAATTTTTATTTATTTATTATTTTATTGTCTAAAGTTTTACATATGTATTCTTTTTTCCCAGTTGACTCCCGACCCCAACCCACAGCCATTCCCACCCTGGGCAAGCCCCCTCCACCCAAGTGTCTGTGTCCATTGGTTATGTTAATCTGTATGCATACAACCCAGTCTCTTTGTAAAGATTCTGAGGCAAATACACACACATTGGAAACAAAACCTTCTTAGTAGATGGGCTATTGTTCTTATATCACTTCCATACCCCCCTTTGGTCTCTAGGGATCTTTTCTTCTTCCCAAGGTTACATTCTTACCAGTGGTATAGGAGCTCTTTGTACACCCGGTATTTGAAACATAGGTAGTGAGAGAAAGCAATGTATTCTACCTCAAGGGCCCTTGTCCTGAATTCTTATCTAGAAGTAGTGGATATAAGGACTAACCGAAGGAGAAAATGTGGGGAGAGGGCAAGGGATGAGGAGAGAAGAGAGGATAGCCAAGCTCTTTCCCTCCATTACATTTATATTAGTTACTAGAGGCATGATTCACAAAATTTGTGCACGGAGGGGGGTGTCCGTTAGCCCAGCCTGCACCCTCTCTAATCTGGGAACCCTTGGGGGATGTCCAACTGCCAGTTTAGGCCCAATCCCACAGGCAGTTGGACATCCCTCTCACAATCCAGGACTGCTGGCTCCCAACCGCTCACCTGTCTGCCTGATTGCCCCTAACCACTTCTGCCTGCCTGCCTGATCACCCCCTAACAGCTCCCCTACCAGCCTGATCACCCCCAACTGCCAGCCCGATCACTCCCAACTGCCCTCCCCAGCCGGCCTGGTTGCCCCTAACTGCCCTCCCTTAAAGGCCTGGTGGCCCCCAACTGCCCTCCCCTGCCAGCCATCTTGTGGTGGCCTTCTTGTGACAACATGGGGGCGGCCAGCTTGTGATGACATGGGGTGGCCATCTTGTGACGACATGGGGGCAGCCATATTGTGATGACATGGGCATGGCCACCTTCTGACCACATGGGGACAGCCGTCTTGTGCAGGGGTGTGATGGTTAATTTGCATATTACTTCTTTATTATATAGGACTAGTGTCCCGGTGCATGAAATTTGTGCACGGGGGAGGGTGTATTCCTCAGCCTGGCCTGTACCCTCTCCAATTTGGGACCCCTCGAAGGATGTCCTACTGTCAGTTTACAAGGATTGGGCCTAAACCAGCAGTCGGACATCCCTCTCGCAATCTGGGATTGCTAGCTCCTAACCACTCACCTGCCTGCCTGCCTGGCTGATTGCCTCTAACCACTCTGCCTGCTGGCCTGCTTGCCCCCAAATACCCCCCCGTCAACCTAATCATCGCAAACTGCCCCCTCCTGCTGTTCTGATCACCTCGACTGACCCCCACTGATGGCCTGCTTGCCCCCAACTGGCCCCCCTGCTGGTCTGCTTACCCCCAACCGCCCCGCCCCTCACCAGCCTGATCACCCACAACTGCCCTCCCCTCTTGGCCTCTAACCACCTCTACCTCGGCCCCGCCATCATGGCTTTGTCCAGAAGGACATCTGGAAGGTCTCCTGAAGGTCTCCCAGTCTAATTAGCATATTACTCTTTTATTACTATAGATATATTTGTCTATAAATATGATTATGATTGCAGATATGAGTAGGACCAGGTAAAATTTTATAGAATGGGCCTTTTATTACAGATGGTTTGCCATGTATGCATTTTTTCTAAAGAAGTAAAAATTACTTTAAAAATTGTTTCAGGAAGACTTTGAGAAATTTACAGTATCTGCTTTTTCTTCCAAGAAAGTTGTCACTTTTATGCCAGAGTGAGAATTATTTGTATGCTTTGTATGTCAGCATTGGGCCACTGTGACTGGGGGGCACTTAGCTTGACTTGAGAGTAATTATCTTGCTCACTGGCTGGGAGGGAGGGTGTGAGGCAGAGGAGATAAATACTCTGTTCTGGGTTATTCATAGATTGCTGACTTTCTGGATTGATTTTGCAAGCCCCCTCCTTTTATTGATGTCCAACTTCTATTGACAGACATCTACGCTGGGAGATAAATGAGATGAAACTCTGTTTCTTGTCATTGTAAAAAGCATTTGAATTCCTAAGGTGTGATAAGGCCACCCAGCCATCCACAGTCAAGGTACACATTTTCATGGAAGATGTTCCCACTCTTGAAAAAAATTAAAACAAATTTTTTCTTTTAATTTAAACTTTCTTCTATAACTGTTTTCTTGTTACTTAAAAGCTAGTTTTTTTTTTTTTTAAATACTTCCAAAGCTTTTTAAACTGTATATGTCCTTGGAATGAATTTATAAATAAGAATTGAGCCTGGCTGGTGTGACTCAGTGGTTTAGCATCAACCTATGAACCAGGAAGTCACAGTTTGATTCCAGGTCAGGCCACAAGCCCGGGTTGTGGGCTTGATCCCCAATACAGGGAATGTAGGAGGCAGTCGATCAATGATTCTCTCTCATCATTGATGTTTCTATCTCTCTCCCTCTTCCTTCCTCTCTGAATAAGTAAGAATATATTTTAAAGAGAGAGAGAGAGAGAGAGAGAGAGAGAGAGAGAGAGAGAGAGAAAGAAGAGTATATATGTTTGTAAATAAGAAAACGTATTTGATGCTCTTAGAAAGTCTTATTTTCTTTCATTAAAATTTGTGCAGTATAGGGAACTCCATAGATTCTCTTAATTTGAAGTAAGTTAGAGGGAAAGATACTAATTCAGAGTTCCTTGGGAAAATGTGTCACTTATATATTTTTTATGTTGTTTTTTTTTAAATCAAAAACTGAAATATATTCTATTCAGAAAATATATTTGGATCTAAATATCTTCTATAATTTTAACCCTAAAATATCAATTTAAATATTTTAAAAATGGTTGGGATGTTTGTTTTTTTAAATAAGTTAGGTTACTGGAGTTCTACATGTTACTGGATCACCTGGGGTAATTTTATGATTGGAAAATTAAGAATTATAATTAGAGGGGAGGACATAAGAATTTTTAAAGGACATATTCAATTTACTTTAGAAGCCGAACCTCTCTTATCATGTGACTTGTTTTGTATGTTTGTTAAACTATATTATCACATAAGCATTGCTGCTATTGGGACAAACAGTGACAGTTGATTCGGGTCATTTGAATGTCCATTGTCTGTTTTAATTTGTATGTTCATTTTGACTCTGTCATATGCTCAAACTTCAGTGGAAGTCATGAGAACCTATTGTTTTTGCCTGCTCCCTCCTTTACCTTGGAAATATTCCTTTTTACTCAGAGGGACCTTAACTTTGATGTAAGGGATTGTTTCCATTGCCAACTGTTTTCTTCCTTGCCAAGTAAGAGAGTTGTTGTGAACTCTTCAGTGATGCCTTCCCCAGGATATTTGAAAATGTGGTTGGGAAAAGTCATTTCATCCCCGACCTTTGCATGTCAGGTGCTGGGGTGCCCGGGTGCCGCCATGCCTGCAGCCCCGTGATCTCCGATCACAATGGTGATGATGGGGCCGCAGGCACCTTCGCAACTGGCCCCCCCGGTGCCTCTGCAGGGTCTCTGATCGCGATGACAGGGCTTGCAGCCCCGTGATCTCCAATTGCACTAGCTGGGGGGGGGGGTGGCCTGGTTCTCCAATCCAGGGCTGAGGGGCAGGGCAAAGGCAGCCCCTAGGGTCGCCATTGCCCTGCCACCTGGCTCTTGCCTGCCGTTTGGGTTTCCGATCACTGTTGTTCCGTCCTTCCCCTTTCGCCTCTCATCATTGTGCCTACGTATGGAAATTAACCGCCATCTTTGTTGGTGGTTAACCACCATCTTTCTTGGCAGTTAATTTGCATATCACCCTGATTAGCCAATGGGAAGCGTAGTGAAGGTACGGTCAATTATCCTTTTTGTCTTTTGTTAGATAGGATAGTTCCCAAAACTTGACTACCTGGTCAATTTAACTACTTTGAACTGACAACAGTAAGAGGTAAATTTATTAAAAATTATGACCTCATGAAATTACATTGTTTAAATCTTAATTCCACAATGGGGAAATATCAGAATCTTCTCATGAACACATCAAGGATGTCTTTTTATCTCTTTGCTAATCAATTTGAATTGGAGGTAGTAGCCAATGCACTTAGATACAAAATCATTGGAATAGGAAAAGTAAAAATTGTCTCTATTGGCAGACATTATAAATATTTTGAAAATTCAAACAGGATCATTGAAAAAAATTACTATAAAAAAGAAAAATGTAGGTAGTAATGAGTCAAATTAGTGAAATCATGAGCCTCTATATTTAAAATATGTTTTATATAACTAAAAGTAATAAAGAAGGAAAATAAAAGTTATTCAAATTAGCAAAATTCAAACAAAAGTAGAAGGTCCTAATTATACAAAATTGGTGACCAAATCACAAAGACAAGAAAGTTTCCATGTGTGTTAGGTGTGCAAACGTTTTTGAATAAATGCTAATGATAAGGACTGACCAAAATATATTATTAGTATCTGTATTTTTTGTTGTAAAGTGGTATTACTAATTGGAATAATTATATTCATGTTGAGCATAAGAAAATTAAGTAATTTTGTTATTGTAATTAGAATCAATATATTTAATGAAAGCAAAGAGATACAAATATAAAAGTAAGCTAAATAAGAAAAACACTATAATTTTCATTTTCATTTAGAAACAAGAGCATAAACTTATAATTTTCTTACTAAATTTAATACATACTATCCTATATATGTATCTTTATTTAAAATACATATATGTGTATATGTTTATTAAGAAGAGTACTAAAGAACAATTTAATACATTTGCTATGAGCTATTTTCCAATCAAAAGACTCTTATTTTGCCTCTTCATATTTCAGGTTTTCTTTCAAAAGCACCATGCTCTGGTGATCTGTTCCCTTTATGACTTTCCATTCTCTATTTTATGATAGTCTCTGTAGTGTCTCTAAACGAGTGCCAAAGAAATGTGCTTTGATTCTTTCCATTCAGTGAGAGGAAGCTAAACTCATCTTCCTTGCTGCCCACGTGGCCTCTCTTTCAATGGTACTTATCTTAGACAACTTTATCCCCATCCTGTCAAACAGAGCATCTTTTATTTTCCTTGGCCTTAAATCAGTTTTAAAAACCTCATACTGTTTTTCAATAAAATGTCTTGCATCTGCTTTATCTCCATTTTCTGTGTGTGTGTGTGTGTGTGTGTGTGTGAATTGACCAGAGAGAGGAAGGGAGAGGGATAGACAAATCAACGATGAGAGAGACTCATTGATTAGCTGCCTCCTGCATGACCCCACTGGAGATCAAGCCCACAACTGCAGCATGTGCCCTGACCAGGAGTCAAACCCTGACCTCCAGGTTCATGGGTCAATTCTCAACCACTGATCCACACCGGCTGGGTTTATCTTCTCCAATTTTATAATGACTTAGCTAAATTTGTTTCTTTCATTACTGCTTCAATATTTCACCTTATCTGTGCCAAGCTCTCTAGCCCTTACCAACTCAGATTTATTATATACCCCGCAGCTGTGGTGGTGGTAATATTTTCAAAGCATTTGTGTTATTTCTTTACAGGAAATATTCATTTTAGAATGCATACAAATTTCTATTTTTGGTGTTTTAAATTATCCAGACATATGTAATACTTTCAACAATAAAGAATTAAAAAAATAACTATGATGGGTTGAGGACTCTATTTTCGTGTTAACATATGCAAAACTCCTTTCTCACAAAACTCCACTTTGAGTGTTTGACTTTTTTCTGTCTCCAGAGCATGGTTCATTTTAGTCACTAAGCAAATCAGTGTAGGTTCACTTCAGCAAGAGTTACTAGCACTGGGAAGTCAAGGGATGTAAGGGACACTTTGTGAAAGAGTATATTCCCTTATGGGTTAGTCAGCTTGAATATAGTTTTCTATTACTGTAGCCTGTGGCATCCTTGTAGACCCTAATTCATATTTGCAGGTAAACTCTCTTCTGTGTTTATTATTACTGCCTTTCCCCTGGTGTTTCTGCCTCCTAAATTGCTCCATCTCAACTTCAAGGTGTTTCACTCCTATTGATTCAAAGATATAGGCTGCTTTTCTAGATCTTCCCAGGTAGAATTTCTTCCTTCTCTAGGCTGTTATAACATTCATAGCATCAAAACTATAGGTGTACTCTTCCCCTTCTAATACATATATATTTTTAAAGCAAGTTCTGTATCCAATTCATTTTAATTTTACCTATAAATTGGGACAAAATGTCTAGTTCATGTAAGGTGCTCAAGAGCTTCTCACTGAATATCTCCTAAATGGATGCATAATTAAATCAGTTATTAGGCTAATAAAAGTATCCCAAGAAACTTTAAGATGAGGTTATCTATCTATCTATCTATCTATCTATCATCTATCTATATTTTTTTGGTAAAAATATTTTATGTGTTTTAATGTGTTTGCCTATATTCTACTTCTCTTTCTTGTTGCAAACATTTGTCCTGCTCTTCTTCCAGTTTAAAGATTTGCAGTCTTGGCTGTGACGGCCCCTCTGAGGCTGCGTGAGGCTGCGACAGCCCCTGGCCTAGACAGCTCCATCGATGGCCAGCCCGCGAACCAGCTCGCAGCCCCATGCACAACTATCACCTGAAGGGCGAGAGGGGCGAGAGCAGCTGTAGTGCTGCTTTCTCCTCAGTTTTGGTAGTGAAACCCTCATTTTAAACTTAAGAGGATACATTATTTTAAAAAGTCATAATGTGGCTCCACACCCTTTCTGAGTAGAGCGTGAACAAGTCGTGAGAGACCTTTCCGAGCACAGGAACATGTTGCAGATGAAAATAGCTACAGTTTCGATGTGTATGACCTTTGACCAGGTGACAAAAATCGTACACCTATAGAGGAGGACAGTGGGGGAGTAAGGGCAGAGGGTGCGGTGGGAACTGGGTGGAGGGGAGCTATGGGGGAGAAAAAGGGGAACAACTGTTATAATCTGAACAATAAAGATTTATTAAAAAAAAAATGATCCGCAGTCTTCTTTTTTTCTGCATTAATTTTCCAAAATACTTGCTACAATCTCACAGACCCCTCTTTTACACGTTGAACAGCATATCGAAGAGGAAGAAATCTGAACTTCTCTTTAAGTACAGCTGCCTGTGCAATATTTAATGGAGTTTTACTTTAAAAATACTATGGTGTTTATTTTTTTGCATTAGAAGGACCATTTTGCTTCATGAGACTCTGAGCAGTAAGGGCTTTTCCTTAAAAATAAATGATTCTAAAGAATCTTCTGTCATGATAGAGTATAGAAAATTGCTAAAAAGAGGCTGCTATTCCAGTAAAAAAAGGGTAGTTATCAAAAAAGAACTGAACTGGATTATGAATACTCAGCTTATAATAAGAGATGCAGCATCATAGAAGTACTGTGCAAAGAAAGAAAAAGAAAAAAGAATAGCATGTTGGAGAAAAGACTGATAAACATTTCAATTAATTCAGTTATATATTCTCCAAAATCCATATTTCAATACAAGGAAATGGGATAAATTTCAATAAGGGAACCAGAGAAGAAAGAATTGGCTAATTGTTAATCTTTTTTTCTCACTTAAAGAAAGGGCAATTACCATTTCCTTGACTAACAATTGGACACAGTTTGGTGTATAATAAGACAAAAATATATAAATATGTTAATATAAAAGTAGCCACAGATATATACCCTCTCCATCAGTCTCCCCAACCAGTCCAAAGAAAACAGTGCAATTACTAATCTACTTGACCAACTCAATCATTTCTATTCCCATCTCCATCGCCCTAAAAGAACTGTTTAAACTTATGTTAATATATAGTAGACAAAAAAAGAAGAGGATCTGGAAAAAAATGATTTTATAAGAAGAGATAGTGATTTTACATCATAAAGATCTGAAGGAGAGGGTAAAATATAACATGCTATGGCACATTGGAGTTTTGTAAAAGGGGTGTGTTGGTGAATGATAGTATATAGAGTGTAGGATGAATGTAAGTTAAAAACAATAAAAAGGATAGGAGAGATTATTAGGAAGGCAAAAAGTGAATTAGCTTTTCTTTAACCAATGATTAAAATGGGTGTGAGCAATGGTTTCTTTTTGTTTTAAACAAATTTTATTTTTTAGAGCAGTTTTATATTTACAGAAAAATTGAGTTGTAAGTATAAGAGTTCCCATATGTGCCCTGTACCCAGACATATATAGCCTTCCTGCTAAAAACATCCCACACCAAATACATTTGTTATAATTGAGCCTTCATAGTTTACATTAGGGTTCACTTTTGGTGTTGTGCATTCTATGGGTTCTGACAAATGTATTATAATGACATGTACCCACCATTATAGTATGGATCAGAATAGTTTCAGTCCACTAAAAATTCTCTATGTTCCACCTCTTCATCCCTTCCTACCCACTAACACCTGACAACCACTGATCTTTTCACTGTCAGCAATATAACTTTAATTAACAATTTGCATATTTTAATGTGACAACACTATAACATGGTACCACATAATGACTTAATAGTCCAGGGCTTTTTCACGGCCAAAATAATATGTGTGTAATATAGAATATTTATTTGTTATAAAATGGAAGAAATGTCATTTTTAATAACCCTTGTTTGTCTTAGAAGTAAAATTTTGTATCAAATAACCTTCAGATATTGCTGCACAATCATACTAGAATTGATATATTATAAAGAATAATGACTACCCAAAGATGCCCATGTCCTAATCTCCCAGAACCTGTGAACATGTTATCTTACATGACAAAGGGGATTTGCTTATGTGTGAAGAACTTTGAAATAGTTATGTTATCCTGGACTATCAAGGGCCCCATGTAATTACATGAGTCTCTAAAAACCTATCCCAGTGTAAGCCAGGGAGAGAGATGTGATAACTACAGTAGAGATGGTGATGTTGCTGTGTTGAATGATAGAGGGAGGTGGACAAGAGCCAGGAAATATGGGCAACCTCTAAATGTTGGAAAGACAAGGAAATAGACTCTCCTATAGAAACTCCAAAAAGAGGGTAACCCTGCCACCATATTAATTTTAGTTCACTGAGACCTGCAACAAATATCTGACCTACAAATCAGTGAGATAATAAAATTAGTTTTAATCTACTAAGTTTGTGATAATTTGCTAAAGCAACAATTGAAGACTAATATCTTTAATTTCTAAGCAACAGTTTGATGATAAAAACACACATAACAGGTGTAAAATATTATTTTAGAGATTTCTCTAGTTGTGCTACATTAATATTAATATTAATCTGCATTTTCCCTATAGTAAAACGTATTCAGATGAGTAATTCTGATAAGCATATCCAAATGTTGACTCTTAGATATTTATATTCATATTTGGTATATTAACAATATCATCATTTTTATCACATTAATGTAATATTTTATGGTGTTATATTCTGGTTGAAAAAAATTTGTGAAGACAGTCCAAAATGGTAGTCAGAAATGAACAATTTTTGATTAAATTAAATCCAATTGTCTTGGTCCTATTAGAAACTGATTTGGGTTACACTGACTGTTTTATATAAGATAATGTAGAAACTAATGAAAAGTTAAAGACCAAACCAATAAAATTGATGAAAAGATGATCTTTAAAACAATATTAATAATATTTAAGTTCAATACCAAGCAATTTCTGAAGGTTTAAAAATTGAGTGATAACTCAATCAAGAAATAAATTTGTTGGAAACAATGGCACTAACTTATTTCTTGTTGTTGCTGATATGATATAGAAAAACTAATTCTCTATAGTACTTCAATCCTAACAAAATCCAATTTATAAGAATTCTCTTTTTAAAATAATTTCTTACACCTTTTGTCCATCTTTTTCACTGCAACAGGCTTTCTGTTTATGTTGACACACATTGTGATTCATAATTTTTTTTTCATTCACTTTATTTCTTCTCCCAATTTAGTTCACATATTCCCCTGGACACATTAAGATATCTTCTCCTCATACATTAATGTGTGTTGACTTCATATCACATATTGATGACAAGAAGCACATAATAAAATTATCAGTAATTCTACACTGAAGGTTTTTGCTCATTGGCAAAAAAAAATTAGAAGAATGTAAAATAATCCAGTATAATTTTTGTTGAAAGAAGTGTTAGTATATGTGAGAAATTAAAAACAAAAGAGAAAAATAGCCTGATCTATCTTTTGATAAAAATTATACAATACTTAATAGAATAATACAAGGATAAGTCTGTGTTTCATGTACTTAAAACTATAAACTTAATTTTGCCAACCCCTGTATATGTATCCATTACATGGGGAAATAGAGAAAGCTGTATGAGTTGTCTAAACTGAATTGGTTTATCAAAGTATTTTGAAATAAGTGTGATAGATATAATATGACTTATGGTTCTAGATATAATTTAATTTTTCAAGCTAAATATTTTATAGCATTTAAGGGAGTAAGCAATCCCTAATTTGTCTTAATGTGTTTGATTTTGAAGACAGTACAAATTTACATGTAATTTTCAGTCATTATTCATCTCTAATGTACCTACTAAAAATTCAGTTCATTACAAAGTTTATTTTCTGTTAGAAGCTCTTTTAAAGACAAAAAATCAATTGATGCTATAAAACATGGCTACAAGTATGCTCTAAACCACTTTTAAGCAATGCTATTTATATTTATATTTACTTTATTAAGTAGTCATGCTACCTGTGTAAATGAAATTTTATTCACACTGTAATTAAAATTTGGCATTTTTAACATTTTGTATGGATTTTTAACAACCCATTGTGTACCTCATTGTACCACATACACAGCAGTCCCAGCTTTTAAATTGCTATGGATGTTAATCACACAGAAGACATAAACTATGCTTTGCCAAGTTGTAGCATTCACTGTGATTTATGGATTGAAAATTTTATAACAATACTTTAAAATTTTAATTTATTTTATGCTTATTTTAAAAAAAGTCACAGTGTTTGCATATTTAGTATGAAGATTTACATATAATAATTTTCAAAAAAAAGACTCATATATTTGAAAGGATACACAGAAATTGTGTTAGGATCCTCTATAAAAGGTTAAAAATAGCATAACCAACTGTGAATAATACTAGTGAGTATTATGAATATGCACAAGAATTAATATTTAAAACTAATTCAGCATATCACACCTCTGCTAGACATCAGGAAGAAAGTTAAATGAGAGCATTTATGAATTTTAGATTTGCTCAGGAGAAAAACCAGTTCTTATTTTCACAATGTGTCCTCATTCTATTTGACTATTGGGCATGTTCTCCACTTTCCACTCTCCTTTATGCTCTCTACAGCACACATCCCAGTCCAGTACATTGAGCATTTCTTCACATACTGAGTGCATTATCCCTTGAAAATGGCATTTATATTACAGCTACCATTTTGTAGAATATTCGACCAAAAAAGAACCAGTAAATTTTGCTAGCAGTGAGACTTATTCATTATTTGTCAGACTTTCTAACAGAGAAAATGAAGGGAAAATATATAAAAATACTGAACTTTTAAGAATGGATTTAATAGGATAGTGGAAGACTCAGAAGCATCCATAAATTGGCAATTTTATTTATGAATTAGCATTGATTTAGTACCATTTAATTAAATAAATCATTTTTGTTTTATGTTCAATACAAGTCACAGAATACTCATATCAATGACTGTTTCTTTAAGTATCACAAAATGGAAGGTTGCTCTATCTTAATTTTTAAAAGCAGTAATCTTTTTGGTATGAGTGCTAATGAGAAAAATACACATTTCATGCCTCTAGAATTTTAAGGAAAGCAGTTTTTGAGTTTAACACTTCATTAGTCAACTCATACATCACAGGATCATTATTACTTTCCATATCAAGATGGATTTCCATAGTAGGAGAAAAAAGGCATAAAAGAATTTCAGGGATTTGCGACACACATGAAAGAAAAATGTTCATGAAAGTAGAAGGAAAGAGAAATAAACAGGATGGAAGCAACACTTCAAATGACATAGTGATAATGACTATTAACACTGTGAGAAAGCACCAGTCATTCAACCATCTGCTCCTGACAGCCAGAAAAGCAAACAAGGTTAAAGGAAATAAAATACTTGGAATTAATACTTTGCTTGATTTTCATTAAAAGCTTCTTTAATTCATGTAGTCTTTTTGTTCAAAGGAGATGGGATCCTCAGAAACTAAATTGTATGGTGGGGTTCAAGATCCCACTAAAATCCCATCTGATAGTCTCACAGAAGATGTCAACATCCTCAGAAAATCTCCAGTGAGTTCTAGCAATACAGTCATTAAAAAAAATGCATTTAGTGAAAGGATCTGAGATGTGGAGATTATTTTTTGACTCCCTAAGATCTATCCTATATAATAAATGGCTAATATGCAAATCAACTGAACGGCAGAATTACTGGTCTCTATGATGTGCACTGACCACCAGGGGGCAGATGCTCAATGCAGGAGCTGACCCCTGGTGGTGAGTGCACTCACACAGGGGGCGCCACTCAGCCAGAAGCTGGGCTCACGGCTGGCGAGCGCAGCGGCAGTGGCGAAAGCTTTCCCCACCTCCGCTGCAGTCAGACATCCCCTGAGGGCTCCCGGACTACAAGAGAGTCCAGGCTGTACTGAGGGACCCCTCTGAGTGCATGAATTTCATGCACCGGGCCTCCAGTTTATTTATAATCAGAATATCTTAAAACCAGAGTTGTAGTATCTGAATAAGCCTGAAACAAGTTGGAAAACCTTCTCAACTTTCCTTCTCAGGGGGTATCCCAGGACTTGATAGCATTTTCCTGAAGTCCTTTTTGGCTCAAACACCCTCATCTTTGCCCATGATTCTTTTTTTTTTTTTTTTTTTTTTTTTTTTTTTTTTTTTTTATTGCTTAAAGTATTACAAAGGGTATTACATATGTGTCCATTTTATCCCCCCAATGCCCATGATTCTTAAGCTCTTTCATTAAACCTATTCTCTTATTCTAAACTGTTTCTAAAGATTTGCATCTTACCTGACCTGTATTTATCTAATTCCCAATCCAGTTACTTGTTCTGATTGGATGAATCTTGATTAACAACAGAGCCAAACATTGGTCAATGTTATATAATTTTTTTCTCAAGGCCATTTACCTTAATATCTTAGAAGGCTCTCACAGTGTACTGTTCCCCAGTACAGCAGTTCAGATCTTTGCTTGCCTTTTCAACATGTTTTATTTATTATTATTTTTTTTTATTTTGAAGTAATTATATATTCACAGGAAGTTGCAAAAATACTAGAGAGGTCCTGTATACCCTTCACAGTTTCCTAAAATGGTTATATCTTAAGTAATTGATAGCAGACCAAAAGAATTGACTTTGGTTCAACACCATTTTATTACAGGTATAGATTCATATAATCACCACTATCTACACTAATAAAAGAGAAACATTCAAATTGATGTTACTCCGCTATGCCTACCAGCCAATCAGGATGATTATGCAAATTAACCCAACAAAGATGGCAGTTAATTTGCATATGCAGGCGCAGAGCGAAGACTGAAGGCTCCAGCCGAGTGAAGACTGAAGACTGAAGAGGCTTGGCTTCTCTGCTGCGACCAGACCAAAGGTCTGTGTCCCCAGTGCCGGAGGAAAACCAGTGCCGGCAGTCAGGGAAAGGAAGGCCTATTACACAAATCTCTTCATGCAAAGGACCTCTAGTAGTTGAGATAAAGAATTTTTTCATCACCAGAAAGATTTCCTGTTAATACACATTGATGGTCACACCAACCAGCAAATTCTCACAATCTTTAAACTCTGGCAATCACTAATTTTTTTCTCCATCTCTATAATTTTATCATTAAAACATTATATAAATGCAATCTTACAGGATATAAACTTTTGAATTTGCTTTTTTTTTTAATTTAACGTTATGTCCCTGAAATCCAACCAATTTGTTTTCATCAATATTTCATTTTTAAAATTGAGTAGTGTTATTGTGATAGATTATATACAAATTTTATAATTGTTCTTGTACAATTTAGTTATTTACAGTTATTGGCCATTAAAAACAAGGCTACTGTGAACATTCATGCACAGGCTTTGCATGTGTGTGTGTGTGTGTGTGCGTGTGTGTGTAAATAAATTTCCATTTATCTGGGATAACTTCAGAAATGCTATTGCTGGATTGTTAAAATGTACTTAGAGGTGATGGAAGGAGATTTGATTTAGGATGGTTAACACACAATACAATATACAGAATATGTATTAAGAACTGTACAAATGAAACCTATATCATTTTATTAACCAATATCACCCCCAACAAATTCAATTAAAAATTTAAATAAATAAAGGAATGTATTTAGTTATTTAAGAAAATTACACACCGTTTTTAAGATTGCACATACAAGTTAATATCCCCAGTAGCCATTTATGAGTGACATAGTTTCTCTGAATTCATGCCAGCACTTAGTATTGTTACTATTTTTTATTTATGTGTGTAGATATGATATCTTACCATGGTCTCAATTTACAATTATCTAATGAACAGTGATGAACACCTTTTCATGTGCCTAAATGCAATCTTTATAACCTCTTCGGAAAAATTTATTTACATTTCATTTGCTCATTGGATTGCTTGTGTTTTGTGGATTTTTTTTTATTTACTGTTGAGTTTTAAGAGTAATTTACATGCTCTAGATATAACAACTTTGTCAGATATATGGTTTGCTCACAGTCTGTAGTTTGTATTTTCATGCTCAACAGAATTTTGTAAGTCTAAATTATCACATTTTTTATATTGTCATCTTTTTGCATTTTCTATATTTTTATGGTTCTACAACTGCATTTTCATGTGCCAGTCTCTCTGCCAATATCACAGTCTCAATCACTTTATTAGGTATCACCTTAATATTGGGTAGAACATAACCTCCTATTTTATGTATTTTTATTTAATTTATTAGCATGAAATCGGTTAATAAAATTATACAGGTTTCAGATATATAATTCTATAATACATCATCTGTACATCCTATTGTCATTTATCTGATTTCATTATTCTTTTTAAAAATTATTTTAGTCAGCCTAACTTTGCTTTTACATATAAATTTTAGAATAATTCTATATTCATAAAAATTTTGCTATGATTCTGATAGGAAATATATTAAATTTATATTATGCTAAGTGTTCCAGTATATAAACATAATATACCTCTTCATTTATTTTCTTTTGATTTCTTTCATAAGCACTTTTTAGTTCTCAGGATACAAATTCTGTTATATTGCTTTTTAGGTTTATTAAATTCTTTATGCTTTATTAGACTTTGATAACTGTTTATGAGCAATTATAAATAGTACAGTATTTTAATTTTGGTTCCCATATATTTATTGTTAGTATATATACCATTAATTTTGTAAATACTGATCTTATATCTGTGATCTTGATGAACTCACTTATTAGTTTTTAATTTTTTTGTAGACTCCTTGGATTTTCTACATATATCCATAATTTCATCTGCAAATACAAACAGTAATATTGCTTTCTTTGGACATGTATGCATTTTTAAATATATATTTTTTATTGATTTCAGAGAAGGGAGAGGAATAGAGAGAAACATCAATGATGAGAGAGAATCACTGGCTGCCTCCTGCATGCCCCACACTGGGGATCAAGCCAGCAACCTGGACATGTGTCCTGACCAGGAATTGAACTGTGACTTTCTGGTTCATAGGTTGATGCTTAACCACTGAGCCATGCCAGCTGGGCTGTATGTATACATTTTACTTCCTTTTCTTGCTTTATTCATTGGGTCAAGTGGGAGTTCCATTTTTAGGGTTTTTTTGGTGGGGGGGCGTTGAGGAAAAAAACTAAAAATGGAACTCCCATTTGACCCAGTGATCCCACTTCTAGGTATATATCACAAGAAATGAGAAACACCAGCTAGAAAAGATACTGCACCCCTATGTTCATAGCAGCACAATTTACCATAGCTAAGATTTGTGAACAGCCTAAGTGCCCATCAGTATTAAGTTTTTTGTTTTGTGAAATTCATTATCAAGTTGAGAAAGTTCTCTATTCCTAGAGTGTCTGAGATTTTTCATGAATAATAAATTTTATTAAGTGATTTTTTCTATCAGTTGATATTATTAAGCAATTTTTAGTATGTGAATATGAGGGATTACATTGATTTTTTTATAATCTTCACCCAAGGATATGTTTTCATTGATTTTTTGGGGAGGGAGAAGAGAGAGAGAGAGAGAGAGAGAGAGAGAGAGAGAGAGAGAGAGAGAGAGAAAGAGAGAAAAGAGAGAGAAGAGAGAAAGAAGAGAGAAATATCAGTTGTTCCCCCGACAGGCCCTGACCAGGGATTAAAACCACAACTCAGATATGTGTCTCAACTACTACTTTTGTGTGTGTGTGTATGGGACAATGCTCCAACCAACTGAGTCACAGAGCCAGGCCTTGATTGATTTTCAAATATGGAACTGGTAGGATAGGCATGAAAGTTCCAATTCCCTACACGAACTTCTCGGATGCGACTATGGTGAAGAGGAGGGTGATTCATGATAGTCTGGCAAGTGTGGAATTTTAGGTCCTCCTTTTCCCTTTGCTGACAGAATGTGAGTATGAGGTTAAAGGCTTCTCCATGGTGATTTATTAGAGTTGTATGAATTTATTTGAGTTGTATGCTCCTTTCTCTTTGTCTTCTGGCCGTTGAGAATGGGTGATTCTTATGGATTTTTTTAAATCTACATTCATTTCTGTTTCTAGTTTGCCTACTTCTTCAAGAATCTGTGAAATTATTTGAAGAAGAAAAAAATAAATAAAACACAGGAAACTTACTGCCATGACATTCCTCAGGTCCTGAGGTTCCTGAACAATATGCCTTCTTCTCTCCCTCTATGAAAGTCTCCTTAAGTTTTGTAGGTGATATCCAGGGTTTTATCGGCAGGATGAAGGATTGGTCTGCCCACTCCATTTTGTCTAGAACTTGAAGTCAGCATGCACTTTTTTGTATCTAAGTTACATTAATTTTGTGCATTAATTTCCTACTAAATCTAGAGCAGACATTTTTTTAAGTTAATAGATTTTTTAAGTCCTTTCAAGAATAAAATGTTTTCTAGGAGAAGAAAATACTAGATTCATTTCTTTGGAAAATAGTGGCAAGAACAACACTTGACAAATTTATATTAGACAAATAACTACCCTAGAATTTGGCAAATTCTACTAGTCACTATGTTACAGGATTTACCAGGCAACCGAAAAATACACAGGAGTCTTCAGAGATGTAGGAAAAACCCATTTATTTCCAGATGTACTAGTACCAAGACTCAGGGGAGCCTGTTTCCAAATCCTGAACAAACCAATATAGAGGAAGCTTTCTTTTTATACCCTTTGGTTTCTTTGTTCCCCCAAATATGGATCAAACTTCTGGACCTTTCTTGGGCTTTCCAAAAATCCCCATGTGTTGGGATAGGGGCCTTGAGACCACACCTAAAGGCCCGGCCTGGTGCTAGGGCTAATAACCCCCTCTGGGGGTTGTGTATTGTTCATGGTTTATGCCCTCTGTAAAATGTGAGTATTTAGGTAAATAGGTATTTCAAGACCAAATAATTAAGGAAGGGGCAGTGACTTGAATATAGGTTAACAAGAATGTGCATTAGGGATACTGATTAACTAGTTACAGAGTCATATTGCTAGCCCCCTCCCAAACGTGTATTTTTATGTTCCCCATCAACTAGGGAATACAAAAAATCAGGGATTACATAATCATTTCCTTAAAAAAGGTAAAAGAAGATTGATTAATGAATACAAAAAAAGTAAAAAGCTCTTATAAACGAAATGTTTCAAATATGGTAAGTGAAGTATACACATGAAAATATTAGACCATAAAGGAGGGAAACATAATCTAGGCCAGTGATTCCCAAACTGCATCAGAATTATTTAGAGCCCTTTTCAAACTCTGAGCAATAACGCTGAGTTTCTGATTCAGTAGACTGAGATATGACTAACATTTCATTTTTAACAAGTTCCCAGATATTGCAAAAATGCTGGTCTAGAGACCACATTTTGAGAATTACTAGGCTAAGGATTCTGGAAGGGGTTTCAGGAAAGGGTAATTCTTGAATGGTTCTTAAAACCTGCTAAGAGTTCACTAGAGAATTTAGAACACAGGTTTAACTGTCAACGATGTTCTAAGATGGAAATGTGAATTAAACAATTTGTTCAATGTAGTTATTCCCAGTCTTCATTTTTCAGTTCAGACATATTGGTTGAGAGAAATAATGATGTCCATATACGTAGAAATATGAAAACACTTCAGTTTAGAACTCTTATGTGGAAAGGGTGAAGGTCAAGTTTCATCAGGGAGTTAAGAAAGAATGATGAAGTTATTCTTAATGTATGAGTAGAAAAATAGTTACAGGCCTTTAAGAATTACTGAATTTTTTTTTTACAGCTAAGTTGCACTTAAATTTATTTTCATCTGACCAACCTAATTAGATCTATGAAGGTAAAGGTAATGCTAAATGAATTTATCTTTCCATTCCCACAATAGTTTTTAAAATATCTCATTGCATAGTGCATTATAATTAAAAATTTCTATTAGATGCTTCATTTCCTTCACATTTTACTGACAAACTGCCTAAACAGATAGTTCTTACCCTTGACACAATCAGAGATGAGTACCACTAAAAGCTTAGATACATGAAATGTTATTTTGTTCTGTTTTCATAAATTTCAAGTTCTCACAGTCCAGTCTCTAGCTTGGAAAAACAATTTGACACAAAGTCCCTTTTCTCCTAATTTACTTCTTCAACATGTCACTATCTCCAATATTTTATTGTACTAATATTAATTTTTAATTATTATTTTCAGTTGTTTTACTTAAATGTTAGAAAAGACAAAGGTATCCTTACTTTAATTATATTAAACTTTATGATTATTATTTTAAGGCCATATTCATTTGTATAGATTATTGGCCAGAGATGTAGGCAAATAATGAACCATAAAACCTGCCACAAAGTAGGCATTAACTAGGTATTTGTAAAATGAATGACTTGCTTAATCTTATCCAGTATTTTCTTAAACAAAGTACCTTTAAGGTTTCTAAGAGAAGTTTACCCCTAAGTCAAGGTCTATTGAATGTATGCTCTGTTTATGAAGAAGAGTTATAGTAAAAAAATTAAGAGTGTGAAATGTAGAACCAGATTACTTTACCTATAATTCCAAATACTTTTTTTAAAGGCTGTAAGAAATTGAGGAAAATTACTTAATTTTTTGTTTTAAAATACTCAGAATGAAATGAGGATGATAATAATAATAAGACTTGATCCTTAGGCACTTTGTGATATTAAAATGAAGTCAGTATATGTAAAGCACATATCTATCATACTTTATAAATGCTCATCAATGCTAGGTATTACAATGAGAGAGCCTATTCAAGCTGCAACCCATGGTATGCCATGCTAAACCACATGGAGAAGTCATTTGGCATGTGTGATTAATGGCACAAAGAAATTGCAAACTAAAATTAGGCCAAATGATGCCCTTCTAACCTTCCTCTTCTAGTCCACAGCAGCCTTTAAGGATTAGAGCAGAGTGGTCCCAGTATTGCCACGTGGGACTTTAGGCAAAGATGAATCAGAAGAGGCAACATCTCTTTTGTTGGTTTGTTTTGTTTTAATCCTTACCTGAGGATATTTTTCCATTGATTTTTAGAGAGAGAGGAAGGGAGGGACGAGAGAGAGAGAGAGAGAGAGAGAGAGAGAGAGAGAGAGAGAGAGAGAGATTACAGGAGACAGATTGGTCACCTCCTGCATGCACTACAACCATGACTTGGAATGAGCCTGCAACCCAGGTATGTGCTGTTGACTAGGAATCAAACATGAGACCCTTCAGTGCATGGGCTATGCTCTACCACTGAGCAACACCAGCCAGAGTGGCAACATCTCTTTTGAACCGAATGTTCCAGTCTTTTGAAAAATAAACACAAACACAACTCTTTTAAGAATGCCCACTCATCACTCTGATAGATCCACACAATGGTAGCAGAGTCCCATTATTATACTTAGATTTTACTTGCCCACTAATGTTCTACTTCTTTGTGTGAAAGAGGAAAAGGGGTAAAGTGAATGGAGGCAAAATTTGAGTGTCAGATGGAAATAATAGAATTCATTTAGAATTTTCTCATCTTCTTTGTATTTTGCTAGGTTTTTAAAATGACTTCTTATTTTAACTTTAATTCTATTGAACTGTTCACATCCATGCTGCCATGGCATAATGGTAAAAGAACCACTTGCAGACTAAAGATGATGTCACTAAAATTAAGAGCATTTTCCAGAAGAATAATATTAACCTTCAAACTGCATAATTCATTTGTCCATTTATTCATTTTGTTACATATAAATATGTACCGCCCACTATTTTGTGCCAGCAAATTCTAGGCAGCAGAAGTAAATAAATGTACCTGACAAAGGCTTTCTCTCTGTTAGAACTGCTCTCCTAACAAGAAAAGGCTCTAGGGCACTAAGCCTGGCTTAAAAAATGACAGGTTGGGTTGGCTTAGAGTAAAGGGTGGGGTGACCTACTAGCTTGGGAACCTAAATAAAAAGAGTAACTTATACAGCATTAACAGCATAGATTGATTTAGGAACCAAAGAGATATTTTAACCTGAGCTTCAATGCACATGTTGAAAACTGAAGGTTAAAAACAGGTCTCAGAGAAGAGTGCTACAACGTAGGAGAATAGATTTGTGAAGATGAATAAGATGCAATTCCTAAGTGCTATTCACAAGGGAAAATGCAAGATGTTCTGTGAGAAGTTTATTATGTCTGTGCTTTCACTGATAGAACTTACGATTATACGTAAAAGTTGTCAGATTAATAAAAAGCTGTGTAACACTCAAGTCTATCTCATTCTTAAGCCCATCATCCCAAAGTACCCTTCAGACCCTCAGTAAGGAAAAGAGATACTGATAATGATACATACGATGCCTGGTAATGGAAATCCATCTTCAAATTCCTTGGACATTATTTCCTTCAACTGCTTATCTGGAATTTTAGCATCATCACTAGCCTACTATGTATGCAGACAGTTCAGCACAATGAGCTATCTCAGTAGTGATCATTGAGTTCACAGTACTGTTTAAGGATTATACCAAAAAAAAAATGTTATCATTGATTGACATAAGCATCTCTCACACATCTCTCATTCAGCTATTGGCAAGTTTAGGGTAACCTGACCAATATAACACTATAGTCCACAAAGCAACACCAACAAGCTGTGAATGTACTCCTAAGTAGATCTTAAAAAGGGAAGGCAAGTGTACAAAGAAAATGTAAAAGAGCTGAGTCAATCATTTGCAGACTAGTTAAAAAACCAAGAAGTGAAAAACATGTATTTTATTTTTGACACATGAAAGAAGGGAGTTAATGCCATTATTTGGTTGGTATAAAACTCAGAAAGGGGATAACCTGGTCTCTAGGTTTCCATAAATCCAACTTCAATTTATACCCAGAGATTCTAAAACTTAGATACAAGTGACTTTTCATAGAGGAACCTGTAAGGGTTCATTGATGTGAGAAGTAATGATCTGCATACTTTTGTTTACTACCGCTACTCATTCTCAAACTTCTTCTTTTTTTTTTTTCTTGTTTCAAATTCCTTCTAGCATCAAACCTCTCAACTTCTCAGAAGTTCAAATATATATTTTATTTTTGGACATTTTTCTTTTCACACAGCTTATCACCCCATAAATTGCTCAAAGCCTTGCTGACTAGGAAGATTCCTTTGAACAGTAATTTTCATGACTGTTCTCATGTGAGGCTGCAATATAGCACCAGCCCATTTGCAGCCCTCACCAATATATCAAGCCATCCCAACCATAAACCAGGCCCATATTTTTATTCCAACTTTATCATTTGGTTGCAGATAACATTTCATAGGGCTATAGGTGTGTATTGAGGGAGAGGTTCAGTCAAACAGTGATAATGTGGCTTGGGGAAACATGGAGCTCTTCGACGACTTACCTATGTCCTCTGGGCCAGTTCAGATCCAATCTTGAATAAACCACTTCTACCATTCCATGGTTTACTGACATGCTTACTTGGTTCTATGATTTGATAGGCTATTTCTGACTGTATAATCATTGGATTTTCCATGTTGTTGTAATGTACCCTGTGAATCACAGAAGAACGCCTCAAGAAGTCGAATTAAAGAGTCACATTTATTGCAATCTGGGACTATGAGGGGCCATTTTGCTTTCTCAAATCTCATAGTGATAAGATGGCCGAAACACCGGATTTATATAGGCAAAAATCACAAAGGTATTGATTACATCCGAGGGTTTGGAATGAGGAACCTGGTTCGCAAAAAAAGCAGTTTACAGAAGCAGAATTAAGCCTGTTAATTACAGTTTTGGATCTCCGGATCACTGAGTTGACAGAAACACATTATCTGGGACTGCTGGGTTGACAGGAACACATTATCTAGAGTCCTTGGGTCTCAAGACCACTGAGTTGCCAGGAATTCATTATCTAGAGCCATCGAGGAAATTTAGAGTAATTGTACTGTCCTGGTCTTGGGGCCACTGAGTCAACTGGGACGCGTTATCTGTGGCCACTAAGACAATTTAGGATAATTGTGCTGTCCTGTTTCCCAGGTACAGAAGAATGTGCTTTCTAAAACAAGTAAGATAACAATCAATGGGATAGTCATTCAATCGAATGGGATGATTTATACAATTCAGAAAATCAAAATAACTTTTCTATTGTTAAGCCAAACAAAGGGGTTAGAGTTAAACTACAGTTTGTACCTGAGATGATTGCTACCATACTTCAATGTCAGGTGCTGAGCATCTACTTAGGAACTAGGGCCACAGCAGAAACTGCTTTTTAGACTGTAAACCTTTATCTGATGAATATGGTATGGCATTATTCTAGAGCAGGGGTGGGAAAACTTTTTGACTCGAGGGCCACAATGGCTTCTTAAACTGGACCGGAAGGCCAGAACAAAAGCATGGATGGAGTGTTTGTGTGAACTAATATAAATTCAAAGTAAACATCATTACATAAAAGGGTACGGTCTTTTTTTTTTTTTAGTTTTATTCATTTCAAACGGGCCGGATCCAGCCCGCGGGCCGTAGTTTGCCCACGGCTGTTCTAGAGCCTTTAGGGGTTCATGTCACAACTCCTCTAGTAGAGTTCCATATAGTCACAAAATTTTCTTATGCACCACAAATACCTATAACACCATGGAAATTTTTAGGGCATATGTCCCAAAAAGCAGGGCCCACTTAGTATTTCAGTCTAATCTCATACAATGCCCCCTCTTATATTCCAGTCTAGTCCTTATTCAAAGCTGTGATCCTTACAAAACACCAAATAGATAATTTTTTTAAAAATATATTTTATTGATTTTTCACAGAGAGGAAGGGAGAGAGATAGTCAGAAACATCGATGAGAGAGAAACATCAATCAGCCGTCTCCTGTACATCTCCCAGTAGGGATGTGCCCGCAACCCAGGTACATGCCCTTGACTGGAATCGAACCTGGGACCTTTCAGTCCACAGGCCAACGTTCTATCCACTGAGCCAAACTGGTTTAGGCCCAAATAAATAATTTTTGCACTAATTCTAATTCTAGTGTATACCATCTCCAAAATGTGACAAGGCCTGAAAGTGATTGTCTCTTTCTTAGTGTTTCTGAGGTACAAGACATAATAACATTTTATTGTCTAATTATTAATTTGTTTATTTTTACTTTGAAGCAGCTGTCGCAGCATGCTGAAGATTATTAAAAAAAAATTTGTAGGCCCAGAATTTTTGAAGTTTATATTCTACCATCTGGTGTACAAGTGACATTGCTGAGGAACCCAACAACTTACAATTCTCTTCCTAAGGCATAATCAACATAATGGCCTCAATATAACAGGCTAATGTGATGGCCTGTAGAATATCCAAGTAATCAAGTTCTCTTCATATTACAAAGTCAAAAGAGTGAAGGACCAACAGACATGAAAAGATGCTCAACATCAGTAATCATTAGTGAAATGCAAATCAAAACCACAATGAGATATTATCACACACTCATCCGGATGGTTTCTATCAAAACAAAACAAAATAAAACATAAATAAAAAATGTTGGTGATACTGAACTTTCAGAAAGAGATTATAAAAACAATCCCATTTACCATCACACCAAAAAAATTAAGCTACCTAGGAATAAACTTAACTAAAGAGGTAAAAGACCTCTACTCAGAAAACTACAGGATGTTGAAAAAAGAGATAGAGGAAGACATAAACAGATGGAAAAACATGCCGTGTTCATGGATTGGTAGAATCAACATCATTGAAATGTCCATACTACCCAAAACAATCTATAAATTCAACGCACTTCCCATTAAAATACCAATGGCATACTTCACAGATCTAGAACGAACTCTCCAAAAATTCATCTGGAATAAAAAAAGACCCCGAATAGCTGCAGCAATCCTGAGAAAGAACAAAGAAGGTGGGATCTCAATACCAGATATCAAACTGTATTACAAAGCCACTGTTCTCAAAACTGCCTGGTACTGACATAAGAACAGACATATAGATCAATGGAATAGAATAGAGAGCCCAGAAATCAGCCCGAACCAATATGCTCAATTAATATTTGACAAAGGAGGCAAGAACTTACAATGGAGCCAAGATAGTCTCTTTAATAAATGGTGTTGGGAAAATTGGACAGATATATGCAAGAAAATGAAACTAGACCACCAACTTACACCATACACAAAAATAAACTCAAATTGGATAAATGACTTAAATGTACGATGGGAAACCATAAAAATTCTAGAAGAATCCAAAGGCAACAAAATCTCAGACATATGCCGAAGCAATTTCTTCACTGATACAGCTCCTAGGGCACTTGAAACTAAAGAGAAAATGAACAACTGGGACTACATCAAATGAAAAAGCTTCTGCATAGCAAAAGAAACCATCAACAAAACAACAAGAAAACCCACTGCATGGGAAAACATATTTGCCAATGTCATATCTGATAAGGGCCTAATGTCCAAAATTTATAGGGAACTCATACAACTTAACAAAAGGAAGATAAACAATCCAATCAAAAAATGGGCAAAGGACCTAAATAGACACCTTTCAAAAGAGGACATTCAGAAAGCCAAGAGACATATGAAAACATGCTCAAAGTCACTAATCATCTGAGAGATGCAAATCAAAACAACAATGAGGTACCATCTCACACCTGTCAGACTGGCTATCATCAACAAATCAACAAACGACAAATGCTGGAGAGGATGTGGAGAAAAAGGAACACTTGTGCACTGCTGGTGGGAATGCAGACTGGTGCAGCCACTATGGAAGACAGTATGGAGTTTCCTCAACAAACTAAAAATGGAACTCCCATTTGACCCAGTGATCCCATGACTAGGAATATATCCCAAGAAACCAGAAACACCAATCAGAAAGGATATATGCACCCATATGTACATAGCAGCACAATTCACCATAGCTAAGATCTGGAAATAGCCTAAGTGCCCATCAGTTGATGAATGGATTAGAAAACTGTGGTACATCTACACGATGGAATACTATGCTGCTCTAAAAAAGAAGGAACTCTTACCATTTGCAACAGCATGGATGGAACTGGAGAGCATTATACTAAGTGAAATAAGCCAGTCAATGAAGGAAAAATACCACATGATCTCACTCATTCATGGATAACAGAGACCATTATAAACTTTTGAACAATAATAGATACAGAGGCAGAGCTGCCTCAAACAGATTGTCAAACTGCAGCGGGAAGGCCGGGGAGGATTGGGGGGCAGGAGGGTGGGGGGCAAGAGATCAACCGAAGGACTTGTATGCATGCATATAAGCATAACCAATGGACATAAGACACTGGGGGGTAGGGGAGGCCAGGGGATTGTCAAGGGCGGGGGGGGGGGGGGAAGGACACATATGTAATACCCTTTGTAATACTTTAAGCAATAAAAAAATAAATAAAAATTAAAATTAAAAAAAAAAACTTTAGACAATAAATAAATAAATAAAAATGTTGGTGAGAAGAGAAATTGGAACCCCTGTGCAATGTTCACAGCATTATTCAAAATAAACAAATAGTGGAAACAACCCAAACATCTACTAATTCATGAATGGATAAGTTAAATATGGTACCATACAATGAAATATTATTCAGCAATAAAAAGAAGTATTAACATATGCTACAGCATGAATAAAACTTGAAAACATTCTGCTACATGAAATAATTCAATCACAAAGAACCACATTTGTATGATTCTTTTTATATGAAATGTCCAGAATAGGCAAATCTACAGAGACAGAAAGTAGATTGGTGGGTGCCAGGGGCTGGAGAAATTTGGGGTTAATGTGGAGTCACCACCAATAAGTATGTGATTTCATTTGAGGTTCTAAAATTGACTATACTATTTATACAACTTTGTGAATATAATCAAAATTATCAAAATGTATAATTTAAATAGTGGAATATATGGTATATGAATTATATCTCGAGAGTTTTTACCAAAACAAACAAAAAATTATGTGAGTTTCTATAGTCTTACTGATAGATCCTCTTTTCCCCCAACTGGTGGACAGGATATGAGGTAACCTGCAGCCCAGAAATACCTGAGTGACTAACCAGGTACCTTATATGGACTATACATTGGACCACCAATCCACACCTGCCAAATACCCGAAGCCTTTGTACTATATGGACAATGCAGTAAGCCACCAATCAGTCTGCACAGAGTACACTAAGCCCCCCACCCCTTCCCATTCCACCCCTCAAAAGGTGTGCCCACCCCTGCACGTGTTGCTGTTCTCCCCTTTCGAGACAGCCCGGCAGGTGCTTCTCCTCTAATAAAGCCTGTAGTCCTGGTTTTAGGCCTCTGTCTGGTTTTTCACTTACAACAAGAATATTAGTGTATATGCCTGTTGTGGTTGTTACTGTCATTGTTGTCTTTTTTCCTTTTTAATAAAATAAATATTAATGCATTATAGTGAACTTGTGAATGAGAGACATTTTTATATCTACTAGGTTATCCATTAGAGAGGTTTTTCAAGTTTCAACAGAAAGCCTTGATTTAGTAGAACTGAAACAAGAATTTTAGGGGAATATAGGCAGGTTTAGAGAATTTTTAGAATTGGGGTTCATGAAAAAAAACATAACACTGGCTACAGATTGGGAGAAGGGACATTTCCATAACACAAGAAAGCCAGGTGTTAGACAGGGAACAGCAACAGTTACATTTACATAAGACAAGGAAGCAGCAATAGGTATATTTCCATAAGACAGGGGACCTGGAAGTAGCCAAGAAAGTTATATTTACAAAATAAAGAAAAGTCCAGAAGGAATAGCAGGACAATGAGAGAGGAGGGCCTCAGGAGTCACTATAGCAACCAATTCAAAAGGGAATATTGACCAATCAGAGGAGATGTCAGGACACAGGAACTACAGCCTTTATAAACCATGGAAACAGGAGTCATGGGACCCTTTCCCTCTCCCCACATGGGTGTCTGTGCTTGTTCTTCAATAAATCTCCACCTTTGCTATAGTACCCTCTGTCCATAGATTCATTCTTCGACTCTGGCTGACAAAGAATCCAGTTTCTAGTCCAAAAATTCCGTATCAAAATGACCAACAAAATGCTGATCTGTGTCTCTGAAATAAACCCCACCTGATTCCTATTTCATTATACCACAGTCTAATTAAGTGACTGGGTAGCCAGACTAAAAACTGATTTTGATCTTCAGTGTTAATGACCAATGTGACAAAGTAAATATCCCATTAATGATTGCCAGTGGTTCTTGATCCGGCATCAAGAAGGGCTCAACAATCTGGAAAAGGCGCTGTGCGTAAATTAATCAAGAGTCCAGAGATGAAACATAATTTTGAAAGGCATTTGGGGGCCAGAGGAGCTTTAGCTAGAGGAACTAAGTCCTCTTTGTTTCAGGACCCTTGCTATTTGTTAACACAATTTGTCCTAAGGCAAGGTGGAAATATATACATCAAAGGGTAGGGTTTAGTACAGAATCCATTGTTAGAATGGGGAATTGCCTATGGCTGTTCAGGTGTTTGGCCAACAGGGGGCAATAACATGCAGATTAAGATGCCCTTAGCTGTCTGGCAGCAAGCAATCATCCCTTTTCAGGTTTGGGGACATGCCCTTGCCACTTCAAATGATTCAGCCCTGCTGACATGCTGGAATTGGCTTCTTGCAATGATAAAACTTTCAGACCCTGTAGAAGCCAGGCAATAATATATTTTGGGGGGAAATATTTTAGTTTGACAAAATTTAATCCATAACACTTACATAAATATCTACATATTGATCCATTCATAAATTGCATCATAAATATTGCCTATGGATGTGTATATAGGTATATGTTGAGTTTTTGTTAACACTTCCTTTTCTAGAGTTGAAAAAAATGCAATGGAGTTGCACAACCTTGCCACTTGCACCAACCACATTAGTAGACTATGTGGTAATAGAGTATTTTAAAAGATCTGAAATAGAATGTATGTAACTAAAAATCTCCCAAACTGAAGCAACTCAAAAGAGGCCTGCCTAAATGATTTCTAGGTCCTAGTAAATCTTGAAATGGCAACATGTTATTGATACGGAATTTTTGTACTGGAACCTGGATTTTTTATCTGCCAGAGTCGAAGAATGAATCCACTGACAGAGGGTAGTATAGCAAAGGTGAAGGCTTATTGAAGAACAAGCACAGACTCCCACATGGGGCGGGGGAAAGAGCCCGACGACCAAATGAACTCCCATGTGTGGAGGGGGAAAGGGTCCCACCGACTTCCTGTTTCTATGATTTATAAAGGCAGTAGTTTTTGTGTCCTGAAATCCCCTCTGATTGGTCAATATTCCCTTTTGAATTGGTTACTATAGTGACTCCTGAGGCCCTCCTCCCTCATAGTCCTGCTATTCCTTCTGGGCTTTCTTCCTTCTTTATTTTGTAAATACAGGCTTTTTTTTTTTTTTGGCTACTTCCAGTTCCCTTGTCTTATGGAAATATACCTGTTGCTGCTCCCTTGTCTTGTGGAAATGTACCTTCACCTGGCTTCCTGGTGTTATGAAAATGTACCTTCTCCCCATCTGAAGCCCTCTGTTTTTTTTTGTTGTTGTTGTTTTTCCATAGACCCCAATTCTAAAATTCCCTAAACCTGTCCATGTTCCCCTAAAATTCCTGTTTCATTATCTTAGGAAATAATTTCTATCTGATTAAGTAATTTCTATCTATTGCGTTTTCTTTTTCCTTAGTTTTATCATTGTTTCTTTTAAAATATTCAGTTAAATGGCATATATGAACTTAGTCATCATTTATGAGTTATGATAGTGACTGTATACAAACCAGGACCAAAATAGAAATATTTAAAAGAAGCTTGTGAGACAATAAAACCTCTTCATGTTGACATCTAAATTCTAGGGGAATTTTTGCAATTCTCTTCTCTCTCCAGCCTATTTTCTCTTGCCCAAGTGAAGCATAGTGTTAAGCAATTAGTCAGGTAATTTAGGGAAAAACAAAAAACAAACAAACAAACGAACAAAAACATGAGCTATGTGTCTCCGTGGCCTTTTGACTTTGGAAGGCCTGAAAGGCATGTGAGGGTAATTATTTCTTTCACTGGAGTGAAAACAATCAGGGCAATAAAATGTTAAACTTTTTCTGTTTTTAAGAAGCCAAAATGAGACTAGAATTTAAGTTGTTGTGTGTGTGTGTATATCTGTGTGTGTATGTGTCAGTCCTGAAGATGTACTATCTCCCAATTTTAGATTACTTAATGCTTCTTAAATGTTTCTAGCACTGTCCATGATTATTTTAATTCAGTTTCTTTTTAACATCACAAAGGAAGCTGGTTGACAGTTCCCGAGAACCTCCGACTTTAATTAAATATGAGATTATCCTCTTCAGTGGTGCACATTGCTGTGCTTACTATCAGCAAACAGCATTCATGATGGCCTTACAGTCTCTCAGTAGCAAATAGGATTCCAGGAAGCCTTTCAAATAACTAATGTAATAAGTAAAACATTCTTCACAGCACAGTACCATAATTGGAGAAAACACACACACAAAATAGAAACCAATATTTTCAGGTGTTAGTTTTGCCAATTAGATGAATTCTGAGATTGTTTCTATAACAGGTATAAACAATTTTTAAAATATGTATACATCCAGAGAAGGAAAATTGTTAAGGTATATATTTTATCTTCTTATTCTACTATTTTATATTGTTTTATATTGTCTTTTAATCATGTATGAGTGTTACACAAAAGGCCAAAACTTTTTATTTTGCCTTTTCTTTTTTTCTATTGGGTAAGCTCATATCTTTCTATATGCTAGCTAATTAATCACTAAATGAAAACCTAAGTCAAGACATATTGATATTTTAATAATGTGAATTTCCCCTTTCTAAGATAAGATTTGTAGGATATTATATGTTCACCAATAACATTCATGATTCACATCCTAAAGTAAATCTCAGTCCTTATCTCATCTGACCTAGTAGTAACATTTGGCTTTGGTAATCATTCTCTATAAAACACTTTTCTCTTTTGTCTTTTAAAAAATCACTAAATTTCCTCCTACATTTCTATCCATTTTTTCTTAACCTCTTTTGTTAATTTCTCCAGATTTCGAGTAGCTGGGTAATCTCAGGTCTCAGCCCTTGGACCTCCTCTCTGTGTTAATTCATCTAGTCTCCGGTCTTTACAAAGCACCTGTACACTGATTATCTCCTCTTTAATTCCAGGACCAAGTCTCCAAAAACTTATTCAATAATTCTCCCTTTGCATGTCCAACAGATATACCAGACTTAATATATCCAAAACTGAGCTTTTACATATCTACCCCATTTCAGTTAATAGTCATTCTTGTTCAGGCCAAAAGATTACTGCCAAGTTCAAGTCCTCTCTAAATCTTAACCTCACTCTTATCAGTCAGAAATCCCACTAACTTTACCTTTAATATATTCAGAATCTCAATACTTCTAATTAGATCACTGTCATGACCAGTCTGGCCAAAACCACCATAGCATGCTTCACCTTCTAACTGCTTTCTTGTAGGTTATCTTCGATAGAGAAAACATAATAGTCTTCTTCAGGCATAAATCTGATATTACTCTTCTGTTCTAAGTTCCTCAATGACTTCTTATCACTGAGGAAAAACCAAAATCTACATTATGACCTAAAGGGCCCTACATAATCTGGTTGCTAATTACTTCTTTTAGATTCTTTTTTGTTATATTATTCTACCCCTTGTTCACTCTTCTCCAGACTGCTTTGATTTTCTTGCTTGATTTTGTTTGTTCCCCTTTATTTATTTGATGAGGACCTTTTCTATGTTCTTCTCCTATAATATCATTTGAGTTTCTAATTTGAGAGCATTCTCCAATGGGAGTACATTCTCATTGATCTTTGCTTTTCTACATCTTGAATAATTCTTTAAGTTGAGTGACAGAGCTTGATATAGTAGTTTCACCAAGGCAAAAGCCACCTATGCTTCTAGTAAGCATCAGAAGCTCCAAGTATACAAACAGATCAAGTGTTGGAGAAGCATTTAAACATTTTGATTATTCCCTTTAGAAATGCCAAGTATTTTTTGATATGTATTTTCTTTTAAGTGAATATTTGGGGAAAATACAGTGGAACCAGAAATATACACAAATTGGAGGAAACTAATACCATAGAAATCTCTAGTGAAATCAAATTAGAGTGTGTAAACCTATTTATTTGATTTTTATCATAATACTCAAGGCCTGGTGCACGAAATTCGTGCCCTTTGGGTGGGGGGTCCCTCAGCCCAGCCTGCGCCCTCTCGCAGTCCAGGAGTCCTCCCATGGGGAGCAGACCTAAGTAGTCAGTTGGACATCCTTAGCACTGCTGGGGAGGCGAGAGAGGCTCCTGCCACAGCTGCTGTTTTCACCAGCCATAAGCCCAGCTTCTGGCTACCACACTGACCACCAGAGGCAGCTCCTGCAATGAGCATCAGCCCCCTGGTGATCAGTGCGCATTATAGCGACCAATTGTTTAGTCGATTTGTATATTATCCTTTTATTATATTGGATCATAGTTTATGTAACAAGCAGAGAAATGCAGATTGTATCTTATACATATACTATTACTTCAAAAATGTTTTTGAAAAAATTTAATCCATAACACTTACATAAATATCTACATATTTATCCATTCATGAATTGCATCATAAATATTATCTATGAATGTATATATAGGTATATGTTGAGTTTTTGTTAACACTTCCTTCTCTAGAGTTGAAAAAAATGTGATGGAGTTGTACAACCTTGCCACTTTCACCAACCATATTAATAGACTATATGGTAATAGAGTATTTTTGTGTGAGCTTCTTTATACAAAATAAAAATTGGCAATTATCAGGTTACTAAACTCCTCATAGAAAGTATAGTAAGAAATAGAAATTGAGTTTTCAAGTTAGAAATTCAGAGTGCTGTCTTTATGCATTCATGATAAACAAATAATATGATTCCATTTTCCCCAAAAATTATGTCAATCCAAAATGTTATATTATTGTCACTGAATTCTTAACTGATCATTTAAAAACTAAAATTCAATAGAAAAATACATCCAATAAAATAAATTCATAAACTCTTTAAACTCTAAGTTAATCCAATAATTTTCGAATTTACTATTAGTGTTGCAAACATCTCCAGGGTATGTAGAGGGTGAACTAGACATCTGGAACTGAAAAATAATTATGGTAAATATTTAAAAAGTGATTAAACTCAAAATCTATGTGTTTGATAATTGACTGTTTCTTCTTGCTCGGTTTTAGCATTTATATCTGAATAAAATTAAAGCTTTATAAGATAATTCCTTTATGTAGAAAAGAAACAGCTATAGTAAATGGAAGCATATTACCCACTGTATATAGTATTAACAATGATAACAGCATATCTGAGGTTAACAGTGTTTCCTATAAAATTATTCTCCACTCCTGGATAATTTGTACAATGATTATCAATTAGCTTTCAAATAATATATGCTTAATCTTTGATATTTAGAATAAAACAAAGCTTTGGTAGGTTGCATTGCATTTCATATAAAAACTTTGTGCTAATAATCTACCTATTGCTATTTCTAGAAACACATACTGTGGTATTGAAGATATTGACATAGAGATGATATATATGTACCTTCCTCAGTGTGCCAAGGTGACTAACTTATAAGTAACATCTACATTATACAAGTGAAGAAATTTAACTTAGAAATATCAAAGTTTTTGTGCTGTCCCAGACAACTATGCATTAAACATGATGTTTTTATCCACAATCATTGTAAAGGCCCTCTGTTATCTTCTAAGTTTCTAATGCCTGCCTTCTGGAATTTAAAACAGTCATCTATTTATTTTCAACCTACAAACATGTCTCATCTTCCACCAGAGTGGAAGCAATCGTCTATTGCATATGTTAGTATAGCCCTCCAAAGAACATACCCAAATGGGAATAAGGACCAAAAATTTATTAGGTGAAAAACATATTAGAAAATAAAATGAGCCCTAACCAGTTTGGCTCAGTGGATAGAGCATCAGCCTGTGGAATGACGGGTCCCAGGTTCGATTCCAGTCAAGGGCATGTACCTTGGTTGCGGGCACATCCCCAATAGGGGGTGTGCAGGAGGCAGCTGATTGATATTTCTCTCTCATCGATGTTTATAACTCTCTAGCCCTCTCCCTTCCTCTCTGTGAAAAATCAATAAAATATATTTTTAAAAAATGGGAATGGAACCAAGGGCCATCTGCTTGCAACCCAGGCCTGACCCTTCTGAAAATAGAGGAAAGTAAAAAAAGATTCTTAGACTATAGTTTAGATCTATGACTAAACTTAGATACTAAACTTTAGGACTTAGACTACAGTTTAGATGGAACCTCACACAGCTGAAGTCTGTCATCTGAACTGTCTCTCCTCTTCCAGGAATTGGTCCACCTTAATATCCTCACCATGCTCAGTTAGCAGCTGACAGCAGCCTATGAGAAGTATGACCTGTACATGCACACAGTGATGAATTTAGGCACAGAAGTTAGGGCGGTCAATCAATTAGGCTTCCCTTGGTCAGAGATGTAACAGGTGGATTTTCCTGTGGCACATGCCAGCATCATAGACTCTCATAGAAGCAAAACCACAGATATTTTTACACCCAAGAGAACACTATACTACATAGGTGGGTAGCTAGCTGAATAGATAGATCATAGATAGATGATTTATAGAGAGACTGGATAGATTTAAAGTTTTTTTCTCTCTCTTGCCAGAATCTCCCCCCATCAGTAACAACCTGGAGATCTCCCATTTGACACTAACAGAACAGAGAACTATCTGCACCCTGTGGGATTAATTTGTGTGAACAATCTCTTTTTTAATAGCCCATGACATCCCTAAGCCTTTAAAATTCAGGTATGCAGGTAATATTCTTTTTCCTTCCATTTTATTTTATTTTGTTTTTAAAAATCATTTCTTTATTTTTCAATTACAGTTGACATACAATAGTATATTAATTTCAGGTGTACACCCAGTTATTAGACATTATAAAATTTATTAGGTGATCATCATGAAAAATCTCATACCCATCTGAAACCATTCATAGTTATTAGAATATTATTGATTACATTCCCTATTCTGTACTTTCCACTCCTATAACTACACTATAACTACTAATTTGTACTTCTAAATCCCTTCCTCTTTTTCACCATTTCCCCCACCCCCTTCTAATCTGGTAACCACAAAAATGTATTCTGTATCTATGAATCTATTTCTGTTCTGCTTGTTTATTAATTTTGATTTTTATGTTAAATTATTGATAGGTATGGATTTATTGCCATTTTATTGTTCATATTTTTTATCCAGTTTTCTTCTTCTTAAAGAAAACCCTTTAATAGTTCATGTAATACTGGTTTGGTAGTGATGAAATCCTTTAGCTTTTTTTTTTTTTCTGGGAAGCTCTTTATGTGACCTTCAATTCTAAATAATAGTTTTGCTGGGTAATTTTGGTTGTAGGTCCTTGCTTTTCATCACTTTGAATGTTTCTTGCCACTTTCTTCTGGCATGCAAAGTTTCTGTTGAAAAATCAGCTGCCAGTCATATGGGCACTCCCTTGTAGCTAACTAACTGCTTTTCTCTTGCTTCTTTTAAGATTTTCCTTTTAATTTAACCTTTGTCATTTTAATTATGATTTGTCTTGGTGTGGGCCTCTTTGAGTCAATCTTGTTTGGGATATCTGTGCTTCCTGGACTTGCATGGCTATTTCTTTCATCAGCTAAGTCAAGTTTTCTGTCATTATTTTTATAAATAGGTTTTCAATTTCTTGCTCTCTCTTCTCCATCGAGAATCCCCACGATGCAAATGTTGATACACTTGAAGTTGTTCCAGAGACTCCTTACACTATCTTCATATTTTCATTTTTTTTTCTTTTTGCTGTGCAATTGGGTGTTTTTTGCTTCCTTATATTCCAAATCATTGATTTGATTCTCAGCAGCCTCTACTCTACTGTTAATTCTCAGTAAATTATTCTTCATTTCAGTTAGTGAATCCTTAATTTCTGACTGGTTCTTTTTTATGTTGTTAATGATTCACTAAGTTCCATGAAGTTTTCACTAAGTTCCTTGAAATGCTTATTCAGTTCGGTGAGTATCCTTATGACTATGGTTTTGAACTCTGTATCTGGTAGTTTTCTTGTTTCTGTTTCACTTAGTTCTTTTTCTGAAGATTTCTCCTGTGTTTTTATTTTTATTGTTATTATTTTATTTGTAACATGTTTCTTTGTCTCTGCATTTTGGTTGATTCTCTGTGTTTGTTTCTATATATTAGGTAGATCTGCTATGCCTGCTGAACTTAATAAAGTGGCCTTATGTAATAAGTGTCCTGTAGGGACCAATGGCTCAACCTCCCCAGTCACCTGAACTGAGCACTCCAGGTGTACCATGTGTGAGCTGTGTGCACTGTTCTATTGTAGTTGAACCTTTATTGATGTTGGCATCATAGGGAGGGATTGACCCCCAGGTTGCAAGGACAAGAGATAATAGCAAAAGAGCTACTTGACAGGAGCCAACCCTACTGAGCAGGATTTGCTTCAGTGGGGCTTTGGTGCTCACCAAGTCTGCCCCTTAAATGTGTTGTTCCTGGAGGTGGTAGAGTTGGAATCTAGCGTGGTCTGAAGCTGACCACCAGTGCACTGACTCTGGGGTTTCTCAGAAGGTGCAAAGTCAGGTAATGCCGTGCCCTGCCTGGGCTAACCCAGCGCAAGCTACAGAGCACTCTGCAGATGGCTGCTACTTATGTTGGGCTTGGAAGTTCCCAAGAGAGGCCAAACCAAGGTGGGTTACCACTAATGCTAGTCCTGGAGACACTATTGAGAGGTACAGAGCACACTGAGGGCAGCTTCTGTTTGTTTGAGAGATTTTAGGAAAGTCTGATTCACGAGGCAAGAGAGACCAGTTGTATGGAAAAGCCACTGAAAATGGCTTGGATGAGCCTGCAAGTAGCGGGGAGGAGGTCAGGTCTCAGGGTACTACCTGGGTGGGGAAAGAAGTAGCAGCAAGGTTGATAAAGATTCAGATATGGTGCCTGCCTATTGGTTTTTTTTCAGGAGGGCTCAGTTAAGAAACAATGGCCTCTGCCAGCACATCTGTCTGGGAAAAAACTGCCTCTCCAGCTCTCCCCCCTGATTCCAGACAAGTTAGTTCCTTCCTGAATGTCTCTGGTTCCTTTCAAGTTGCTGCTCCAGTGGTGGAGTTCAGAGGCAGGGAATCTGAGTAAGTTCATGTGAGGGACTGGGACTCCAGCAGATTCCATGTCACTCAGCCATAATTCCTGAATATTTTTAGAACCCAAAGTTATGGGTACTTCTCTTCCAGGCACTGCTATTCTGGGTTGGGGAATCTGGTGTGGGGCTGGGACCCCTGGCTCCTCAGATAAAACTTCCACAGCCAAGATACCCCTCCTGATTTTAAACTGCCACAGGTGTGTGTGGGACCAGCCAGTTCTGGGATTCTGCCCCACATCTCCACCCCTCCTACCAGTCTCCATGGATTCTTCTTTAATTCCCTAGTTGTTGGACTTCCACTTTGCCAGATTTCAGGCCATTCTGAAAGATGATTATGCTAAGTTTAGCTATAATTTTGATGTGGTTGTGGGAAGAGGCAAATACCACATTTACCTACACCCGTGGTCGGCAAACTGCGGCTTGCGAGCCAAATGCGGCTCTTTGGCCCCCTGAGTGTGGCTCTTCCTAAGCCTTAGGAGTACCTAATTAAGTTAATAACAATGTACCTATCTATATAGTTTAAGTTTAAAAAATTTGGCTCTCAAAAGAAATTTCAGTCATTGTACTATTGATATTTGACTCTGTTGACTAACGAGTTTGCCGACCACCGACCTACACTGTCATCTTGATGGAAATCAACATTTTCTTGAACAGTGCTGTATAAGTGAAATCACCAGATCCTAAGCTGATCAGAATAACTCAACATTCCCCTCCCTAACCAGTCCCCTCTTCACCTTTCCTATCACCCAGAGCCTTCTCAGAAGCATTGCCATTAGAAACCTTTCGAAGGCTATTTCCAAATTTCGGCATCTTCCAGAGTATAATGTTTTAAGTTACAATGCTGTGCTAGTTCAGTTTCTAAGAGATATCAGGTTTCTACCTTATAAAACAATAATACCTATGATTTTATATGTAAGGATTATAGAAATATTTAAACTTTAAAACATATTTCACAAAAAATATCCACCAGTGACTTATGTATAAGTTGTTTAGATGTGGATTGTGACTCTTCTAAGTTAGTAATATTATTAATAGCAAATGGTTTACAAAGTATGTATGTGTTCCTACAAGGTGTATTTTCTGGAATTATTTGTAAGGCTGGAGCTTGTCAAGTGCCATATCTTGCTTTCTTTCATTAATCACAGTAGGCGATCAAAGCTAAGTATCAAAACTCACCCGTTAGAAAATACACAGATATAATCATAATAAATATGAAATTTGCTTCTAAGTGTTAGTCTTCATTATTCCAACTAAAGACTTATAAGATATTCAACATCATAATTTATGGCCCAATATTTGGATATTTGTAGTTTGGACTCTAAAGCTGCTTACAAGGCATGACTGCTCTTTTGGGTTCTTAAACTACCTTCTGGGCAGACAGCCTCCGGTGCTGTGCATGCTGTTTCATAAGCCATACTCCTTGTGCTATTGATAAATAACACTCTTTGTGTTATTTATCACAACAACTTTTTGATCACAAGGTCTTTGTGTTGCAAGCCTGGATAAAAACTAGGATTAATTATCTATAAGTCATTTCTTATCTCACAACCCACTTGCTGACCACTAAGTCAGCTGAATGTTGAAGGTCCAGTTGCCCCCTTCAATCAGAAAATAAATAGAGTATGTTTGTGATCTGGTCTCCTCTAGCAACCTATCTCTTTACTAATCAGCTCCTTGCAAAGTTTTCCTTTAAAATCCCACTCTATTTCCCCACCTGTGTGCATGCTTTTGGTTCATGCCAAGAACTTTTTTTTCCCTGATTTGCAAACCATATCTAATTCAACTCTCTTTTAATTTCTCAGAAAGATCTTCTGGAATTTTTATTAACACAGCCTAAAAAAGAAATGGTTGCAATCATTGCCTATATATTTTTTAATCTTTATTGTTGAAAGCATTTCAGATGTCCCCTTCTTTCCCCCATTGATTCTCTCCCCCTTGTAGTGCCCCCACCCAGGCATTCAATGCACTATTGTCTGTGTCCATGAGTTATGCATATGTGCATATAAATTATACTAGAGGCCCGGTGCACAAAAATTTGTGCACTAGGGGGGGAGGGGGTCCCTCAGCCCGGCCTGTGCCCTCTCGCAGTCTGGGACCCCACGGGAGATAATGCCCTGCTGGCTTAGGCCTGCTCCCAGGTGGCAGAGGGCAGGCCCAATCCCTAGGTGCAGCCCCTGGTCGGGCTCAGAGCAGGGCCGATTGGGGAGTTGGGGCGCCGCCCCCTGTCACGCACAGAGCAGGGTCGATCAGGGGGTTGAGGAGCTCCCCCCTGTCACTCACAGAGTAGGGCCAATAGGGGAGTTGGGGCATCGCCCCCTGTCACACACAGAGCAGGGCGGATCAGGGGGTTGGGGCGCCGCCACTGTCACACTCAGGGCAGGGCCGATGGGGAGGTTATGGCTCTACCCCGTCACACACAGAGCAGGGCTCGTGGGGGGGGGGATTGGGGCGCCGCACCTTGTCACACACAGAGCATGGCCGATCATGGGGGGTTTGGTCCCTGCCCTCTGTCACGCTGATCCCGGTGCCAGGAGGCCTCGCTGCACCGCTGATCCCAGTGCTGGGAGGCATATTACCCTTTTACTATATAGGATAGAAGCCTGGTGCACGGGTGGGGGCCGGCTGGTTTGCCCTGAAGGGTGTCCTGGATCAGGGTGCGGGTCCCCACTGGGGTGCCTGGCCAGCCTGGGTGAGGGGATGATGGCTGTTTGCAGCTGGTCACACACCCTTCAGGGTGGGGGTCCCCACTGGGGTGCCTGGCCTACCTGGGTGAGGGGCTGAGGGCCGTTTTCAGGCTGACGGGTGACTGAAGCTCCCAACCTGTCCTTTTTTCCTTTTTTTTTTCACTTTGGGCCAGGTTTAGCTCTGAGGCTCGGCTCCAGCTATGAGACTTCCACTGCTGAAAGCAGGTTTCTGGCCTTTGTTTACCCTTCTGTATTTGAAACAATGTTGTGGTCCTGCTGGCTGAAGCCCAGGTTTTGTTTAGCTTCTATTTTTGTAACATAGTTGCTTAGAGTGCAGCTGAGAGGCCGGCAAGGCAGGCGGGGAAGCTTTGGCTTCCTCCATCACTAAAGCAAGCAAGCCTCATGTTAGTTTCCAGCTGCCTGGCTGCCGGCCGCCATCTTGGCTGTCAGTTAATTTGCATATCTCGCTGATTAGCCAATGGGAAGGGTAGCGGTTGTACGCCAATTACCATGTTTCTCTTTTATTAGATAGGAGGATTGTTGATCTCTTCCCACTCCACCCCTCCTTCCCTCTGAGGTTTGTCAGAGTCATTGCCTATCTTTGGTTTAGGAGTTTCATACATACCTTCTTATAGTCCACCATTAGGTTCATATGTAACTATTGTTTATTAAATCTCTCCACATTATAATTGGGGCCCATATGCTTTTTTTCTTCGAAAAAGTATCTTTCTTTGTGTCCTATAAAAAAAAAAAAAAGTCAACTAGGATTGAAGAATGTTGGCATTGAGTGCATCTTAATTGTAAGTTATTCTAATAACCTGCTCTTAGCATTAATTCTCTCAATACATTCTCTAAAACTTACCCCCATGTAGTGGAGACTGGGAAGAAAGAAGTGTTGTTCATCTCCTGCTTCATATTTTCAGTAACAAGGAGTTCCTTACTATATTTTTAATATTTTATTCACATTGTACTTAAAACACACACACACACACACACACCAAAAACTGTAATCCTTTCATTTCCCCTGGGTGACTTAATCCCAATTTTTATATTAGAGTAAGATAAAATTTGCTGTTTCCTTAGAGCAGCTGATACTTGAAAAGAGAATGTATATCCCATTTTAAATGTTTATTTTGATGTAAAAGACAATTTCTAGCTCTTACCATCATTCCTTAAGTGTCAATTTCTAGACCAGTCATTTTTATCAAAATTCTGTGAATGAATTGTGGTTAGGTCATTTGAAAGTGACTAGCTGAGTACTGAGTCTAGGAATGTAGATATTGAATTTGAGAAGAAAAGATACGTTCTAATTGCTCATCACTACTGGGCTGTCCACATTTAAATAATTTTGAGTGTGGTCAGTCTGTGCTGAGCATAGATAATACTGGACTAGACAATAAAAGTGGTTTAACTCAAACTGAAAAAAATAGAATAATCAGGAGGGGAGTAGAAATCACAACTGTGGAGGAAGACCAGTGACTCGAACCAGTTTAAAGCATTAGGTTAAAATACTGCAGGGGAGAAAAAATACAAAATCTTAAATCAGAAAGTCCCTGAAGTCAATCCTCTCAAACTCTACTGCAGCTTCACCAATTAAGTTTATATAATACTAGAGGCCTGGTGCACAAATTCATGCACAGGTGGGGTCTGGTGGGCCAGCCCCAATGGGGGCCCATCAGGCAGGGCCAGCTGGGGGGAGGGGCCACAGGTGGTTGGCTGGCCAACCCCACCCCTAATCAGGGTGTTGGGGGCTTATTGGGGCAGGGCAGGCCCCCAGGGGAAGGGGGGCCAATCGGGTCCTGGATCAGGCTGTTTGGCTGCTGCAGTGCACATCATAGCCACTGGTCATTCTGGTCGTTCTGTCATTCCGCCATTCCAGTTGCTGGGCTTTTATATATATAGATTCTAAATCATTGTTGTTATTTCAACTATCTTCACAAGCTTCTTCAACAGGAATAGAGTTCATCTCAAAAAACCCTTTCTTTGCTCATTCAAAAGAAGCAATTCCTCAGCCATTAAAGTTTTATCACGAGATTGCAGCAATTCAGTTAGATATTTAGGCTCCAGTTCTGATTCTATTTCTCTTGCTATTTCTACCACAGCTGTATTTAGTTCTCCCTCTGAATTCCTGAACCCTCAAGTCATCTATGAGGTTTGGAATAAACTTCCTAATTCCTATTAATTTTGATTTTTTAAAATTTCTTCCCATAAATCACAAATTTTTTATTTATTTATTTATTTATTTATTTATTTATTTATTTTTTCAGGCCACACTAACCTTTTATTGATCTGGATACACTCATAGCATAGCCCTTAGGCAGTCAAGTTCCAGTAACACACAGACTAGCTCATCAGCAGATAATTTCCAGTAATAGGCAGAATATCTAATCAATAATAATCAACAAGGATTTACATGAGTATCTAAGGAATTAAATAAATTAAGGTGGGGAGGATGCTTCAGCTACCATTATCTAGATTAACTGGGTGGTTCACAGCTCTGACCTTTGCTAGGGCTTCAAAGGTCACCAGCTTTTGGGGGTCTCTACTCTTCTCTGCTAGTGAAGATGATAGATGGTCTCCGACATCTCCCCCTTCTTTTTTCCTTAAAAAAATCTTGTATCTGCAGACCAGAAATATAAGAACAAAAAATGTTTAAGTCCCAATTTCAGTGTCCAACAGTTCTGAGTCCAAGTTTCAATGTCCAACAGTTCATAGAATGATGAATCCTTTCCAGAAGGTTTTCAATGTACTTTGCCCAGATCCATCAGAGTACTCACTACATGTGGCAGCTATAGCCTTACAAAATGTATTTTTTAAATAAGGCTTTAAAATAAAAATTACTCCTTAATCCATGGGCTACACATGGATTTTGTGTTAGCAGGCATGAAAATAACATTAATCTCCTTGTAGATCTCCATCAGAGTTCTTGGGTGACCAGGTGCATTATCAATGAGCAGCAATATTTTGAAATTAATCTTTTTTTCTAAATAGTAGGTTTCAACAGTGGACTTAAAATATTTAGTGAACCATGATGTAAACAGATACCAAGTTTCTAGCTATGAAACTCTTAGACAGCATCTCCTTCCAATATAAGGCTGTTTCATCTACATTGACGATCTGTTGTTTAGTGTAGACACCTTCATTAATTACCTTATGTAGATCTGAATAATGTGTCACAGCTTCTACATCAGTTGCTGATTCACCTTGTACTTTTATGTTGTGAAGATGGCTTCTTTCCTTAAGCTTCATGAACTGACCTCTGCTAGCTTCAATTTTTTCTTCTGCAGCTTCCTCACTTCTCTTAGCTTTCATAAAATTAGGGCTTGCTCTGGATTAGAATTTGGTTTAAGAAAATGTTGCAGCAAGTTTGATCTCCTCTCCAGACTATTAAAACTTTCTCCATATCAGCAATAAGGCTGTTTTGCTTTCTTATCATTCATGTGGTCACAGAGTAGTATTTTTAATTTCCTTCAAGAGCCTTTTCTTTGTGTTCACACCTTGGTTCTTTGGTAGAAGAGGCTTAACTTTTGGTCTATCTTGGTTTTTGACATGCCTTCCTCACTAAAATTAATCATTTTTAGCTTTTGATTTAAAATGATAGATATTTAAGTCTTCCTTTTATTTCAACATTTAGTGTTCCTAGTAGGGTTATTAATAGACCAAATTTCAATATTGTGTGTCTCAGGAAATAGGGAAGCCCAAGGTGAAGGTGAGAGATGGAGAAATAGTCAGTTAGTGGACTCATCAGAACATGTAACATTTATCAATTAAGTTCACTGTCATAAGGGCATGATTCACAGTACCTCAAAACAATTATAATAGTAACATCAAAGATCACTGATCACAGATCACCAAAACAAATATATTAATAATGAAAAATTTAAAAGATTAAAAGAATTACTAAAATGTGACACAGATGCATGGAGTGAGCAAACACTATAAGAAAGTAGTGCTGATAAATTTGCAGTTGCCACAAACCTTTAATTTTTTAAAAAAATACAATATCTGCAAAGTACAATAAAGCAAAGTGAAATAAAAAAGGTATGGCTGTCAATATTAAAATCATTATTTGGAAGAAAAAATGTATTCTCAGAGAATTAATTAAATTTCTCAAGTTTATAAGTGATGAAGGCAAGACTAACATTAAAGTGTATGTGACCCAACCATCTATGGTTAAGTTACTATGAAATGACAAAATTTCTGAAATCATTCCCTATTAAATTCTTAAATACAGCCCCAGAAAATGCAAGGCACTGTATTAACAATATAAAATATTGGAAAGTTCATATATTGGAACTTCCTAGAAACTCTTTAAATTTTATTATTTTCTTCTTCTAGTTGTCACCTCTTGTGTTGACAACTGTATGCCATAAATGGTCACAAAAATTGAATTATAAATTAGAATTTGAAATTTTTAAATTATGTATAAAAATGAATTTGGCCATTTCAGTTTTATTCAATGTACTAGAGGCCCAGTGCACTAAATTAATGCATGGGGGGTGTCCCTCAACCCAGCCTGCACCCTCTCCTATCTGGGACCCCTTGGGGGATGTCCGATTGCCTCTCGCAATCCAGGACCGCTGGCTCCTAACCGCTTGCCTGCCTGCTTGCTTGATTGCCCCTAATCGCTTCTGCCTGCCAGCCTGATCACCCCTAACCACTCCCCTGCCAGCCTGATTGACACCTAACTGCTCCCCTGCTGGCCTGATTGTCCACAACTGCCCTCCCCTGCCAGCCCAATCTCCCACAATTGCCCCCTGCTGCTGGCCTGATTGCCCCCAGCTGCCCTCCCCTACCAGCCTGGTTGCCCCCAACTGCCCTCCGCTGCTGACCTGATTGCCCCTAACTTCCTGCCGGCCTAATCTTGCCCCTAACTGCTTCTGCCTTGGCCCCACCACCATGGCTTTGTTTGAAAGGAAGTTGGATGTCCAGATGATGGCTGGTTGATCTGGTCTAATTAGCATTAGCATTAAAGGTCTAATCACCCTTTAATTAGTATAGATAGATTATATAGGATAGGATTGCATATATGGGGTGGGGAAGGCCTTTTTCAGCAGGAGGAGATGCTCTTGGCAGACAAAAATACATAACCCCTATATATGGACTGATAGCCAGCCATATGCACTATACTGCCAAATCAGTCATTAAAAAGTTGAACCGCTTTCTTACACCTTGCACCAAACAGTTGTTGCTCTTAAAACCCATCCTCAGCCCCCACCTTAGGTTCTCCTTCATAGTTCACCCAGTTTAGGTTCTGATTGTTTGATTTCTATGCCAGTCAGCATCAAAAGCTCCGCCTCCTAGGCAGCCATTGGCTCCTCTGGGAAATCCAGAATGGCAAAGCCTTCACATCAGTGCCAGCCCTTCAGTCATGCCCCCAGTCCACTACTGGTTGTATCTCTGGCTGTTCTGAGATGCGGCACCTCAGGTCTGTGCTGGTGGCAATTTTGAATTCTCATCCTTGACCTAACCTTCTTACAGTGTGAGCTCTGTGAAGGCAAGCATTTGTCTTGTTCATTCTTAGTTCACTCGTAGACTTTACCTGTGTCTATGCATCTATGCTAGCACCACATGGTGACTGGTCAAACAGTCATTTCGGTCATCACGTTCACTGCTTTGTATATATATATATATATATATATATATATATATATATATATATATCTCAAGCGAGAGAGAGAGAGAGATTTGGTACATGCATAAAATAATGCTAAGGGAAACTTTATACAACTCAAGAAGAATAATGTTTATACATAAATTAATATTATCTCATGTGACCAATATAGCATTTTAGACCTCTCAGAGTTAGAAGAGAAAGATTAATTTTAAATCAGAGAATAAGGAAAAGTTTAAGCAGGGAATGATATCAAATTTAAATAAAAAAGGAATGCAGTTAAAATATAATGTTTAAAAAATATAAAGTTTAAAAAAACCTTTTTTAAGGTTTGATATTCAACAGTCTTTGACTATCTATAAATATGACTAAAATCTATAATAAAACCAAACATTTCCTTTTAGCAATAAAATAATGGACAAAAGTTTTTGTGGTTGTCTCTTAGATGAGAGCTTCAAAAAGAAGTTTGCACATAATTCTACAAAGACAAGTATCTCTTTTTCCTGAACAAGCAAGACACATAGAAGGGGCAAATTAGCAGGTGCAGAAAGAAACAGTTTTAAATCAGTTGCAATAATTGAAAACCTACTTCCTGAACTGAAGTGAGAAAATAAATATCTGTTGAAACACAAAAGAACTTTGTAAGGCACATCCAGTTATTATAGGGCAAGCACATCTAGATTCCTCCACAGCCTCTGAGGATAAATAGGTACAATATATTACAAAAGGAAATGTGCTTATATTAATGTTGCTGTGTCATTAGAAAAAGTTTCTGATTACAATAACAGAAACAAAAAATGTAATACTTTTAAGCTGGCAGCATTTTTTTTTCCTATCAAGAATAGCTAACTAGAAAATTTAACAAATAAACAAATACCTCCTGACCTAAATTTGACCTTTAAAAAGACAAGCCTCAGCAAGAAATGTACTTGAAAAATGAAACAATATGCAAAATATCAGTGAGTAAGAGAAGAAGGCTAATGAGATGCAGCAGTTCATTCTGAGTAATAAATCAGGATTGGTCACAATTAATATTTTACTATTAATTTTCCTACTAGTTTTCTTTTTAAAGAGAAAAAAAGTTCACATTTTCCTTCTTAGATTTTTTTCTATTACTTTAATTTGGTCTTTTTTTATAAATCAGTTTCCTTTGTAGTCACTGATTCACTCCTCCTTCCCTCCTCCAGTTCGTCCATAGCTATAACTGAGAATAAAGAACTCTTATCATTTCTGTGATCAGCTCTTCTGCCAGGCAAGCTGAAACAATAAATCTCTCCAAAGACAAATTTGTCAGTTACTGAAATAGTATTAGAATTCTATACTCAGCGACACTATGAAAACACAAAGAGCTTAAGGGAAAAGTTAAATTTTAAAGTCACCAGTATGGGAAATGCATTAGGAAGAACCAGGTCAGAGAAGCAAAAACTCAATTATGATCCCCCAAATTGAGATGGCAAAAATCTCAACTGACCCAAATTTCTTGGCTCCTTCCACTAGCTACGTTTATATTTAAAATGAGTTCAAACTAGAGCTGTGCTGGCAGCCTAACACCTGCTCCCTCTTTCCCCCTAGGGTGGCTGAAGTAATTACCCACCTCTACCTTCACCAGCTTGGAATCTGTGAAATGTTGGTCATGTAGAGTCAATCATCCCCATGCTCTGAGGTGCCAAATGATCATCTGGTAGTCAGAACTGCAACGCTGCTGGCAGGAGAACTTACTAGTTTCTTTCATTTTTGAGTCCAGCCATGCCCAAATTTTTGCTGCCTAATTTGCATTTGTTTTCTATAGTATGTACACACTCTGTGAAAAGAATAATTTATCTAAACTGTACTTTCTAAACAGAAGCTTTAAAAACAATTTTTACAGATGATTACATTTTAGAAATATTCTCAGTTAGACTTTTGAATCTAATCATGACTTCCACAGTACCAACGTATGCTGCATGGTAGAGAATATTGCTTCTTTTTAAAGCACATGGAGACATACAAGAGATTATGCCAACTCCACGGAACATGTATCAGATTAACCATGGCAGACTTTAATTTATAGTTCAGACCTCAGCCATAAATCTGTCCTACCTGGGTAAAATCATGAATCCAGGGACCAACCATGTTATGCTATCACTGTATATTATTGTGAGCAAAAAGTTATTGAAGCTTTGTTTTCTATGACACTCTAAACATCAGGAAAAATCCCCACATTTTCCTGTCCCATTCCATATTCTGGACTGGGGAATTAGAATCATTTCTCATCGGAGGACATTGTGTCGCTTGTATTGACAATGCAAACAAATCTTTAGATCTTCCTCTGAGGAAGAGGACGTGGTGGGCCCAACAGCTTAGAGCATAGCTGTGCATGAATAAGGACAAAATGATAGAAACCTCAAGTTGAAGAGTAGAAAGTTCATATTCTTTCACCTGAAACATTTTTTGTAATAGACATAGTAATTATATATATGCTGGTCTTAAAAGAAATGCGCACTTAGATATGTGAGGAAAGACATGTATTCTGACAAAAGAAATACATGAATGGGTACAAGTCAGCCATGCGTTTTTAGTTTACACTCGTAACTGTAGTTTGAAGCCCAAGCCTTTAACCAAAGGACCTATATTATATCAGTTAACTTCTCATTATTAAGTTTATTCAAGCTACTGGTACACCACTGTGTCCATTCCCAGACAGCGTAATTAAGAACAGATATACTGCATCCATCCCCAGATAGTGTAGTTAAGAACAGATATAGAAGTGTTGAAAATATAGAGGGGTACAAACTCACCCATAGGAGAATATCCAACATGTGCCCAACATTATGCTAAGGACTTTATTATAATTCAATTTAAAAATTCTCTAAAATTAATATAACTTTATGTAACTAATAAACTAAGGCGAAAAACAAGAAATTGACCTCAAGTTTACATATCTAATTTAGTAAAAGGCACTATGTATATATGTAGGAAAATGTGAAAATGGGTAAAATTACACAGGGAGAGTTATATATGAAGAGAACTAAATAGTAGAGAACTAGGCCTCTAATACACAATTGTTAAATTGAACATTGTACCTCTTTTTCTTATATCCATTGGCATTAATATTTTCCCTTTGAAATAATCTCTACTAATAAAAGGATAATATGCTAATTAGATAGAACATCTTCCAGACGACCTTCTGGACAAAGCCAGGGTGGCTGGGGTGAGGCAGAGGCAGTTAGTGGCAATCAGGCTGGCAGGGGAGAGCAGTTAGGGGGATCAGGCCTGCAGGCAGAGGCAGTAAGGGGCGATCAGGCAGGCAGGCAGAGGAAGTTAGGGGCTATAATGCAGACAGGGGAGCAGTTAGAGGCATCAGGAAGGCATGCAGAATGATTAAGGGTGATCAGGCAGGCAGGCAGGTGAGCTCTTAGGATCAGGCCTAATCCGGCAGTTAGACATCCCCCGAGGTTTCCTGGATTGGAGAGGGTGCAGGCCAGGCTGAGGGACATCCCCTGTGCATAAATTTTTGTGCACCAGGCCTTTAGTATACATATATACACATATATATATAATATTATAATTATAATATTATATATATCTAAATTTTCACCTTAATATTATATATTAATTATATATCATATATTATATGCTATATGTTTCATGTTACATGTTACATGTTTCATGTTACATGTTACATGTTATATCATATATCATATGTCATATATCATATATTATATATTATATATAAATGGGATTTACTTAATAGAGTGGTAAATTCTCTAAGAACACAAAACAATTCTTTACATGTATGTTCCTAATAACAGAGTGTCAAATTATGTGAGGTAAAAACTGATAGAACTGCAAGGAGAAATAGATAAATCCATTATCATAGTTGGAGACTTCAACACTCCTTTCTCAGAAATGGACATATCCAGCAGACATAGGATCAGTAAAGGCATAGTTGAACTCAACAATACTATCAATCAACTGGATGTAGTGGATAACTATAGACTACAATATCTAACAACAGAAGAATACATGTTTATCTCAAGCTCACATGGGATGTTCAATAAGATAGACCTCATTCTGGCAATAAAACACACCCTAACAATTTTAAAGGAGCAGCAATCATACATTGTCTGCTCTTAGACCACTATGGAATGAAACTAGAAATCAATAACAGAAAGATACCTGGAAAGTCCCTAAATGCATTGAGATTAAAGAATGCACTTCTAAGTCACATGCAGTTTACACACACACACACATACACACACACAAAAAAAAATCTCAAGAGAAATTAAAACTCTTTTGAACTAAATAAATATGAAAACATAACATAAAAATTGGTGGGATACAGCAAAAGGAATATTTAGAGGAAAATTTATAGTATTGAATGCATATGTTAAAAAAAGATTTAACTGAAATCAATTATCTAAATTTTCACCTTAAGAAACTAGAAAAAAACAAACACACAAATTAAATCCAAAGTAAGCAAAACAAAAGAATAAGAATTATAACAGAAATAAATAAAACTGAAAATAATAAATTAACACAAAATCAATTAAGCCAAAAGCTGGCTCTTTAAAATGATCAATAAAATTAATCACCATATCCTTAGACTAATTCAGAAGACAGAAATTATTATTATCAAAAGTAAAATAAAAGGGGGCATCCACAGAAATTAAATTTTACAGAAATCAAAGTATTAATAAATGAATAGTATGAACATCTCTATGCCTACAAACTTGATAACATAGATAAAATGGAACAATTCCTTGAAAGACAGAATATCCAAAAATCACACAAGAAAAAATAGACAATCTGAATAGGCTTATATTCATTAAAGAAATTAAAACAGTCTTATCTAATAAAGAAGAAATATGCTAATTGACCATCACGCCATCACAAAGATGGCGACATCCACAGCCAATAAGAAGGAGGTATGCTAATTGACTGCCCCACCCTCAAAGATGGCAATGCCCACAGCCACAAGATGGCGGCACCCAGTCCCCTCAGCCTTGTCTGGGCGGCAGCCGTGCACCTGCCTCCAGAGTTCCCCAGGCCCCTCAGCTCCCCAGGCGCCTAGGGCCGGCCTGAGGTGCAGGCAGGCCTCGGATGGCAGCTGCCCATCCGCCCAGAGCTGCCTGAGGCTTAGGTAACCAGGACCAGCTGAGGCTTGAGCTGCTGGCAGTGGCAGCAGCAGAGGTGTGATGGGGTCATCGCCTTCCCCTGATCACCAGGTCGCCTCCTGCCCCTGAGGTCTCCTGGACTGTGAGAGGGGGCAGGCTGGGCTGAGGGACCCCCCTCCAGTGCATGAATTTTCATGCACTGGGCCTCTAGTAATTAATAACCTTCCAAAACAGAAAGCATCAGGGCTACGTGGGTTCACTGGTGAATTCTCCCAAATATTTAAGGAATAAGTTATGCCAATTCTCCTTTAGAGAATAGAGGCAGGGAGCATACTTCTTAACTAATTCTATGAGGTTAGTATTAACCTAGTACCAAACCAAACATTATGAGAAGAAACCTGACAAGAAAAGAAACCCACAGACCACAGTCTGTCATAAACATAGTTGCAAAAGTCCTAAGCAAAATAATAGCAAATTGAATAAAAATTATATAAAAATAATTAGAAACCATGACCAAATGGGATTTATCCCATTTGTAAAGTTGATTCAACATTACAAAATCAATTAATGTAATCCATTACATTAACAACCTAAAAAAATTACATAACCATATCAATAGATGCAGAAACAGCATTTGACAAAATGTAGCACCCATTCATGCTAAAGACTCTTATTAAACCAGGAATAGAGGAGAACATTTTCAAATTGATAAAGAATATCCACCATAAAAAGGTTACAGGTAACATAGTTCTTAATGGTGAGAAACTGAAAGCTTTCCCACCATTGAGTTTCTCACCATTGAGTTTCTTGGGAAAGCTTTGAGTTTCTCACCACAATCAGGTACAAGGCAGGGATGTTCAAGTGTCCAATAACCACATAAAAAGATACTTAACAACATTTTTCATTAGGGAAATAAAAATAAAATCATAATGAGATATCACTTCACACTTATTGTGAGAAGCATATAATGATTTAAAAAAAAAAATAGACAACACTAAGTGTTAGTGAGGATGTAAAGACGTTAAAACCCTAGCAGGTTGAAAAGCAGTTTGACAATTCCTGAAATAGTAACCACCATATAACTATATTACCCAGCAATTACCCTCCCAGGTGTATAGAGAAAAGAACTGAAAACACATTTACACAAAAATTTGTACATAAATACTCACAGCATCAATATTCATAATAGCTAAAAAGCAAAAAAAAAAAAAAAAAAAAAATCCCAAATGCCCATTAATCGATGAATGGACAAACAATATGTGATATATGCATACTGTGGAATATTACTCATCCACACAGAAATATAAAGTTATAAATACATTCTAAAACATTGATATATTGACAACATTATGCTAAGTAGAAAAGGATAGATATAAAGGGCCCCCCCCCTTATATAATTCTATTTTTATGAAGTGCCCACAAAGGAAAAATCTTGTAGACAAAAATCTTTTTTATGTACTTCCCACATCCCCATTGTCAAATCCCAAAAATGTACAACACCAAAAGTGAACTCTAATGAAACTATAGACAGGGTTATAATGAATAAACAATGTTGGTTCATCGATTGTAACAAGTTTACCACTATTGTGAGATATGTTGTGGTACATATGTAAGACAGGGGTATATATGGAAACTATGTAATTTATGATCAATTTAGTGTGAACCTAAAACTAAAACAATTTCTACATTGTATTTTATATTCACTTTTATCCAAATTCTTAAAATGAAATATAGAAAGACAAAATTTGGACCATCTTTTAAGCTTATATTATTTTTCAAATAAAGGATTAAGAGACAGCTTTGTCCAGAAAAAAACAACAATAATTGTACTATGTAACATTGAATTTGAAATTCATATATTTTCAAAAATATTGCTGTATATTATTTAATGCAAGCAAAAGATTTTAAAAAATGTACCATTTATTCTAAATCTTCTCAGTAGTCACCACTATTTTATTTAACTACAAGAGGCTCGGTACATGAAATTCATGTACAGGGAGGGTGGTGTCCCTCAGCCCGGCCTGCACCCTCTCCAATCTGGGACATCCCTCTCACAATCTGGGACTGCTGGCTTCTAACTGCTCACCTGCCTGCCTGCCTGATTGTCCCTAACTGTTTTTGTCTACTAGCCCTATTGCCCCCAACTGCCCTCCCCTTCTGGCCTGATCTCGCCCCTAACTGCCCTCCCCTGCTGGCCTGGTAGCACCCAACTGCCCTCCCCTGAAGACCTGGTCACCCACAACTGCCCTCCTCTGCTAGCCCGGTCACCCCTAACTGCCCTCCCCTGCCATCCTGTTTACCCCCAACTTCCCTCCCTTGCTGGCCATCTTGTGGCAGCCATCTTGTGACAACATTGGTGAAACCATCTAGGCTTTTATTATATAGGATCAGGTGCTAATTTGAATCTACAAGTCTTTTTCTACCAAGAAAGTAATCTGTAAAACTAACTAAGCCATGAAGAACAAAACAGAGTTTTATATTTTTAAGGTATCAATCTGTTTTTAAAATTTCAATAATGCTTTTCTAAAAATTTCCCAAACTTCCCCAGTTTACTTCTGCTGAGTTTCATAAATGTCATAAATAATATTATTTACAATTAGGTCAAAGTACTGCTGTCATCTAACTAATCTAAGAATAGGTTGAGGTTTCTGATAGAGAAATGTAAAATACACTTTCATTTTTAAAGAAACAATATGGTTAATATTTTAAATAACTACTCATATAATTCTGAAGAGTATTATTCACATTAGTCATTTTCAGATAATATAGAAGCAGAACATTGTTCTTATTGGAAATGTCAACACTTAAAAGCGGTCAGGCTGCTCTATTTCAAATGCGGATGAGTGTGGGGATTCCTCAAACTTCAGCTCACTTTGTACTCCCTCTATCCCTGAGAGGTTCCATAAATTACATCCTTACGATCCTGAGCAGTGAGTTATATACTTTAAAATCACTGATATTCAGTACAAAATTTTAGTCTTGAACTTTCTCCTATGAGAAAAATGTTATCATCAGTTTTTTTTCTCTTCCCTCCCTCTATTGGTTAGAATGGCTTCAGCTCTAAGTAAATAAGTTTTGTTTATTCAACTATTAAGTAATAAATAAATAGTTTAAATTATAAAGCACTTTTCCCATAAATATGGAGTCTGGATATAGGCAGTTACCTGTGCTAGTTCAGCTGCCCAAAGATGCCATCAATAATTCAAGCTATTTCTAACTTACAGTTCAAAATTCTTCACTATATTCAAGGCAGGAGTAAGGGAAAGTCTGAAGGTTTCTTGAGGTAGAGTTGAGGTTGTTTCCGTCTTTCCAGGAATGAAAGCCTCAGTTTCACCCCAGCAGATGTCTTCCTTATTGTTGTCTCCGCCTATTTCTTTATGCCTCCTCATTCCTGGTTTACTCTCCGTGCTAAGTGGACTCAATGCAAGGGGACTATGATTAGTTCCATGGCTTTACATGAATATGACATGGCTCACCTTGTATTTTCTTAAAGGTGCAGTTCCCTCTAATTGGAATGCCATGCCTCAGATTCCTTTCCCCATCTCACTCGCAGCACGGATGGCACCTTTCCCTGGAAAGCTCGGGTCACCCTCCCCACTCCAGATTAGACTAGGCACCTCCTGCCTCCATTCCTACAACTTGCTGAAAACACAAACAGTGCCATTCATTTCCACTGTTGCAGACTCCACTCTCATTATTATACTACCTCTTTGAAAACTATTTATGAATTCATTCTATTTTATGCTCTTTTAAAATTTGGTATTTCCTGTGCATTTATTCTGAGTTTACTTCTGTTTCCTTGTAAAATGCTCTCTCTTGGAAAAATCTTATTCATTTCCCTAAATTCAAAATATCAACCTTATTTGAACAATTTCCAAAACTATATATGATAAACACAAAAATCTTATAGTGGATATCCTTGTTATTTCTAACTTGTGGTGCAACAGATCCATCGGAATTCAAACAACTGGTAATTTATACAGCTATCTCTCAACATTTATAAATATTTTCCTTTCATGAATATATTTTGATGCTATCTCTTTTAATCTCTATGCCCAAACCATGCAATTTACTGTGATGATTGTTTTTACCTAACACTTTCCAGACCACTTCTGTCCAAAATGCTATTTGTAATAATAATAATAGAATGTCTCAATGAGAATTTAAATTTTTTTAAATATTTCATCTTTTATATAAAAAGTGAGCATAAGGGAAATAATTTCATTTAGATAAGTTTACTGCTGTAAACTATTTTCTAATTATTGTGGTAACAGAGTCAGTCATTTATCACTAATGTGTACTAAGGCGAATGAGAAAAGATGACAGTAACACAATATTTACACAGTTTCAAGGATGAAAAAGAGGGAAAAAGAAAACAGTACCATCTTTGTGAAGATACCTGGCAGAAAAGACCTTAACTAAGTGACCAATTTAACATAAATAATGGGACAAACCAAAAACTTGTGCCTTCTGATAAGATTCACCGAAAAGAACCAAGTATCATTCTCATTATGTTTTTGTCAAAAATGTATAATCTGAATACAGTCATGAGAACATCAGAAGAACCCAAATTAAGTTAAATTCTACTAATTGTATTCTTAAAAATAGTAATGTCATAAAAGACAAAATCTTAAAAACTGTTTTAGAATAAAATAATTTTAAAAGACATGTCAAATAAAGTCACTAAGACATACCAAATATGATCCTGGAACTTAATGAATAAAATTAAAATGAGGTGGGGGCGGCTGGGGAGAGGTCAATGGGGGAAAAGGGAGACTTATTTAACACTTTAAACAATAAAGAATTAAGCAAAGATTAAAATGAAAGCTACAAATGTTTATTTATTTTCATTTTCCCTTTTAATTGAATTTATTGGGGTGATAGTGGTTAACAAAATTATACAGGTTTCAGGTAAACAATTCTACAACACATCATCTGTACACTGTATTGTGTGTTCACCACCAAGTCATGTTTCCATCCATCACCATTTATTCCTCCTATATATACCTCCTCCACCTCTCTGCACACACCCCCTTAGCAATCACCACACTGTTGTCCGTGTCCATGAGTTCTTTTACTCTTTTTTTTTATTCTTTTTTGTTCAATCCCTCCACCCTCTCCACTGAGCCCCACCCCCCAATAGCTGTCAACCTTCTCTCTATCTGTGAGTCTGTCACTATTTTGCTCATTAGTTCATTTTGTTCATTAGATTCCACATAATAAGTAAAATAACATAGCACTTGTCTCTCTCGGACTGGCTTATTTCACTTGGCATAACACTCTTAAGGTCTATCCACACTGTCAGAAAGGGTAAAATTTCCTTCTTTTTTATTACCGAGTAGTATTCCATTGTGGAAATTTACCACAGCTTTTTATCCACTCATCTACTTATGGACACTTGGGCTGCTTTCAAATCTTGGTTACAACAAATGATTTTTAAAGGCCTTTAAAAATATTTAAGACATGTTTCAAATATATTTTTGCTTGTTTACTCCCCCCTTCCCCCAAAAAACTAACTTAAATTTGGTGACAGCCATTATTATTATGACTAACTTTGGTGAAGACTAAGTTGATTAGGATATAATGGATCATTTTGATGAGCAGGTAATTTTTAATATCTTGATATGGGTGATAATTATTGAGGTTCAATATATACTTTTAAAATTACATTGATCATTATATTAAGATTTATAAACTTTTTATGTAACAATTCAATAACAAATTAAAACATTGGAGCCTGGCTCAGTGGTTGAGTGTAGACCTATGAACCACAAAGTCATGGTTTGATTCCAGGTCAGTGCACATGCCTGGGCTGTGGGCTCAGTTCCCAGAGTGGGGCATGCAGTAGGTAGCAGATCAGTGATTCTCTCTCATCATTGCTGCTTCTCTCTCTCTCTATCCCTCTTTCTTCCTCTCTGAAATCAATAAAATTATATTAAAAAACATTGGTTATCACAATTAAGTTCTGTGTCTGATAACACCAATAACTGCATCATATATAAATTTATTTCTTTTTTCCTTTTAATTTCAATCATTTAGTAATGCCTTGCCTGGAATATTGATTAATTTTATGTTGAATGCTGAGATAGCATAAAGCAAATTGTAGAGAGAATATCAGGTTCTTCTGACAGACTGATAAAATATAAACAAATGATATATCATAAATAGGGATTAACAAATTTCAAGAATAGATTTCAGATTTTTGTAAGAAGAAAACTGGATTTTTAGACTTTCATCAGATTTCTCTCTTAGTTTTATTTTATTTATTAATGTCATGATCATTCTCCTCCTCATCATTTGCTTGCTTGTGTTTTGTTTTGTTTTTTGTACCTAACATGCATAGCTTAGAAATCAGCAAGTAGGGAGAAAATAACAGAAAACCAAACCAAACCAAACAAAAAACCTGCAGGCAGAATGTTTCTGTTTTGGACAGAAAACTGTTTCTGTCAACTTACTGATTTCTTCATTTTCTGGAACCAGATGTGAGGGTGTTTCCCACACGAAGTAGTTCTCTCGTCTATGTGGGCACCACCAGGTATCCTACAATTCAGCTCAATTCCAACACTGAGGTTAGCATAAATCCCCAGGCCTAGAGCTAGATTTCATAAAACTGTCCCATTACAGATGCCAATCCCAAGTCCAGGTTGTCACCTGTGCTTCTTCTGACCAATTGCATGTACATTAGAGGTTCTCAGGACCTTCCTCTTTGGTTTTATGATTTGTTAGAGAAGCTCACAGAACTCAGGAAAAACAGTTTACTGACTTGATTACTGATCTATGATAATAAAAAGCGTGAATATGCTAATTAGACTGGATGTCCTTCTGAACCACCTTCCGGACAAAGTCGGGGCTGTGAGGGAAGCGCAGGTCCTGGGTGACAAAGGGAAGCCAGTGCCAGCAGCCGGGGGAAGGAAGGCCTACTCTTGAATGAATTTTGTGCATCGGGTCTCTAGTTTATTATAAAATGATACAATTCAGAAACAGCCAGATTAAAGAGATGCATAGAGTAAGGTAGTCGGGAATGAATGCAGAGTTTCAGGCCTCTCCAGGCATCATACCCTCTCAGCACCTCTAAGTCTTCACTGACCTGGAAGCTTGTCAAATCTTGCTGTTCAGGGTTCCTATGGAGGCTTCACCAGTTGGGAAATCATAATCAAACCATTGGCCATTGGTGATTCATTCAACCTTCAGTTATTCTCCACAGTTCCTCTAGTGCAGAGCTCCAAGATGGGGCTGAAAGCTCCAAACCTCTAATCACAGGGTTGGTTCTAGAGGATAAGTCAGCACTGGGGGTTCCCCCTAAGAAGTGTGGGGCCTAAATCCCAACCAGGCTCTCCAGTTCAAAGCAACAGAGCTAGGAAACAGTGCCCACATAACCCATGACTGTGAAAAACAATGGTGTTTCAATCCACCAAGGAGAAACACAGGCACTCTCTTAAAGAGCTAACACACAAAATTTTGTTCATAGCCACTCACTCTGGGCTCCAGAAAAAGGATGGCAGAGCAGACTAGAGTTGCCTGAGGAGAGTCTGGGGTTTGTGCCTCTGGGAAGGCAGTTGGGGGAACATCCACTAGGATCCCTGTGCTCAGTCGTTCTTACATAATGCAGACTCTAGTCTTTTTGGGTGGGTCACTCCCCTCTGTGTGGATTGAGCCAAGGGGAAAGCAATTGCTCCACCCTCTGGATTCCCTATGGATCCATCATGTGAAGCTTAGGCCCTGCTGAGGAGTCAGGTGCCTGAGCCAGATGTGGGCAGACTCAAGGGATGTCAGTGACTGAATTGCCTGGGTTTGGTGTAGAGGCTATTCCATTTTATAGGACATATACCCTCCCAGCTTCTGGCAGACTTTACCTCTGGGTTCCAGAGGCCCCATGCACCGCACTTCAAGTGGCTCTGCCCTGTGAAGGTCAGGACAGACTGAGTCATGTGGCTCTGGTGCTGGGACCTACCACCTTTTCTGAAGCCTGATCAGCACCTCCCTTTCACAGATCAATTAGCCTCATCCTCCCAACTCCACCAGAGGTTCTTTCAAGGAACTGAGTCTAACAGACAACCAGCAGGTGTAGGCAGGCAGAGGTGGATCTTGAGGCTCCTAGAACATTTGATGACCTGCCCCAGGACCTGATGCTGGAAAAAGCCAGCTTTGGTGCACAGCTTGGACCTTCCTGAACACACCCAAGCCTAGGAGAGGCAGCCAAACACTGTGGATTGCTTGTAACTCCGAACAGGTTGCCAAGGGCCAGATACAGACAGTGTCTGATATTGGCCTGCACTAGAGTCTCTCATAAGAGGCTCAGAACCAACACACTGAGTGGCCAGCTTCAGACAGCATCAGAGTAGGATCCAATAAGCTTCACGAATAGCATATCCAAAGGGAGATCTCGGAAGGCCGCAAACCATGTTCATGAATAGGAAGAATGAACATCATTAAAATGGCTTTACACACAAAGAAATCTATACATTCAATGTGATTCCTATCAAGATACCAATGGTATATTGTACAGAACTAGAAGAAATATTTCAAAAATTTGTATGGAACTATAAAAGACCTCAAGTAATCACAGCAATCATGAGAAAGAAGAACAAAGTTGGAGGAATTACAATACCTGATATCAAACTATACTGCAAACCCATAGTAATCAAATCAACAGAGTACTGGCAAAAAAAAAAAAACCACAAAAAACAAAACAAAACAAAACAACAAACAAACAAAAAAACAAACATAGAGATCAATGGAAGAGGATCAAGTGCCCAGAAATAAACATATTCCTTTAAGGTCAATTAATATTTAACAAAGGAGGTGAGAGCATACAATGGGGTAAAGATAGTCTATTCTATAGTGTTGGGTAAATTGGACAGATATATGCAAAAAAGTAAAACTGGACCACCTTCTTATACCATACAAAAGATAAACTCAAAATATATTAGAGACTTAAATTTTAGACTCAAACCCCTAAAAATCCTAGAAGGAAACATAGGCAGTAAAATCTCAGACATTTCTTGTGGCAACATTTTTTCTTTTTTCATATATTTTTATTGATTTCAGAGAGGAAAGGAGAGGGAGAAAGAGAAAAAGAAACATCAGTGATGACAGAGAATCAATGATGAGAGAGAATAATTGATTAGCTGCCTCCTGCATGCCCCACACTGGGAATTGAGCCTGCAACCCAGGCATGTGCCCTGACCTGGAATCGAACCATGACTTCCTGGTTCATAGGTTGACGCTCAATCACCAAGCCACACTGGCCAGGCATGACAATACTTTTCTTATATATTTCCTTGGCAAGGGAAACAAACGAAAAACTAAACAAAGAGCTTCTCACAATACACAGCAATTTTTATTTTCTCCCATATTTCCCCCATTTGTTCACTTGAATATTCTCCGATAGAGTATCATCTATACACCCAATAATATGCTAGACACAGTAACAAAGATACAATTTCATTATTATGAAATTTTGCTCATTGGTTTATATGCTGAAAACCTGTTTTTATAGATGAAGCCCAGGAACCTTTACAATACCTTGCGAATAATTAGGCCAGAAGCTAATTCTTTTTTTTTTAATCCTCACCTGAGGATTTTTCCATTGATTTTTAGAGGGAGTAGAAGAGAGAGGAAAGACAGAGAAATATCAATGTGAAAGAAACACATCCATTGGTTGCCTCCTGCATGGGCCCAATCAGGGCTGGGCCAGGAGACTGCAACCTAGGTACATGCCCTTGACTGGAATCAAACCCTCGAACCTAGGACCCTTCTGTCCACAGATGGACAATCTACCCACTGAGCCAAACCAGCTAGGGCCTGGAGCTAAATCTTGAGATAATTCTGGCTGGATGTTCATCTTACACCCTTCTCTGTAAACTCATATAGTCTAGTTAAAATAGAAGAATATGATGTTACTTGTATTTCCTTTGGGTTATAGAGAAAGTAATTTATATTATATAATGCTTAATATTAAAAAGTAAATGTTTTCACATGCCATACATACATTAGTTAACTTACACAATAATCCTAACACATAAGTAACACATGATACAAGAAAGAACATGAATATTAACTTTAGTTGACCTGGAAGTGAATAAAGTACAGATATTCATACTGTGGATTTTAGCATTTACCCAATCTCTTAAAACTCCATTTCCTTCATCAGTAAATGGAGGTACTTGTTAAGCTTTAATCCTTCACTAAGGATTAAAACTGAATACATGTTGATTATCTTTCTTTTTATATATCTACTTTTAAATTTTAAAATAGGCAAATTCCCTTTATATAATTAATACGTATTCAGTAGATATTTGGTATATTGCAATGTATGACCAATTATGGTTTATCAAGAAAATAAGTCATCTGTGCATAATTTATTTTACTTGCTTTTCACAACAAAATTGTGAAGCTCAAATATTAAATTAATCATTATGAAGGTAGAAAATATATAAAAGAAAGTTCCTGTGTGAAACTGTAAATTTTCTGTAGACTATGAAATATATCTAAAAGTAACATAAATGTGGCACAAACCAGAACAAGTGAAATTATATAAACAAAGAAACCCAGAAATACAGAAGGTGATACTATATCTGAAGGGCCACAAAGATCCTTAAGAGAAACAGTGAATAACACTACCATTCTCCATTCCAGGGAGTTTTAGGCAATCCATAGTTTTTGTTTGTTTGTTTCCTTACAATGCCTAGAAGTATGTCCTGGGTGACCAGGAGGATGCAAAGGAGTTCAGAGATTAGCGAATAATAAAACAGCTATTTTATAACACAATGTTAACCTCAAATTTTAAGCTCTAATTATAGTTTGTGTTAACGTACTGAATTAAACCATGAGCATAAGCTATATAGGTCTCTCTGAGGCCAAAAAAGGTGCAGGAATATTATGTTGGAAAGATTTGTAAAGAAAATGTATGGTTTATGCTGCCTACAATGGCAAATAAAGGAGATTAGGTATCACCCACCAATATGGTGCTCATCCTGCACAGAGAGCAAAATAGTACAGAAAGGAATTCTGAAGAAATATAGACATAAGGAACATCTTCTTGGGAAAACTATAAATTAATAGAAACCTAGGAAAAAAGACATGGGAAATATGGGCACAAATATATTTGTATTTGTGTAAATATTAGAAACAGGTAAATAAGCACACTTCAGTTGAAACATAACTGCATATCTGGAGTCATCTGCATTTTGGGAAGATTGCCTAAGTGAGATAAAATCTGGCTATTAACATCCTCTTCAGAAACTCCTGTATGAATTTGGCTACAGTGATCCAATTGATTTTTTTTGAAATGTTCTTGCCAATTTTCAAGCTAGTTGGAGAGATTGTACTGTGTTTATTTGTACCATCCCTGCACTTCCTAACAGCAGCAGGAAAAAGACAAGACAGAACATTTTGTTATTAAAGTTCCAATTGGAAAATTATAATGAAAGCCAATATTCCTTGAAATTAAAACAAAAAAAAGGCAAAATACTTGATGAGAAAGGAAAAACCTCCAAATCTACTCAGCTGTAGAATCCTTCAGGGATGAAAGACCAAAAGAGTAAATGTGGTTCTGCTGACAAATTTACCACTAATGTGAATACTAATCTCTTCATCCCTGGAGACTACTTCTATTGCAGGTATTATCATTGAAAAAGGATTTTACTTCAGACATGTCTAATTATACTATAGGTTAATTCTGTTAACTAGAAAATCTCCAAAGGACTTTACCATTTCTGACTATTAAATAAGTTTAAGTGGTCTAACCAAATTGCTAATGATTGTCTTTCATTGTAAAGCAGAAACTATTTGATAAATCCACTCTTCCTTCTGGAACACTGGGACAAAGACTTGATTTTGAGGGCAATAGCAATTTGTTGCAATTACCCTCAATGCATGATAAAGAGTAATATCATGTATAGGCTGTTTTTTTCCGTGATTGCTCCCTTTGCTATTGTCATCCTCATGTGCATGCACAAAGAGCCTGTTGTTAGTTATATAAAATAAACTAGAGGCCTGGTGCATGGAATCCATGCATGGGGGGTGGGGGAAAGTCCCTCAACCCGGCCCGCACCCTCTCCAATCTGGGACCTGTGGGATCGGGCCTAAACCGGCAGTCGGACATCCCTCTCACAATCAGGGACTACTGGCTCCTAACTGCTCACATGCCTGCCTGACTGATTGCCCCTAACTGCTTCTGCTTGCCAGCCTGATTGCCCCCTAACTGCTCCCCTGCCGGCCTGGTCATGCCCAACTGCCGTCCCCCATAGGCCTGGTCACCCCCAACTGCCCTCCCCTGCCAGCCTGTTCGCCCCCAACTGCCCTCCCCTGCCAGCCTGGTCACCACCAACTTCCCTCCCCTGCAGACTGGTCGCCCCCAACTGCCCTCCCCTGCCAGCCTGATCACCCACAACTGCCATCCCCTGCCCGCCATCTTGTGGCAGCCATCTTGGGATGCCATCTTGTGGTGGCCGTCTTATGATGATGTCACATGTGATGCCACCTAGGCTTTTATTATATAGGATAATGGTTTCAAAACAGGGTTTCTTTATTCATAAGTGCAAGATAGACTAATTTTTAGTGTAGATGGAGTCATGAGAGATTTTTTTATTTTATTTAGGCCATGTGGTTATAATTGACAAATACAGCTTTTGTATTAAAGTGTGTGGATTATCTGAATTTGGTATTTTTTTTTTTTTAAGTGTAGGTATTGGTCTAGACCAGTGATGGCAAACCTTTTGAGCTCGGCATGTCAAAATTTTCAAAAACCCTAACTTAACTCTGGTGCCGTGTCACATATAGAAATATTCGTAATTTTTTTTATATATATATTTGCAACCATAGTAAAAAAAAGATCTATATTTTTGATACTTATTTTATATATTTAAATGCCGTTTAACAAAGAAAAATCAACCAAAAATATGTATAAAATGAACAAATACAGAAAAACAATGTACATTTAGGAAAAAAATAATAAAAACAATGATAATCAAATGGTATGAAAACTAGAAATTAGTGACTTTTTTGGTACTGAAGTTTGTCTGCTAATTCTTCGATTGCAGATTCATACTTGGTGCATTTCAAGGCCAAGCAAGCCCCACTAACTTCATCTGTTAGTCGGTTTCTTTTGTTCGTTTTAATATTATTTAATGCTGAGAACAAAGTCTCACAAAAATATGTTGATGAAAAATTGTTAGGAAAGCCATCGCTAGGTTTTTTTGTCGCTAAAAGTGTCAGGTACTCTGTTCCAAGCACTCAAAATTTCTTGTTCGTAGTTGCACTCTTCTTCATTATTCAAACGATTTCGTTCCAGATTTTCAAGTTTCGACCTTAAGTCGACAAACACATGAGTCCAAATGCTACTTTGAAACTGCAAGTTGCATCTCTAAATTGTCAATTTGCATCCATTGGAAATCCTTTAATTCCAAAGTACTGTAAACAACTACATCCGGATACTTAATTATTTTAATGGTCTGTTCTAGGCTTCTAAATTGGTCGAATCTTTCACTGAACTGTTCAAATAACGAGTTTACTATATTCTGGTACATAAGTATGGACTCCATTACACTCTTTGTAGTGGCCTTCTCAAAATACTTTTTTATCTGAGGAAAATACTTATAAGTTTTAGTTTCAATATCTCGCTTGAAAATTTTAAGTTTACTTTCAAAAGATTTGATGTATCCAAACATAACGTCAATACTTTTGCCAAAACCTTGTAATTTTAAGTTCAATTCATTCATATGAACAGAGAGATCTGTAAAAAACATCAAATTGCTGACCCGCTTATGATCATTAATCTGAGGAAAGTTTGCCAGATCCTTATTCTCCATAAATACCATAATTTCTTCAAAGCACTCCACAAATTGCTCAAGTACATTACCTTGACTCAGCCATCTCACATTATTGAACATCAGTAGTCCACTGTAGGTTGAATCAACTTCCTGTAAAAGTGCAGAAAATTCTCACTTATGAAGGGGTCGAGAAGCTATAAAATTCACAATTTTTGTTACAACTGACATTAAATCATTCAATTCTGAGAATGCCGATTTGGCACACAATACCTCCTGATCGATAATGCAATGAAAAGGTACAAGTGGATGACTAATAGCTTCCATAAACAATTGCAGGAATCCCACATTTTTTCCCACCATATTTGGTGCCCCATCTGTTGTGGTTGACACAATTTTAGAGATATCAATGTTTAGGTCACTGAATGTTTTTATAACAACCTTACATATTTCATTTCCTGATGTACTTGTTGGCACTGATTCTAACTTTATCAACTCTTCTCTCATTGTGAGACCATCAGAATATCTAGCAATAATGGCCAACTGAGCATTTGATGTGACATGAGTAGTTTCATCAAGAGAAATCAAAAAATATTTACAACTACTTAAGTCTTTTCTTAATTGATGTTGTACGTTTTTGTTAAGATCTATTATTCTTTCTTTGATAGTATTTCTACTGAGTGGTAACTCAGAAATTCTTTTAATAATATCATCTTTATATTTCAGAGCTGGTGCACATCTTAGAAATGTTTCCTTAATAAATTCTCCGCCACTAAGGGCTTTTTCATGCTGAGCTCTGGAGTGAGCAATACAGTAACTTGCTGATGTTAAATTTGTAGAGCATCTTACAAATTTAATGATGGAATTTGATTGACTTTTATAGAGGTGTAGCTGCCTAGAAATGTATTCCTTCCTTTCATTGATACTTTTTTTCAAGAGTTGACAATGATTAGTTTCAAAATGTCTCTTTACATTACACGTTCTGCTTACTACCATTTCATTACACAGTATGCACAATGATCTGTTGTTTCTGTCAACAATCCCGTACATCTTGGTCCATATGTCTTGAAAGGGTCGGCTACTGCTATTTCCACTTCCTTTATCATTCAATCTTGCTTTTTTATTTTTTTTGATTTTCCATCACAAGGCTGCAAAAATAAATAATTATAAATCATGGCGCTTTTTATAAAAGGTTGATAGGTTTCTTACCTATTAACTTTTTGCAGTGTTGTTACACTGACTCCTGGTGCAAAACAATTCAAAGATAGTATGTGTAACCAACAAATATATGGTGCTGTAATCAATTATCCGACATGCAGAATGTCTCGTCGAGCACTGTTGCGCTGTGTATCTTTTTCTTCTAACCCTCCCACTCCTGTCTCCTAACGAACATGGCGATCAAGTGCGTCCATTTGCCGAATGCACCCGAACGCACGGGAAGCTTACCCGAGGCACATGTTGACAATAACGAGGCCGTTTCCAGAATTGGGCATTTTGTCACTCGAATGAAAATAAAATGTCATGAGTAAAGATTAATCTCTTTATAGTGTAATTCTTAACCTTTTTATATTAATGTCAATATTGGAACAATGTATCTTGGATATTTTCACTATGTGTCTTTACTACGCAACACCGATGTACATGTTTACATCCGGTTTTAGAATTGCATTATTGATCATGAGTAACATGAGTAATAATATTACTGGAGTGATGCCCAACTCTGGCAGTTGTGAGAGACAAATATTTGAATTATGCAATTTTTTGTCTCTGTCGATGCGTGTCACCCCAAATAAGTTTGCACGTCACCTCTGACACTCGTGTCATAGGTTCACCATCACTGGTCTAGACACACTGGAACAATTAAATAAGTTAAGATTCATGATAAATAGTGTTTTAGTTTGTTTGTTTTTTTGCTCTGGTTCTGCCTGAGCACTTATTGAGTCTTTATTTGTTATGTAGAAGAATTCTGTATTCCATTCCTATCCCTCCCCTCACACCACTGGAAATCTCCCATTCATTATTTAATTCAGCATGCCTCATTCAGTATTTAAATAATGTTTGAAAGAAAATTAAATACTGGAAAGAAAAATACCAATGTGACACAGTGCCTTATTGTAAGGACTTCACAACTTTTAAAACAAGATAGACTTAAACACAAATATTTGTCATATGGGAGCCCTGAGGATATGCATCTGGCTATACTGACATCACCTTGTAATTGTAACCTATGTATCCATGACTGGTTCCAGGTAAACAACTTTGTGCAAAATAAGGATAAGTTAGAAATACTTATTGAATAGGATTATATTGCCATGCTATCTGAGATGCAGATTGGGCAAAAAATGAGAAGATTTTATGTAAAGACATGACTTTGATCTGCATGCATGTGGAATGGAAAGGATATAGAAGTAAGGACATGAGAAGTAGAAAATGAGCAAGTAGAATTTTTAGGACTGAAGGTCAAATGGCAAATTTAACAAGAGAGAAAGAGGATGTGATATATGATACAACCTGGTAATTGCAGAGGAACCACAAGGGAATCTATAAAAGTGATTAATGGTAGCTGCATTAAAGAGAAAGAAGACAAAGGAAAGGAGGGGTTGAGTAAGGAAAAGGCTTCCTCTGAGGAAATATGAAATTATTAGAATATATTTAAATAATTTTATTCAGAAATATGGCCTATCTACTACCTAATCATAACTCTCTAGTATACTATCTTACAAAAATAACAGTATGCAAAAAATTATGTCATATAGCAAATGTGAAAACTCAATCCTGTTTCTCATTCCTCCTTGTCTTGCCTCTCCCTCCTCATTATCCTGCTTATAATGTTAATTGGATATGAGGGCCATGGTTCTCAGTTCTGTCTCTACTTAGTAATGGAAAGCGAAATTGTAAAACAAAACAAAACAAAAAATACTGATGAATAGAGGATACAAGTTGATAACCTGAAGCTGCAGAACCGTGAAGGAAAAAGAAAGGATTGTCCTGAAGACCTCTGTTCCCACTATGAAGGTTAAGCACCAATCAACATGTGAGAAGAAGTACTGAGAGATAAATATGCAATTATTACCTTAGAGTTTTTTTTGGGGGGGAAAGGGTTTAGAGGTGAAAGGAAAGAATTAACTAAAGGTGTAAAGAGGTGTAAGAAAATAAGAATCATGTGTTGAAGTGATTAGTGTCTTTACCTCAGGATCAATATGTATGTGTTAATTTGTTCATATCAACAATCTATATATATAAAAGGCTAATATGTTAAATGTCCAACCATCTGATTAGTCACTATGACATGCACTGACTAACAGGAGGCAGACTCTCAATGCAGGAGCTGCCCTGATGCGCACTGGCCATTTACAGAGAAAGGGCACCGGAACTGGTGCCCATAAAACAAAACTCAGCTTCCCACCAGTGGGACACAGGCCCGGCCACCACCCCAGAGCAAACACCCCACCAAATCACAGCCAATGCTGGCAAGACCCCCATGGTGCCCAATTCAGCCCACAGCCAAGCCCAGGCCAGAAATTGTTGCTGTGAGCACCTGGTAATGACATCATAAGGTAATTCCTGGCTTCCTCTCCCTAGCGACCAACCTTCTTGGAGTTCCTTCATCCCAGGAACACATCTTGCTTTATTGCCAGGTGCAAACATTTCACACTTTAACCAAATGTCTGTGAAGTGTTTTTCTGTGCCTCATCTCATTTGATCCTCACCGAAGTCCAGAAGAGATAGATAGGTGACTTGGTGGAATCCTATTTTCTTCTCATTAGCCAGAAAATGGAGATTTAGAATGTTTAGAAACTTGGTCCAACTGAAAATAAATAAGAAATGCTGGACCTTGAAAATGACTTTCTCACTGCACAGGATATAGTCAAACACTGTTGCAGTTAAATATTTTGCCCTTTGTTCTCCTGTGTGATCTACAATAATAATCTGCTTCATGTTGATATTTACTGCTGTGTTGGTGACAATTACCTGAAAGAGAAGTTGGGGTGTTTCACTGGGCTGGAAAAAGTTTAGCTAAATCAGAAAGCAGGTCTAATTAAGCAAGATTATATATATATATATATGTATATATATATATTAAGCTCTCATTGGCACCCATCGCACAGGTGTGTTTCCATCTGTCATTGTCGATCATGAATTTGGTTGACACTTCTATTATAGAGAAAGGGCGAATAGCGATATTAAAATATTTCTTCTAATTAATTTCCTTTCAATGTGCACGAATTTGTCCACTGGGCCTCTAGTTATCATATATAGTCTATGCATCAGGTATGATGCCTTAGTTATACTATCTTCTGGAATCTTCTGACAACACATTAATTCAGTACCCATATATCTCTAGATATTCTTTTCTGTTATCTTAAAATCTCATGGGTCTACTTCCTCCTCTATCTGTCCCTTATTCAAGAATAAGAGTCACAATTGCCACTTAAATAGGGGGACATTTATTGCATTCAACTCAAATATACTTATTTCAAGTTTATATACCAAGCATAGTAAATTTTCAAATATTAGTAGCCTCTATATATTACCAGTGTCTCTAAAATAATTCACCTTTAATTAGAATGTTGCCAGAGTCATTGAAAGCCCAGTATCTTCTCTCTGATAGACTCTCAGGAAGGAGCATTAGGTAGTTTAGTATTCACAATTCCAACTTAACAATTCTGGAGTGGCCAAAGGCTAAAACTCAAAATGGCTTTAGCCATTTCTAAACGACTAGCAAAAATACACGAGGTCCTTGTTCAGCAGACTTTCATCGACTATTCAGACTTTGATAAGCCAGTTTCTGGTTCAACCACAGCAAATAAATGTCAAAGATTAGCTGCTATCATTGCAAATTTAGCTGGCATCATACAGGGGGGATATGAGAAAAAAAAATGGGGAATTAAGGTTTTAAGTGTTATTCAAAGAATAAATGAGAATTAAAAAATATTTTTTCTGAGTTATGGCACCTTACCCTATAAGTTAACTTATTTCACTGACAAAAAGAAACTTATTAGGATTAAAATTAATGCTAACAATCGTCAGCATTGTTAACATAAGCTTTTATGTTATGCTTATAAGTATGTGTGTACAGCAAGGTGTGTGATTCCACACTTAGTTAGAGTCATGCCTTATGGACTGCTACAGTGGTGAGTAGAAAAGAGAGAGAAAAGGGAAAATAAAGTTTCTTTGTTCTTCCCTACCCCTGTAATCTTTATTACCATTACTTCTTCTTCTTACCATTCACCTTCACAGTCCACTGTTTAGCTTTACACTGAATAACATGTGAGGTAATTGTCTGAATTCTACCACCCATCTACCTAATATCTTAATTTCAACCATGTGTCTTTTCTGTGAATCTAAGGGATACAAGATTAAAGTACTTATCCTCCTAACTTCATTTCTCCATTTCATACTGAAGGGAGAAGCAGAGCTAGGATATATAGTTTTATTTTCTAATTTATATTAACATTAATATTTATTATAGGAAAATAAATTCTCAAAGCAATTTCATTGCATTAGAAACAGGAGGATAGAACAATGAAATTTTGATTGACAGGAAAATGGAAGAAAACATTGTTTTCAAATAAACTAATGGAAGCAGAAAGAGAACAGTGCAGGACAAAATCTGTACAAATGTCAAATATCCAGAGTATGAAGAGAATTCACAAAGGAGTTACAGAAGATTCACAAAAGACATGCCTTTATGAACCTCCAAAAAGTAATTTCTGATTTGTGGAAATTTCCATCCCCAATTCTCAACCTTTGCCTTTCTAATTTAATTCTATGCCTGTTTTCCTCTACATGAACCCACCAGTCCTTAACTTTTCTAAGTCCCAAATCTATTACACCATTGGTTCTCAACCTTCCTAATGCCACAGCCCTTTAATACAGCTCCTCATGTTGTGGTGACCCCCAACCATAAAATTATTTTCATTGCTACTTCATAACTATAATTTTGCTACTATTATGAATCGTAATGTAAATATCTGATATGCAGGATGTATTTTCATTGTTACAAATTGAATATAATTAAAGCATAGTGATTAATCACAAAAACAATATGTAATTATATATGTGTTTTCTAATGGTCTTAGGCGACCCCTGTGAAAGGGTCATTCGACCCCCAAAGGGGTCGCGACCCACAGGTTGAGAACCACTGTATTACACACTGTGCCTAAGGTTTCAAGAACTACCTGCAGTGGCTCATAACCAAAGTGTTCATAACCCTTTACCCAATGCCAGGCTAATGGGAGAGAAAAGAAGAAGCTCTATTCTCAATGACTGCATCCAGATTTGTAACTCATTCCATTTCTCATAAGCCAGTGCTTATTAAAGCCACTAGAATATATAGAAATACAGTGATACATGATATGGGTGCCTGCCCAGAGTATTCAAAAGGCTTTCATAAAGAAACTGCATTTTGAATTTTGACTAAAAGTCTCATTTGTTTTCTCCCTCTATTGGTTTTCTAGTGTAGACTGTGTCATCCATGACTGTGGTTTTAGTTTTCCTCTGTATCCCAGTGATTAACTTCTCCCCGCCACTACCACCATCAAATTTGGACAAGTGGTCTACATTTAGTTCAGACCACTTGTCCAAGCTCCAATCTCTATATCCAAATGCTTACTTAGATTTCTCGTCACTTCAATGACTCAACAAAGGGAACTGAACACAACGCATATGTAATCAAACTCATTAATTTCTCCTCACATTTGGCATTTTCCAGTTTTTCTAAATTCAGTGAATGAATCCAAAGTGAAATGTAGACCACTAGGAAACTTCATATAATTGCCCATAGCATTTAGGTTCATACTATTTAAAGTTTTACTAACACAGAGCACTCAACAAATGCCACTTTTTAAAAAATACATTTTTATTGATTTCAGAGAGGAAGGAGAGGGAGGGAGAAATAGAAAGATCAATGATGAAAGAGAAACCTTCATTAGCTGACTCCTTTACACTCCCTACTGGGGATCTAGCCTTCAACACAGGCATGTGCCCTGACCAAGAATTGAACTGTGACCTTTTGGTTCATAGGTCGGTGCTCAACTCCTGCTCAACCACTGAACCACACCAGCCAGGTCCACAAATGCAACTTTTAAAAATTAATTACATATATTAACATATTTAATCCTTATAACAATAAAAAAGCAAGTACTGCTATTCATTTTACAGATAGAAAAGTAGGCAAACATGGAGTTTTAATAATTTGCCGAAGATCACATGGCTAGTAAGTGTTAGAACTGAGGGTGAAACTTGTGAAGTCTGAATGCACCCCCCATGTTCTTGTTCAGCACACTTTACTGACTTTCCTACAAATAGTAGTCATCGACATTTGTTAATTGGTCACTCTGATAGGCATTGAACTAAGCACTTAACATATTATTTCTTAAAAACTGAACATCAACCTAATTGAGAAGTATTATAATTATTCTTGCTTTACAGATGAAGACATTGACGTTCACAGGGGTTAGCTTATTTTCACAACAGTCTTTAACTCCTCAGTCACCCAATTCATATCCGCCTTTCTCATTCCAGATCCCACATTCTCAACAACCAACATTTTTGCCTCTTTACAACCCTTATTTAAAAAAAAAAAACAAACAAAAAAAAACACGAAACCTATTGTCTAAACTCACTTCCCTAGTGTTTTTAACCACGTACTTGCCCAGCTTTATTCTGAAGATATTGTTTTATTTTTATTGATGGACCAAAATTAAATAATGAGTTGCTCTGGTGAAATTCCTTTAAATGTTCAGTGTTATTTTATTTCCAAAACAAGAATTTTAGCTTTAAGGGGTTTGGCTACAGTGGAGTAAAATAGTTCTCTATTTTGAAACATAAACTGAGGCTTTTAGGTGTTTCCTTTAACTTGTTATTTTACAAAATAGAATTTTGTAAGTCCCTCCCCCATCCAAACTTTGAAAAGTAAATTTTAGTGCTGTCTCACCTTGGGAGCATGTTTTATTTGAGTAATAATCATTCCTTTTTGACAATGATGCCATCCTAATTTACTATATATATAATTTCTAATATATATATATATAATTTCTAATATATATATTATATATATATAATATTATATATATATATAATTTCTAATAGCTTCTAAAAAAGCTCCAAATATTTAATAGAAACTTATTAAATGTTTTTGCAACCCTGTTTCATTTTTATGAATAGAGATCAAGAAATATACATATTTATATTTTCTTTTTTTGTTTGTTTATTAATCATCACCTGAGGATCTTTTTTCCATTAGATATTTTAGAGAGAATGGGAGGTGGGGGTGAGAGAGAGAGAGAGAGAGAGAGAGAGAGAGAGAGAGAGAGAGAAACATCGATTCCAGAGAGAGAGTTTGACTGGTCGCTTCCCACACACCAGGGATCTGGATCCAGCCTGCATCAGAGGTATGTGCCCTTGACCAGAATGGAACCCACGACACTTTTGTTTGCAGGGTGGATGGCACTCTACCTACTGAACACAACTGACTAGCCCTAAATTTTCTTTTATAAGCACTTTAACAAAGAAAACTAGTACTTATTTACTTCAAAAAATATTTTACTTGCGGGGTGGGGGGATTACAAATCAAAAACATACTTTCAAACATGCTATTCTCCAGTTAAGATTTTTTAATTGAAAGGATATTCATTTTTAATATTCTATCTCCTGTAGTAGAATTAGAACAGAGGCTGTTTTAGAACACAGGTATTAAATTTACTTTTAGAATCATAATGACATCTTGAGTCTTCTAAGATAACTTTTCTGGGTTTTGATTATGTAGAAAATCAAGTCATGATTCTAACATGAATCTGCTCACTTGCAGAAGTAGATGGAATTCTATATTATAGTGATGGTCATTTTTGTTTTTGAAAGAATGACTAAAAGGAAGAGCAGATCAGGTGACCATGTTCAAAATCCAAATTAACTCGCTTACCATTTAATTAGCTGCCTCAGATACGCAGACTCACGGTTAGACACCCAAAGGGAATTGCCGTGGCTCTGCCTCACACAGTCACTTGTTTCTGGTCCCCAAGCAGTCCTAGTGGAGAGAGAGAGGAGAGAGGGTACTCCCCAGGCCCCCAGGTCTTACTTTAAAAGATTGGTAAGAAGTACCCTCCCCTCTAATGATCTTCTTTACAATTTACACATACCCTTTCCTCCTTTCAAAGAGGCTCCCTGGTAATTAGTAAAATGCAAAGAAAGGAAAAGTTGGTTCTTTAACTCTCAACAAGCTCAGATGTCAGAATATCAAAGAGTCCTTTCCACTTGATTCTTAGATTCACTTGTTGATAGATGCATATTTGTTGTTCATAATTTGTATCTTTACCTTTTTCTTCTTCTTCCTCTTCTTAAAGGATACCCAAGTGAATCTAAGAATCAAGTGAATAAATAATCTGATGAACAGAATGAACTGGTGATTGTAATAGAATCAGGGACATAGAAAGGGAATGGACTGACTATTCTTGGGGGGGAAAGGGGTGTGGGAGATGCGGGAAGAGACTGGACAAAAATCGTGCACCTATGGATGAGGACAGTGGGTGGGGAGTGAGGCCGGAGGGTGGGGTGGGAACTGGGAGGAGGGGAGCTATGGGGGGAAAAATGAGGAACAAATGTAATAATCTGAACAATAAAGATTTAATTAAAAAAAAAAAAGAGTCCTTTCCACTGCCCAGAAGAAATTCTAGAGGGCAATTTCTCCTGTCCTCATCTAAGAAGATGAGCAGCTAGTGAGCTCTCACCCTCTGAAAGAATTGAGTCTATTAAAAATTTCTAACATTTATATAATTCCTTTCATTCTCAAAGTGCTTTGCAAACATTAAACTAATTAAGTGAAAGCAATTTGCGAATTAAGACATATTTATAAACAACTGCCTGTCATTGGCAAGAAATACTTGCCCTTGCTTATTTGTTTATTATTTAATTGCTGGGCTTGTGGGCAGCTTTTTAATTTTAATAGCATTATCCAAGACATGTAGGCCACAGGAATGAAAATACTCCCTCCACCCCAACACATCCTTCACACACAACTTAAGACATTTGATAAGAGTAACTGGAGGAGGTTTAGCTGAAGAAAATAGAGTCCTTTAAAAAAAATCCTCATAATCTTATCTTGTTTTGTACTTTGTATTTTATGAAAAAAAAAAAAAAACATGATAAGCTTGGGTTTTGTAGGTAAACTACCCATTATATTAATAAGTTTAGAAAAAATCTAAAACCTCAAACCTTTCTTTATTAATTGCGAAATGAATGGGTTAAAAAAAAAGTAGGATAATAGGAAGTTTCATAAGAAAACTTCACATGCATATGAAAAACTTTTCAAGAGCTAAAATGTCTTATTAAAAAAGTAAAATATCACAGTTCCAAACTTCACTCTTAATTTATCAAGTTTTCAAGATTAAAATGTGTATATCATTGCCCAACCAAAAAGAAATGGGGTGGAAGGGGGGTGGCGGGGGAAAGACAGGCTAAATAGGAATGTTTTCAAGTTACTCTCTGAAATCTCTTTAAGAGATAAAACATCTTGTAAATAAGTTTAAAAATATTTTAAAACATTTCTTTCAAGCAGCATGTGAAATTTTGAAGTGATCAAAGTAACTGCCCTGCTGAATTGTACTGGAGAAATGATTAAAATTCTTATACTAAGTACAGATCTTAGGGGCAAACCTGCATGAGCATAATGAATACCTGGAATTTCTTAAGACATATCTAGCTGGTTTTTGAAACATGTAAATATGATTAATATCTAATTCTAACTAATAGTGAAAAGATGGGTAGTCTTAATATTTTGAATTATGGAAGAATTCATACAATAAAAAAGCCCTTTAGTAATGCATCTACTAACATGAGTGTTAAAAAAAAAACACATTTTAATCAGGGCAGTATTGACAACTGGAGTAGGATTTTAGATCTGATAAAGCTCAAATGTCTGATCTCCTCATTACATAACTGAAGGAATAAGTTCTGAAAGTTTTGATAGCAGCAAAGTCAAATAGCAACTTTGTGATGGAAGTCAGAATACAATTATGCCAGTGATCTTCCCACCTCACCAGGTTGCTCTACGTCGAATTTGAGAAGCCAGCAAAGCAGGCTCTGTTCCAGCATATGTTGCTGTAATACAGAAGTATTTGTATGCAAAAGGTTGCTGTTTGGCACCCTGTCTTCTACCCTTATTTTTCTCAAGTTATAAAAGAGGGGATTATTCATCAGCTCAGAATTTTCTTTTTGTTAGTTTCTGAAATGTGCTGATGTTTCATAAGTACTGAACTTTATTTGGGCCATGACTTTCTTAGACTTTAAAGAATAAATATACTAGTATGTTACCAATGAATCAGGAGTTCTTAATCTATTGTGTTTCTACTGACTTTTTGGCAGTCCATTGAAAGCTAGGAACTTTCTCAAAATAATATCCTTAAATGCCTAGAGTAAATTGTATATTATCACAAAGGGGAAAAAGGCTTAAATACAATTATCAATATATTATAAAAGTAAATTTATGCTTCAGTAGTATGTGGTAATTAATACACAAGAGGCTCAGTTAATGAAATTCGTGCATGGGGGTGGGGGTGCCCTCAGCCCAGCCTGCACCCTCTCCAATCCGGGACCCCTTGGGGTTGTCAGACTGTTGGCAGTCGGACATACCTCTCACAATTTTGGACCACTGGCTCCTAATCGCTCATCTGCCTGCCTGCCTGGTCGCCCCTAACTGACCGCCCCGCCGGCCTGGTGGCCCCCAACTGCCCCCCTGCTGGCCTGGTGGCCCCCAACTGCCGGTCTGGTCATCCCTCACTAACCCCCCTGCCGGCCTGGTAGTAGGCAGCCATCTTGTGAGGGCATGAGGGTTAATTTGCATATTGCCTCTTTATTATATAGGAATACAGTGCTGGTAATAATTATTATACCTTTCTAAGTAGCAATAAATGCAAACAATTTATTTAGGTGTGTGTAACAAACTATAATGGGATATGGAAATATCTATGATTTCTAGTGGTAACAGTCACAGGCATTGGTAACTATTGTGATTTGTTGCCTATATTAATAATTAAAAAAAAGTATAAACTTTAGTTAGAGATTGCTGAAAAAAAAGATGTAAGTTTTTCCACACAAATCATGTACCCTCTAAAGACTGACCTCACTGCTCTCAAAGGTGCTCACAGGTTCAAAACCTCAATTTGGTTTACATTTGAGGTAACCCCACTTGTTTTATTTCAATCCTTTCCTGTCAGGGTCTAGTCTTCATCCTTGCTGCCCAAGATATATCTGAAGATTTTATAACTGCACACATTCATTCTCTAGTTCAGTTCCTGAAAAAGCAGTGAAGGTAACATCTTTGAACAACTGATGTTGCTTAACAACATTGCAGTAATTTGCTGCTTGTCTCATTAATATCTCAGTTACTGGAGACACTTTGTTTTGCCTTTATAGAAATAGCAGCATTGCTAACTAAAGCTCTTTTGAAATACAACAGCATGATAATGACAGCAGCCAACAACAGGGCTAAGCTGTAAGGTGTTACAGTGATAAATCAGTGCTGTCTGAATAGCTTAAGCTCAATATGAATCTTCCCACGCAGGCCTGTTATGATCTATGCTTCCTAATCCTGAGGAGAGGACTAAGGTAACTTCAGTGCCAGGCGATACTCCTGGCAAATGGATCCCATGTCATGAGACTCTCATCTAGAAAATGTTGATCAGTAGATTATTAGATTTGATTTTTTTTTCCTCACCGGGTTTCCCAATTTTTGTGTTTTTTCTCTTCAATGTGAATTTTATGATGTTTTAATTACTGTGGTTTATTATTATTATCTCAATTGAATTGTGTATTTGATGCCCCCAACACCTTGATCACAGGAATGTAGTATAAATAAAATTATCTTGACACACAAAGACTGCAGGTGGTGTTTACATTTGTTTTTCTTTGCCTCTCCATGAAATCATAGAGATATTTAATATTGTCTTCTGTTTTGCTCACTTTCTTTTTCCGTTATGACACTCACTCACTCCAGAAAATACCTGCAATTAGAAACTTGTGCCTTTGTACCTCAAATATATCGTTGCAAGGTTACATGATTTGCAGATCTTCAACTATGCATCAAAAATTTTGGTCAGATTTATTTCTCAAAATTGTCTGTCTTCTCCAGAGACAAAAGTCCCTTTCACAAAATACACCTTTTATAATTATATTAACAATGTCAACAATGTCATTTTCTAATAACTCATAAAATGAGAATGCATGTTTATATACAGCAGGAAGTCTCAACAGTAACCATGGAAACAACTAGAATCCAGTAATACTTCCACAATTTACATTGCCTGCTCTATGCTGAGGGCTGTAGATACAGGGATAAAAACAGCCACTTTTACCGTGAACACAAATTCTAACTTAGTCAACATAACATAGCAGAAACAACTAACCTTGTGTTGACTTTATGTCAAGGGCTTTGCATGAGTTATTTGGATTAATTATATATTCTCGGTCAGCTATTGTGAGAATAGCATTATTTTCTTCCATTTTATAGATAAGACAAATGGGCTTCTTCTTTTTTTTTTTTTTTGAGGGTAAAAGGGAGGGAGGGTAGATGGGAAAGGAAAAGAGAGAGAGAGAGAAACATCAGTGAGAGAGAGACATATTTATACATTGATCGGTTACCGGGGATCAGCCTTCAACCTTGGCACATGCCCTTGACCAGGAATCGAACTGCGACCATTTGGTCCTTGGGCTGACACTCTAACCACTGGGAAAAACCAGCTAGGGCCAAATGGACTTCTTGGAGGTAGTATATGATAAAGTCAGGATTCTAATTCACAACTCTTAGATTTAGAAGCCATGTGCTTCTAGAATGCAGGTGAAAGCTTCACTGTGTTAGAGTTCTGCAGCATATAGGTTGGTGTGAGGGACTGGAAAAGATGGACTTGAACTAAGACATCTTCCTCATAGGGTACTACTGATTGATTTTTGGGAGAGGCTTAGTGTCTAAGGAAAGCTCCATTCTGATAAGGAAAATGTAACTATAAGAGGTATTTTATGTGTATTGTTTACCATTTTAACACAACCGTCCAAATAAATGTCTTAAGAGCTGTGTTCTATAAGAAAAACAACACCATTAATAAAAATAATACAGCAAAAGGAGAGGTCAGTTTGATTGAAATGATGTTCATTCATGCAGAGACCTCTGGAGCAACTGTCTAAGTGGGAAACCTACATGGACACTGAAGAATCATCGTTATCCAAAGCCGATGTTTTTGTTGAATTATTAATCATTGCCTCCCTAAAAGGGAAAATATATTACCAATAGAGTGTGATTAATATTAGAATAGATTATAGGTGGCTAGATAGACTTGTGAACAAGGGAGGTAAATTGTGGCAGGCACAGAGAGAGAAAACTGATCAAAAACATCAACATAAGTGGTTAAATATGGGGTACGCTGGGAGAAGTCTAAAATGGTGGTTTCAACTTGATGCTAAGAATTCCATCACCTGGGTATTTAAGAGAATATAAGTCATTTGGGACTACATTCCATTCTTTTGGGCAAAAATGAAAAGAATGCACTGGATTGGGAATTGCACAGATTATTCCACACTTGTTTACTATGTGTTCTTGAGATAATCAGATAAAACCATTATTTTTAACAATTTGTTTACCTTAGATACAGAATATTTCCTTTCACTTTAAATAAGAAGACAACCTTCAAATTCACCTTCTGTTCTTCAGAACTTCTATGAAAGAAACCTAAAAATGAAAAACATACCAACACAAAACAAAAGTTGTATTATAATTTATATTGCATAAGACTTTTTTCAAGGGCAAATACTATGCTTTAGTCATTATGTGAATCTCTAATAACGAATAAAATTCCTTATACATAGTAGATACAAAGCAAATGCACAATGTATACAAGAATAATAGGAGGGGAGGGGAGAAAAGAAAAGGAGGGCGAGAGGAGGACAAAAGGGAGGGAAGCAAGCTTACTGAAGTCTTATTTTTTGACAATGTGTTAGATGACACGTTGTGTAGTTCGTCAAGGTGCAATCCACCATTTTGAAAACATTCATGTTGTACTGATAGTATCAGTATCACAAAGTTGGCCAATGGTAGGTATGAATCTCAGTAACTCTTCTGTACCTCCTTTCAAAAACAGTTGAACTGGAACTCAGTGAAAAATTCATTTGGATTAAATCTCTTTAGGTTCACTTGTCCTAGAAGACATAACAAGGTTATTTATAAGAGGAAAATCAGAAGAGATAGAATGTATTTTTTCCAAATGGGACAAACTTGCTCTATCACTACCTGTAAGGATGATCTCGCAATGGTCAAGGCTGCCACAGACTTCAAAGTTTGGAGAGTCAAAACCACATGTGAATTAAGATCCCTACCTATTTGTTCTCATAACACTGTATATGGTTATCGACATCTCCCCTATACAATTGTATTCATCTTTCTGTTTCACTTTCTTAAATCTTTACAAGAGAAGAGTACTCATGACTGAATACCACTGCCTACCAACCATGCTGAAAGTTAATGAGAATTCATTAAAATTTAATTGAAATGATGTGACACATTTAGCTTGAAATTATAGTTTCTTTTTTTTAAATATATTTTTATTGATTTGAGAGAAGAAGGAAGAGAAAGAGATAGAAAAATCAGTGATGAGAGAGAATCACTGATCAGTTGCCTCTTGCATGTTCCACACTGGAGATGGAGCCCGCAACCCGGGCAATATGCCCTGACTGGGAATCAAGCTGTGACCTCCTGGTTCATAGGTTGATGCTCAACCACTAAGCCATGCTGGCCAGGCTATAGTTTCTTGATTTTTAAAAATTTTTGTTTTTATCTATTCTTGTCTTGTTACAAAAACTATATTTTAAGCTTAATCAAACCTGAAACTACTTTGTTTTCTGTTCTATTATGTGTCATATCTCTAAGCACAAGTAAAGGCTTAGATTCTTGGATTCTATAGATTTTCAGATTTAGCCAAGTATTTATAAACATATCAATTTATAAATACTAGTTTAAAATTAATAGTAATAAAAGTAATACACTATACAACTAACATTAATAATAAGAACTAAACTTTTTGTGACCAAAAATACTGAATGGTATTAGTCAGAGACTAGTAGCAACTAGTTGACTTGTCATTTGCTTCTGTGAAAATTTAATTTATCTTCCCTATAGACTGTCCTTCACCTCGATGATCATATCCAATGTCTAATCGGATGCTGATCACAAGACTCATATTGATATCAAGACTATTAACATAAAAAATATTGACCAAGTATGTTTGGCAAAAAGAGAACAACCATATTTTTTTCTACCAATAAAATACCATTTGGTAGCACTTTATACTAAATATTAGACATCTCACTGTCAAATTAAAACACTTTAATTTTATTTTCAAATACACCATTTCAGGTGGAAATATCACTTAAGATAACATATTTGCTGATTTCAATGTAAAACCAAATTGCAAAAACATGCTTATATCATCAACATTATAGAAATATGAAACATGTAATTGTACATAACATTTATAATTTTGTTGCTTATGCCTTTTAGATTGCATTAGGGAATAGGATTTAATAAGCAAGCAGGTTGGGTTGTTCACAAAGCATAATTAATTTAGTGGAATGCCACTCTACTGGGTACTTGCAAGTAATAATAAGAGCTCCCTTTGCTGCCAGGAAATCAATTTTGCTTTAATTTTTATTAAAATGTACACCCAGCTTTCCTGGTGATTATTCTATACTTTATGTCCTTGTAATCATTACCTGATTCTATTGTTTTTAAAAAATATTTTATATTACATTATATTCTTTTTAAGACAAAGCAAGTCAATTAAATTCTTTATATAATTATTTTAAGTAACTCAAATGATCTCCAATTAAATAGTAATTGCAAATAATTATTTATTGTAAAACCAAAACACCCATAAATTCAGAATTGCTTTCATCTCAAGAATGTTATAATTACCTGAAATTCCAGATACATTCATATCTAGGCACATACTTTTAGTGAATCTAACATAAGAAGTTTTCATAAATGGAGTTAGTTTCCTCAAACTGATTAAGAAAACTTGGGCCATTCATAACATGCATAAATTAGCAGTATACCTAAACTCATAGGAATTTCAAAATGTGACTTTCCAAAATTCTGCAGAGTCTGAAATGTGTCTAAATGGATATTATAACATGACTGACATTTCTGAATACACATCAATTATTAATGATTTTTCTCAAAACGCATACAACAAGGAGGAGCACAAAAGTAATTTTGTAATGAGGATGTTAATAGTATTCAACTAGGATTATTCTCTAGTATTTTCAGGTCTTGCAATTTAAACCATGCTTAAGCCAAATTCTAAATTGTTTTGTATCATGGATCTTTGAGATCACCCAAGAGTAGATTAATACCTAACACTGAATTCTCTAAATCTGAAATTTCATTGTTTTACATTTCATTGAAGAGCCTATGAAAATTACCAGTAATTAGTCTACATACTGAGATTAATTTTGTTGATAATACAGTGGTAATATAGAAGACAAAAGTTATATTGGATAAAATGTAATTGATGATTCCAGAAAGCATCAGAAACCAACATTTCCCTTGCTAGATATGGGAAGCTACTTGTAATTCCCTGCCTTCACCATCATGTGAACATGTTCGAAGAAACAGCCATAATTTTCTAAGAAACACTGGGCATGATAATAGCATGTGCATATTATATAAGACTTGCCTTTAGAATAATTTGATTTTTCTACAATTTATTATGTTAACAAAGAGGTTAGAAAGTCCAGATCTGTTCAATCTTAGGTCATGCATGTGGCAAGCAAATCCATTAGGATCCAGACTTGCCTTGCCTTAGACTAAATCAAGTCTAGTGTCCGTGGATAGCAAATGATTGGCAAGGGAGTTAAACCTGGTACTGAGTCAAGATCTCAGAAAATAAAATCTCAGCACAAATTGTAAGTAGAATATGTGTGATTTGTGGGTGGGACTAAACAGAGGGATATAATCAGAAAGGGAAGGGGGGGTGGGAAGAAATTAACCAAATAATTTTATGCATATATTCATAACCCATAGACATAGACAATAGTGCAGTGAAGGCCCGGGGAAGGGGTGGAGGGAGACCAATGCGGGGGAAAGGGGTCATTTGCAATACTTTACAATAAAGATGCATTTTTAAAAAACTCAAGAAAAAATAAATTGTATATTTTCCATAGAACAAGAAAAAGCAAGATTCAGTGGTTGCAGCTTGGCTTCTACTGTGGTATTTTTAGAGAGCAACACTAGGATGTTTAAAGCAGGTGTATAAAGGTGCAAGGGAAATCTCATGTGGCAGAGGAGCAGTGATGGTTGAGGGATTGATTCTGACATTTGTAGATGTCAGGCACTGAGATAAAACACTGTGACACTAACATTTCAAACCTAAGGTCATCAAGTTAGTCTTAAAAAAAAAACAGAATCTACAGAAATAAGGATATATTCATGGAGATGAATATTTTTACTTCTCTATCTTGCTAAATGATAGGTTATTTTCTGCATTAATATAACTGCATCTCATGGAACTAGTTAAATGTTTAATATGTTAGACATGAGTAAAAGAAAATATATAAATATGATGTTTAGGACATCACAAATAAATCATACTTAAAATTATTCTCTCTGTGTTGTAAAATTAAAACAAAACAAGTGCTGATTTTTGAACCTAGTAGCTGTAAACATGGAGAGGAATGTGTCCAAGAGTCACGCCAAACTTTGCAGAGAAAGAGAAGAAAATGGTGTTGCATTTTACAACTATTTGAAAAGATTGCTAGTGGTAGGTTTTGACTCTTTGAACTATCTTTTGCAATCTTAAAACAACTTTCATTAACACATTTGGTGCAACTGATCTTTTGTTCCTTTCCTTTCTCTTTTACCATTTCAGTAAATCTTATTTTCGATCTCTCTGAACTTAATGAGAGGCAAGTTTATTTTCTAAGTTATAGACAGTGTTTCAACAACAACACACTTATTGAAAATCCATGCTGTATCTATTATAATGTAAGGCATATGAGAGATTTGAAGAGAATAAGTCATTGGGTAGTGATTAAATTTTGAATGATGGCATGAGTATAGTAAGAAAAAAAGAGTTCAGTGATGGAATAAATTGTTTAAAATTGATATAATCAAAGAAATCAGTTGGGAAAACTAACCAAGAATTTGGAAGACTTGATCCTTAGGCATGAAACATATTTGTTATTGAAAAGAACAGGAAGCACATAAAAAAGTATCAGGAAGACCCTGAGTAAAATAAAAGGTGTATTTCAAAAGTAATGACGAATGTTCTTAATTTTAGCAGGATTATTTCCAGAATCGAGTAAGAATATGAGAGTAGAAGAAATCGAGTTGCCTAAAAACTTTAGGTAGACAGGAAAATCATAATGACAAACCACAATGAAGTTGAAATCCGGGAATTTCAGTGTAAAGTGTAACTACTTATTAAAAGTAATAAGTGTGCTCACTGGTTGTGCATCCACGGATGCACCGAGAGGTCACCTGTGCTACTTCCGGTCAGGGCACACACTCAGGGCTGCAGGCTCAGTCCCCAATGGAGGACCTTCAGGAGGCAGCCGATCACGTTTCTCTCTCATCGACATTACTATTTCTCTATCCCTCTCCCTTCCCTTTTCTCTAAAATCAATCAATAGCACTAGCCAGCTTGGCTCAGTGGTTTAGAGCATCGCCCTCAGACTGAAGCGTCCTGGGTTTGATTCTGGTCAAGGGCATGTATGTCTGTTTCAGGCCTGATCCCCGGCCCTGGTTGGGGAGGTTGCAGGCAGCAACCAATGTATGTGTCTCTCTCTCATCAATGGTTCTCTCTCTCCCTGTCTCTCCCACTCTCTTCCACTCTCTCTAACAAATCAATGGGAAAACATACTGGGGTGAGGATTAACAAAAAAATAAAATTAAAAAATCAATTAATAAATTAAAAAGTTAGAGAGAGGCCTGTGCCCACTGCAGGTGATAGTGTTTCCATTGGTTCACCCCTTTGCCATAACCATACCCATTCAGGAGTCACACAGTTACAGCATGTTGCAGAAACAGGAGCATAGCTATTTATTAAGGGAAAGGGAGAAGGGGGCAAGGCAAGCAATGGATATAGAAACCTGCTTCCCCTTGCATGGCTGGTGTAAGATAGCAACCTCCCAGCTGGACAAGCTGGCAGGTCTGGGATTGCATTCAAGGAGTTTCCATGCTAACCTAGGATTTCATCTTTAAAAGACTCCCCTATTGAAATGGTAGCATTGCAAAGTGTCTCACTCCTCTCGCAGTACTCATTTCGTTCTCAAATCCTTAACATTCAAAATTCACCTTCAACAATCAAAATGTAAGCAAATTTTATCTTTAACTTTTAGGAATAGTCTCTGCAAAATAAGAATAGGAGTTTCTGGATCTATTTTGTTCATCAGTTTATTTTATTCATTAGATTCCACGTATGAGTGAGATCCTGTGATACTTATCTCTCTCTGACTGACTTATTTAGCTTAGCATAATATTCTCCAGATCTCTCCATTCTGTCTCAAAGGGTAAGAGATCCTTCTTTTTTACTGCTGCATAGTATTCCATAGTATAAATATACCACAGCTTTTATATCCATTCATCTACTGATGGGCACTTGGGCTGTTCCACATTTTAACTATTGTAAAGTTTGCTGCTATTAACATAGGGATGAATACATTCTTTCTGATTGGTGTTTCAGGTTTCTTAGGATATATTCCAAGAAGGGGGATCACTAGTCAAATGGGGCAGTTCCATTTTAATTTTTTTAGGAAACTCCATATTGTTTTCCCTAGTGGCTGCACCATTCTACATTCCCACCAGCAGTGTACTAGGGTTCCCTTTTCTCCACATCCTTGACAGCACTTGTCATTTGTTGATTTGTTGATGATAGCCATTCTGACAGGTGTGAGGTGATACCTCATTGTTGTTTTAATTTGCATCTCTCTGATGATTGGTGACTTTTGAGAATTTTTTCCTATGTTTCTTGGCCATCTGTAAGAATCTCAGAGGGAAGGTGGGGGTGGAGGGTGGGTGGGGAGAAATTAATTGGGAAATTTATATGCATATATGCATAGCCAATGGACACAGACAATAGTGTGCTGAAGGCCTTGGAGGGGCAGTTCTAGGGTGGAGTGGATCAAAGTGGGAAAAGGGGCACATATTTAATACTTTCAAAAATAAAGATACTTTTTTTAAAGGAAGAGGCAATAGGAGTTGATATACTAGAGCATCAGGAGGTCATTTCTCAAGGGCCTCAGGGAAATACTGAGGGAAGTATGTTGGGAGATAATGAAATGATTATAATCTCAAGACTGTATTCACTTGAGAGTGTTAGAGGCACCTCTCATAGACACCATAGAGGTGTCATCAGACAGCCCCCTGAGTCAGAGGGAAAGGGCTGTCCCCAACCTTGATTCTTGTCTTCTCATATAAAGAATTTATAGGAGAGAACTTGATTGCATTGTGATTGAGCCAATTTTATTAAAGCAATTAAAGCTTGCAACTTTATTAAAGAAGCAAAGCAAGCATATCTGTACATCTGGCTTATGAAGCACAGACAGGCTCTCAGGTAATCTGAAGAGTGAGTTGGGTGCGGTTCAGAGAGTTATATCGCCTCCTGTCTTTAGGTTTCAGAATTTCTCTGCTGAATATTTTGGTACAGATTAATTCTCAAGGTCCCTTTTTACTTTGTTGTGGCCTTCCCAGACAGAATTCATGAGAAGCACTTGGCAACTTTATCTTGCCAAGCCATGAGACTGCTGGCTTTTCTGCTCAGGGAGTAAAACTGCCCCCTTTCCTCTCCCTTCTTCCCCCTCCTTTTCTGAATACTCCTTAGGAAGGTTTTTAACCATTTGTTCTCCTGTCCCTGGCTGGGGAAGATAATGGCTTGTTAGTTACAAGCTGGCTGCAAATTGCCCACACTGTTTGGCCTTGTTTGAAGTTTCCTGTCTCAGTTTCCCTATCCCTCTTGTCTTGGAATTTTCCTAGCACCTTACTGCCCTGTAGCTAGAGGACGTATAACAAAATGAATAAGAATGTAAAATCAGACTGCCTGGGCCAAAGCCTGGCCGCTCCATTACCAGTGTGATGTTGGCCAATTCTTTTCATTTCTTTATGCCTCTGTTTTCTTTTCTGTGAAATGGGGATGATGTCATTATGAGGATGAGTGTGTAGTGTGTTTAGTGTGAGGGGTTTTTTAAGCACTACAATAACATAGAACTAATTTAATGTTGACATTTATGTTGAAACTCAGTTTACCAAACACTATGCAAATTTAACTTCATAGTAATCTGAAAATTGTTTCCCTTATTATCTTCATTTCACTGGTGAAACTGAGGCTTAACAACTTCCAGTAACTTTCCCAAGATCCCAGGGTATATAAAGGCTCAAAATGATTTCTTGTAATCCTGAAACATTGATCCATCCTTATCCAGTCTGTCTGAAACCTGGCACTTAAATATGATTATATCCTCTTGTATCTTGAACTGTGCAATCCCTAAGAAAAGTATAGGAGAGGAGGAACATTTTACAACTCTCCCCATAGTTTATACTCTCAACTCATTTGAGATCTGAAACCCTCTGTGCTGTTAATCAGCAGCATAGTATTTTTATTTTTTGCCCTCACCTTTCTCTACCTTTATCAGAAACTTCTAAAACATATCACACCAAAAAAGTTATGTCAATTATCTTATTGATATTGCCCCAAAAAATGATATACTAAAAGCTAAATCTTCTTTATTATGTCTACATTAACCTAGCTCCTTTCCTTTAGTATTAAAGTCACATTAAACAACAAGACAGTAACATTCATAATTCAGACAGCATGCCCAGTGAGATGAGTCTAATTGTAAAAAATGTATATTAAGCCTCAAAGCAGGCATGCTACAGCCAAGTTCAAAATGTCCATAGTTCTGTTCCAGACATTCCACTACAGTAGCTCAAAATGCAATAGCACATAAATATGAAAATGCCACAGACAATTCAAGGGAGACAGGTGTTAAATTATGGGAATGTGCATTGTTCATATGGTATTTATGTCTTTCAAGTTTGTTTGACATTCTAGAAACAATGTGGCTGGGACTCATGAATAAAACTGAAAAAAATTATTTTCCTTATTATTGTATTTTTTATCATTCTTACTTTCTATTGGGAAGACAAGTAGAAATAAATTCATCTATGTATTTTACAAATACACACATAGGGAAACCAATTAGTGAGGTAGAACACTTTTTACCTTTATAATTCCTAATTACTTTTTCTCTGAATTCTGTTGTTTCAAGTGGCAAAAATCTGTTTAGTTACCTTGAAATGGAATTATTATATTGCTGGTAGTAATCAGAGAATGATAAATAAAGGCACACAGGGAACTTGAAATAATAATAATAATAAAAATAAAATAAAAGTTACCTCCTTCAGGAACATCTTAGACATTCTAATGTGGTAATCCATAATAAAGTTTATTTGCCAGTATAGAAAGATGTGGGTTTCATTTACTAAATAGTTCTAAAAGAAACCATCATTTTGAATAGATAAAATATATGCTTATAAACATATACACTGGGGATAAAATTAACTGCTCATATTTAGTAAATGGCTCTTCCTCTGCATTGCAACATAGTTCAATTTTTCATTTAATCTAGTCTTCATTATAAACTGGGTGAGTTATGCCAGAAGTGTGGGTTGGAGGAATTTTAATTAGTTCATTCTTAGGAGAGAAATATATTGTATAGAAAGCTAATTTAATGCTGTAGTGTGTTGTAAAGTTTGAAATATATATATACACATATATATATTCAAATATGAAATGTAGTTTATATACCTATATATTTATATCCTAACATAAAATACAAATACAGGGTGTCCTCAAAAGCTGTATACACACATTAACAGCTGATTTCTATTACATTTTGAAAATGAAATATATTTTAATAAACACTGTCTTTATAATCATTCAAAGTGTGTATACTTTTTTTTGGAACACCCTGTATATTGATTTAAATGAATCTTATTGTCACTAATCAAAGTAATGGTGATTTGAGACCATCCTCTAATGATGCTAATAGACAATGTGGTTATATTACTTTTAAAGGCGATGCCCAGTCTTCAAACCAAGCTTTAAACTATAGTAAGTTCATTTGTGTTAGGCTCTAAAGTCATTTAAGCTAGCAATGTATCATTTAAAAATGTACCTCTTCTAAACAATCAAATAGTAAGTCATTAAACAGATTAATTTACAAGTACTGAAGTATTTTCAAGCATCTTCTAATTATCCTACACTTTCCTGCTTATTCTAGGATAAATAAAGAGAAGTACAGGTCTTTTCTACAAGGAAATTGTAATTGATAGAGATAACACATGGGAAAAACTAACAGAAAACAAGAAAATAGCATGAAGGTATATTAAAAAAAAAAAAGTGTGTGTAGTAAATTTGTGTAATTAGCACTAGTCTCAACAAACAAAGCACTGAATATATCCCTGGAGATTACAGTAAGGAATGACATATTTGAAGAGCAAAGAATTATGCATCAATTGAAAAAAGACAAATAAAGGAGACAAATGGATCAAAGATTTATTTTTCTTTTAGGTATAGAAAAACTACATTAACTTTAGGCCAGGAAAGAAGAAATCAGTAAAGAATGAGAAACACCTGGCATTAGAAGAACAGGAGCAAGGGCTTGCATTCTAAACAAATGGAACACATGTCTTAGAAAAATGCAGTAGATACAAATGAAGAGCGATTCTGAAATGTGCTTAAAATTTAAATTTCAAGGGCATATTGAGACTTTCAATTTCAGAACAATACAAGCTGAATTAGCATGGCATCCGTATACTAAAAGCACATAGAAATTATGCATAAATGATCTGACTGCTAAAATTCTAAGTAGGATCACAAGAACTCAATTTCAATCCAAACATCTCAGTAAAGTGGAACACAGTAAATGTTTGGGTAATACAGTTATTGTGACTTGGGTGATATGTGGACAAAGATACCCCATTTGTCTCAAAATAGTCCCTAGACTAAAGATTTTGCATTTAATGCATACAATAAGTTAGGATGTTAGGCCTTTGTCTCATTACAAAAGAAAACTCAAAACATATAATGTCAATCCTTTGTAGGGGAAGCACAATTAGGAGAAATAGAGGGGGAAAAACTTGACTTTTAAAGAAATACTGTTCTTTGTTTATTGATTTTGTCTTATGCTCTGTGTAGGGAAAAAGTTTCACTAATAAGAAATAAACACACACACATACACACACACACACACACACACAGATTTTAGACCCTGTTTTAATATTATACATATGTCATTAGAAAGAAAAGCTGTTGAATTAATGTGAAAGTATTTAGTCCCAGCCTATTATGCACTTAGTTCTATAAATCAGGAAGCACAAGATTCCCATGGGAAAATAATTTTCTTTGAATAAATATTTCCATTTCAAATAAGCTAATTATAAGAACATATAAAACAGAACTATGTAGCAGAAATAATAAACTAGAGGATAACAAGCCCCAAGGAATTAAAATAATAGAACAAAAGATACAAGAGATACTGCAACAATTATTTTACATGATTAAAAGGTTCAACAGAGCAAGACAAAAAAATATAACAAGACACTATAAAAAGTATAAGTAGGAAGTAAAGAAAAGAAATTCTATTAATAAAATAAATCTAAAAAACTATTAAGAGGTTCACAGATTAAACTCAACCTAAAAATAATTCATTAACTGGAAAATGCATATTAGGTAAATAAAAAGCTTAAAATAAAAAATGAAAAACATCAAGTAAGCTTCCAATGAGTAGTGTCTTCAATTACATAATGCCAAGTACAAAAATATAATTTTTATCAGTGAATGAGAAAAAACTCAACTATAAACTTCAGAAATTAGGCAGGAAAAAGCATAGTTCAACAGGAACCACAGGAGTTGTCTTCAAATTGTCAGATAAAATAATTTCAACATATAAATATTCATTTAAAATATCACTCTAGGATTATAAATATTCATTTAAAATATAATTTCTGGAAAGAAAAAAATATTGACTTGGAATTCAATAGGTGAGGAAAGAAATTACTTAATAATTCAGTAAACATAAGTTGTATTTTTGTAAAATTTAGCGGTAAGTATACTACTAATTTTATTTCAAGAATTTTTGAATGAGATTAAACTAAAGCAGTAGACAACATACTATAACAAGTGAAATAGGGGTAAGAGCTAAAATATTTTAAGAATGTTACAGAATTTACCAGGCGACTGGAAAATACACACACAGGAGTACTCGGAGATACGGGGAAAAAACCAGTTATTTTCAGATGTATTAGTGCCATGACTCAGGGGAGCCTGTTTCCAAATCCTGGGCAAGCCAATATGGAGGAAGCTTTCTCTTCACACCCTTTAGTGTCTTTGTTCCCCAAATATGGATCAGACTTACGGACGTTTCGTGAGCTTTGCAAAAAGCCCCGTATGTTGGGGCCGTGAGGCCACACCTAAAGGCCTGGACTGGCACCAGCGCTGATAACTCCCTCTGGGGGTTGTGGATGGTTCAGGAATGTGCATTGGAGACATTAACTAGATACAGAGTCAGGCTGTTGGTCTCCCCCCAAAAAATATCTTATTTTCCTCATCAAGAACCATCCTGTCCAGGGGAACTCCGTGTGTCCCAGTCCAAAATTTCCCATTTCAGTTGCTAAGGGAGAAAACTAAGTCTTAATTACTGCTACAGAGGAGAGTTGGGAAATTGAGGAACTTTTGGTAGAAATCATTGTGGTCAGCAAGGTGGACTTTTTGAAGCAATATCTTGAAGAAAAGGCAGAAGAGCTGATTAAGTACAAGATGTTGCCCTGTTAAGTGACATGTTCTAAAATCTATCACATTAAAGTTATCAAAATTTCCCAGTGTGGATATTTACAGTGTGTAAAAGATTCAGAGAACTTTTTCAAAACTTTATTGTAGTTGAGTCCAAATTACACTCTCAGTCTACTGAACCTTAAAAAGTAAAAGTATATTATTTGTCTGCCCCTTTCCAAATTGCTGTTTATATTACTGCTGACTCCCCTGTCTCATAGGTAGATTTATGACCCAGACTGTTCAAAGAGAACACCTTACCACTTGGACAAAATGATTTGTCACATATCACAAGCAAAGACAACAAAAGCATACCCTGTGGTTTATTGCTGTAATAAGGGAAGAGAGAGCCATTTCTCTTTGGCAGTACTACCTTTTAAGAATAAAATAAACTTTGGGTTGTCAGTTCCCCAAGATTACATGGGACAAGCTCACCCATCGAAGCATTGATTTTGACAACCACCTAAGGATGAGAATACCTTTGTGGAAGCTTGGGATTCCAACCCACACATTTGACTGGTGCCCCATGCGTGCCTTCACAGACAATGTGCAAAACCTTCTGTAGACCATGGCAGAACATGTCTACAAATAGTTAACTTAACTCTGCTGGATTTGGAAAAGGCACATAAGTTTGAACACTTCAGCACACTGACCTATGGACAATAAATGGGAGGCTTTCAGCACCCAGCCTGGTTTTGTGAGATGCAGAAAAGACACAATTCTAAAGTACCGTTCACTCCCTAAAAGGGAAGAAAAGTAATGAAACATAAAAAAAGTCTGAAAGATACCCAGAATTCCTAACCAGGTTTACTGGTGAAGATCTTTCTTTCTTGAATTCAGTCAATAAAACTTGAGAAGGTGACTTCTACTTCAAATGAGGAGACAGAGCTGCAAGACTTCAAGAAACATGAAAAAACAAGGGAATGTGACACCACTAAAAGAACACAATAATTTTTCAATAATCAACTCCAAAGAAATAAAGATCTATAAAATACCTGATAAATAATTCAAAATAACTGTTTTAAGGAAACTCAGCAAACTACAAGAAAACTCAGATAACTTGGCAAAAGAAGAATATATTAACAAAATTAGTTAAAAAAAGATAGAAATCATAAAAAGAAACCAAACAAATTTTGGAGGTAGAGAATACAATGATTAAAATGAAAAATGCATGCCGAAACCAGTTTGGCTCAGTGGATAGAGCATCAGCCTACGGACTGAAGGGTCCCAGGTTCAATTCCGGTCAAGGGCATGTACCTGGGTTGCGGGCACATCCCCAGTAGGAGATGTGTAGGAGGCGGCTGATCAATGTTTCTCATCGATGTTTCTAACTCTCTATCTCTCTCCCTTCCTCTCTGTAAAAAAATCAATAAAATATATTTAAAAAAAAAGAAAAATGCAATATAGAACTCAACAGCAGATTCAATCAAGTAGAAGAAGGAATCTGTGAACTCAAAAACTGATTCTTTGAAATTATTAAGACAAAGAAGAAAAAAGAATGGAAAAATAGTATAAAAAGCCTATGGGAATTATTGACACCATCTGCCAGCCAACATCTATGCATTATGAGAGTCCCAAAAGGAGAAGAGAGAAAGAACGGGATACAATGTTTATTTAAAGAATGACAGCTGAGAGCTTTGCAAATCCTAAGTCCATAAAGACAAAGGTCTCCAAACAGAATAAATCTAAAAAGAAAAATTACACTAAGACATATTACAGTCAAACTGTCAAAAGTAAAAGACAAAGAGAGAATTTTAATAGCAGCAGGAAAAAAACAACAACAACTTGTCACATACAAGGTAAATCCCAAAATATCAGTGTATTTCTCAGAACAATTCTTGTAGGACAGGAAGGAATGAGATGATATATTCAGAGTTCTAAAACCAAAACAAAACAAAGCAAAAACAAAAACAAAAAAAACACACACCAAACCAAGAATACTTTCTTTAGCAAAGCTGGCCTTCAAAAATTAAAGAGAGATAAAGAGCCTCAAACAAACAAAAGCTGAGAGAGTACTTAACCACTAGAATTACTTTACAAAAATGCAAAAGGGATTTCTTGAAATTGAAATGCAAGAATGCTAATTAGTAACATAAAAACATACAAAAGTATAAAATTCATTAATGATGTTAAGTAAATAGTTAAATTCTAAAAAGTAGAAAAATTTCATACATATATAAGATTTTTACATTTAAAAATTCATTTATAAATGCTAACATATTTAAAAACAAATGAAAACAATAATTCTATATAGTAAAACTTTTAGGATATAGCTACTTCAATATTTTAAGGACATTTAAAACCTTAGTCTTATATTAGGAAAGAAGAAAAACTAAATACCCATCCCTTATGCCTCTAATTTAAGGGTTAAAAAAGAGAAAATAATATACCTCCTAAAAATTAAATAGAAAGTAGAAAATATATTATGATAATATAACGCAATAGAAAAAAATATAGTAGTAAAAATCAATAAAATGGAGAGAAATACAGTTGATATGGGCATACTAATAAAAAATTAACATATCCTCTAAATATGTACATCTATTCCTCATATATTAAGAAATGTCTTGTTTATATACATGAGAATATTTGTGGAATAATTATGTTAACGGCATTTTTGGTGCTAGAGGAAAAAACATTACTTTGTTGAATAGAAGGGTTACTCTATTTCTTCAAAGTAACACTAATAATCAATGAAGAGAATCAAGGATTATTGCATGTATCAAGATGGACAAGCCTCATAGACTTCTCTATAGATTTTGAGTGATGAGAACTTTAAAGGTTTCAAACTAATTCTGTTGTTTTGTGTGTGTGTGTTTTTAATGAGAAACAAAATTTAAAGATTTTAAGTCATCCAAGGTTATGTAGATTTTCTAGGATAAAGTTTAACCAACATGTAGTGCAACTTGAACTACAAAATGAAGTGTGTTTATATTTGTGTGTGGGGAAGGGAGGCATTTATATAGCTTGATGAGTTATGTAATATTAATAATCTCAATTATTTCTTTATGCAGTGGTATCTATTTTATAATTATTTCAATTTTTGAATACCATAATTGTGGTACTTTTACACTGAACCTATATTTGTTAAAGTATAACAGAAATTTTAAAATGTCCCCATCATATATGTACAAATTGATAAGATCACATATATAAATATAAACACATTCAGAATCAGATCATTACCTGAATACCTGAAAACCCCTCCTTCTCCTCTGATATCACTAAGTACACCCTGTTCTAAATTCTAATAAAATAAGTGAGCTTCACTTCTTTTTGGGGGGGAGAACTTTAAATATATGAAATATACAATATGTACTTTTTAGCTTTTGATGTTGTCCTCTTAGGATCACACCTACTTCCTTTCTTACTCTCATTTTTTGCTGCCGGCAACAAATAATCTGTCCAACATTAAAGTAATTTTGTCATTTTGAAAATGTCATATAAATGGAATCATGCAGGATACATTCTTATGTTATCTGATATGTTATTTAGCACAACTTCCCTAAGCTCCATCCAGGTTGTTGCATGCATATTCTCATTTTTTTTAGAATGTGTTTTGTTCATTTTCTAATTGGAGTGTTTCCTTTTTTTCTTGTGAGTTCTACTAGTCTTTTATCAGATAATAGAGGCCTGATGCACGAAATTTGTGCAAGAGTAGGCCTTCCTTTCCCTGGCTGCTGGCATCAGCTTACCTCTGGCACCAGGGACACGGGCTTCCCCCGCAGCCCCGACTTCTTCTGGAAGGTTGCCCAGAAAGATGTCCAGAAGGACTTCTGGTCTAATTAGCATATTATGCTTTTGTTAATATAGATGTAGTTTATAAATCTTATCATCCAGTCTACAGGTTTTCTTTTCATCCTATAAATAGTCTTTCACATTCCAAAAGTATTTTTTTCTGAAATTCATGTTATCATGATATGGTATTTTACATTCATTAATTTTGAATTTTGACCAAGTTTACATGCCTGTATTAAACTCAATTTGGTCATTTTGGATTAAATCCCACTTGGCTGTTTTTTTTTTTTTTTTTAATATATTTTGTTGATTTTTACAGAGAGGAAGGGAGAGAGATAGAGAGTTAGAAACATTGATGAGAGAGAAACATTGATCAGCTGCCTCCTGCACACCCCCTACTGGGGATGTGCCGTAGCCAAGGTACATGCCCTTGACCAGAATTGAACCTGGGACCCTTCAGTCTGCAGGCCAACATTCTATCCACTGAGCAAAACTGGTTAGGGCAACCCACTTGGCTGTTTTATATAATTATTTTTATAAACAACTGCATTTTATTTGTTAATATTTATTGTATTAAGACTTTTTAAGTCTGTTTTTTTGTTGTTGTTGTTATTTTTTTCCTTAGTTCCCCCCATCCTAGTGTTTTTTTGTTTGTTTGTTTGGGGGTTTTTTTGTACTTTCTGTTTTTAATTTGGTATTTAGGGTAATACTTCTCCATAAAATGAGTTGGAAATTAATCCTTCCTCCTCTTTTCAGGGTGAGCATTTTTTAAACTGATGCTAGTTCATCTTTAAAGGTTTGGTAAAACTCTCCACTGAAAATTTGTGTCTGGAGATTTCTTTCGATGAGTTATTCTATTTCAATACCCTATTTCTTAGTGTTTATTAGGACTATTCAGAGTATCTATTTCATCTTGGTTGAGTTTGGATAGTTTCAGTATTTTAAAGAACTGGGCCAAGTATAGGTTGTCAAATTTATGAGCATAAAGTTATTAATAACATTATTTTATTTTAATAACTGCAAAATCTGTAGTGCTATTCCATTTCATTCCTGATGCTGGAACTTTGTAACTTATATTTGTCAGAATTGTTAGAGTTTTATCAATTTTATTACTATTTTGTAGAACCAGCTTTTTATTTTATTGATTTTTAAAAATTGTTTTTCTATTTCCAGTTTCAGTGATTTTTGTTCTTTCATGTTTTCCTTCAATCTCCCAACTCTGAGTTTTGCATTTTTCTTATAATTTCTTAAGGATTTAAATTATTATTAACTTTTTTCCAATACATATATTTAACACTATAAATATCCCTTGCACTGCTTTAGCTGCACTTTATTCATTTGACAGGCTGTATTTTCATTCAGTTTTATGTATTTTTTCAAATTTCCTGTCAGATTACTTCATTGATCCATTCTTTATTTCGAAGAGTTATATAATTACCAAATGTTTCAAGATTTTTCTATTGACTTCTTTTATTGATTTTTAATTTGAGTCCATTATAGTAAGATTACATATTGTGTATTGCAACATTTTGAAAAAAAAATATTGAGATTTGATTTATGACCCAGAATGTAATATATTATGGTGTATGACCCACAATTGCATGAAAAGTTAATGTATTCTGTGTTATTGGATGAAGTATTCTATATGTGTTGATTAGATTTTATTGGTTAATGGTGTTTTTGAGTTCTATATTCTTGCAAATTTTCTTTGTAAATTCTATCAGGTGTGGATAGGCTGGTATTGGCATGTCCAACTATAATTTTGCATTTTTATATTTTCCTTTCAGCTCTATCAGTTTTTAATCATGCATTTTAAAGTTTTGTTGTTTTGTGCTTATGCAATTAGGATTGTTATGTCTTCCTGGTTGATTGATTATTCTCTATGTGTAATGGTTTCCTTTGTCTCTATTAATTATTTTCCTTTGGAGTTTATACTTTCTATTATTTTCCTTTGATTAGTGTTTATATGATATATATTTTTTCATCCTTTAGTTTCAAATTATTTGAAGTTATGTTAGTGCTTTAGTCTGACATTTATTGTTTCCTGTGTCTCATTTTTCATCCTCTGTGCCTCATCTTTCTATATAGCTCTTCTTAATTTCCTATAGGTTATGTGAATGTCTTTAAGATTCTATCTTGAATTTTTAATAGTATTCATAAATATATTGCTTCATATGGTTTCCTATTAGTTTTCTAGGTACTACAATATACATATATAACATATTTGTCTATAGTTATTGATGTTTTAAAAAGTTCATTTATGAAGTATAAAAAGCTCATTTTCTTTTAAGTCCTTTACCTCAATTTTAGTTATTTTATTTTTCAGCTTTATAAATTCCAATTTACTTCCTTTTTACAACTGGTAGTCTGTTGTGATTTTCCTTTTTTATATATATATATATAAAGTTGTTTCAAGGGAATTTGTAATTCCTCTTAAAGCCTTTCATGATAGATGTTTTCTTTCTAGATAATTCCAATATTTGATTTAACTTGGTGTTGTCATTAATTGATTGTCTCCTATGATATTGCTGGTTTCTGATATAAGGAGTTATTTTTCCTTTGAGAGAGAGGAGAGAGAGAGAGAGAGAGAGAGAGAGAGAGAGACATCAATGTGAAAGTTAACATCTGCATGCCCCTTACTGGGGATTGATCCATGCTGGAGAGGTTGGTCCATCCTTGTTGCTTGACACAGTCGCTACAGGGTAGAAACATCTGCACAGCATATGTTTCAAGGGACCTGGCATAATGTTCTTAATATGTTTGCTCCCCTTCTTAGCCCTATGAGGGCCACCTCCCCGAGAAAGGTTTTTTTCCCCAGGTGGGGATTTTCCTTTTCAGTTAGGGATTAACAGGACTAAGGAAGGGAATAAATCAGTAAAACCCCTTAACTAAGTGCCAGGCGGTAGTTAATCACCTTAATTATGAACAATCACCCTTAAGCTACATAATCTTTACTTAGGATAATCTCCCTCAGTTACTTCCTTGTAGCTTAACAGAACAGTAGAGTAGTGACCTTGGAATGGAGATAACTAGCCCTAACCTTTAGAATAGAATGGATAGGATTAAACTCAACAGAACGAGATGGAGATGGGATTTATGGCAAAGGTCAGATAAACTATGGATATGAAAAAAGGAACTGTAGAAGGTTAAGGGAGGACCCAAAACATACCATGATGTGACTATAGAGGCATGCTTATAGGATCAAATGGTATAAATACAGATGTAACAGGAGAATAAAGAGAGAACCTGGCTGGAGAACCTAGTTAGAGAACCTGGCTGGAGAACCTGGTTAGAGAACTTGGCTATGCTGATCAACTGAACGCTGTCTCCATGTTTTTCATTCTTCCCCAACTCTGTCCACACCTTTGGGAACCCCTGGACCTGCTGGGGTTGGACCCCAACAGATTCCATAACCCTGGAAATCAAACCAGCAACCTTTTGGTGCACGGGATAATGCCCAACCTGCTGAGCCCCACAGGGCAGGAGATATCCTAAAATTTTTTATATTATATGATAGACTCTTAATTTTATTTAATTCTCTGGTTTAGGAAGTGGGGAAGCAGAATGCTGAGTCCCAAACTGTGTTGCCGCAGCTCAGTTTCCCACAATTCTCTCTGGGTAAAGAGATAGAGGATGGAAACAGTGTGCTCACTAGTTTCACCTTCCTTTGTCTCATTGCTGTTGGGTGATGATGCAGCTCACCACTGGACCCTCCCAGTAACACTACATCTGCAGGCAAATATGAACATTCCTGTGTTTGCCCAACAGGAAATAGAAGATCAACTCCCTGCTCAATTGTGCTGCATCTACTTTGGAAGGAGAATTAAGAATACCTGTGCTTCTGAAAGGACAGAACAGGACTGATAGCTGTGTCCCTAACCCCTCTTCCAAGAAAAAGCCACAGAATGTATCAGTTACTCAGCCTGCCCTTATCTCAGCCAATAGGAATGCAAGGGAAAACAAACTCAAGGCCAAAAGTATGCTAGCTACCCCCCTGTCTTTGTGTAACCAGACCCTAGCTGCACCCTGCCCTTGCATCACTAGCCCCCAGCCCTCACTCAACCAACCGGAACCGGCCAAATCAGTGGTCCGAGTGTGCCCCCACCCCCTGACCCCAAGCCCTATAAATTCTTTGTTCTCATGGGACTCGGGGCTCTATTGCACCCTATCCCTGCGTCGGTAGGGAAGGCAGAGGGACCAGGCCCCAGGCTTGAATAAAGACTCTATGCTTTTGCATCGGACTTGGTGCTCCCTAGTGATGTCCTTTGGGGGATCTTGAAATCTGGGCATAACACTTCTGCTGGTTGAGGAATGGGTAACCAGCTAATACTATCTCAGCAGGAGAACTGGGCAGTGGATGGAAGATCACCTGCCTTCTATGTGTTCCCAACACTAACTCAGTAGATGATTTCCACTGGCCAGAAGTTGGATGGTTAGCTCTTTGTTCATCCAGAAGACTCAGTCAGGTGGGTGAATTGGAGTGATGTCAGTTTAGGAACAGAAAACTAGCTCCTTGTTCCATTGTGCCAGCGCCTTCAGTGCTGGAATGGGAGCACAGGTATGTGCTTCCACTGACAGGTGGGTGGGGTGGAAGTTCAACTCTACTCCACTGGAACCACAGGGGTATGGCTTGTGTTTTTCCTTTAGTGTTAGGTTGGAGGAGGGTGAGTATTGGGAAAAAGTTTTCCTATTGTCAGGTTATCCCTTTCTTAGAGTTTTGGCTAGAAAAGCTTTTCTTGGAGCATTTTTCCTCCTTGTGTCTGTTGGTGGATCAATGTCCTGTCTAAGGTACATGGGAGGCAAAAAGAAAACAGGGAACTCACCTCCATGTCTTCCCTAGGGTCTTATGATGCTTAGACTGTTGGCCTTTTTTGGGTGTTTTTTCACCTTTTGAGATCCTTACTAAGTTTGTATGTTGTATTATGTTCAGGTTTTCTGTTTGTTTTTAGCTCTGAGAGAAAAGAGGTAAGGCAAATAAGGCTACTCCATTTTGGAAGATCATAAAATTTGCAATTGCATTTTATATATTGATCCTGGATACAATGACCTTGATGAATTTATTTATTTATCTAATAGTTTATACATTGTTATCTACTTCATATATATTCTTCTATTAAATCTTCAAACAATGAGTTTTATGTTTTTCCTCCAATCCATATTCTTTTATTTCTTTTGCTTAACCTTTTGATCTGCAGTATCATAAAAGTGATTAAAGATGGTAATAATGACAGTCATATTGATCTTCTGGGCTTTTGTCCTCCTATTTTTTGTTAAAGTGTTATTTACATACAATGAAATTTCTCACTTTTACATGTAAAGTGTTGAATTTGGTAATTGTATAAAATTGAACAATCACAAATACAACCAAAATATTTCCTATGCCATAAAAGTTTTTCTATTATCTCTTTTTAATGAAGTTCCTTTCTAAAGACCTAGCCCTGAGCAATCACTGATCTACTCTCTGTCACTATAGTTTTAACTTCCTTAGAATTTCATTTACTGTACACAGTCTATTTTATTTGCCTTCTTTCATTTTGCATAATATTTTCAAAATTCATCCATGTTGTTGATGTATTAATATTTTATTTCCTTTTGTTGCTCATTAGAATTCTGATATACAACAATGTGGCTATGTACCCACTCTTTTTTTGAAATATTTATTTTTTATTGATTTTAGAGAGGAAGGGAAAGGAAGAGAGATAGAAACATCAATGATGAGAGAGCATCATTGATCAGCTGCCTTCTGCACATCCCTACTGGGGATCAAACCCACAATCCGGGCATGTGCCCTTGACTGGAATCAAACTTGGGACCCTACAGTCTGCAGGCTGGCACTCTATCCACTGAGCCAAACCAACTAGGGCTCTACCCACTCTTTGATGGATATTTGGGATTGCTTTCATTGGGACTGTAATGACTATTCTTATATGAATATTAGTGTATACATATTTTTTAGTGGACATATATTTATTTTTTCTTAGATAAATAACTAAAAATGTAATGGTTGTGGCCAAAACTGGTTTGGCTCAGTGGATAGAGCATCGGCCTGTGGACTGAAGGGTCCCGGGTTCGATTCTGGTCAAGGGCATGTACCTGGGTTGCGGGCACATCTCCAGTAGGAGATGTGCAGGAGACAGCTGGTCGATGTTTCTCTCTCATCGATGTTTCTGACTCTCTATCTCTCTCCCTTCCTCTCTGTAAAAAATCAATAAAATATATTTAAAAAAATAATACTAAAAATAAAAATGTAATGGTTGTGTTGTATGGTGAATGTATGCCTTATTGTTTTTCTATTTGTACCATTTTGAATCCCCATCAGAGTCTCCCCATCTTTGCCAAAATTACATTGTGTGAGTGTGTCCGTCTTTTTTACTTTCAGTGTTCGTGTGTGTGTGCGTGTGCGTGCCCATGTATATATGTCTCACTATAGTTTTAATTTGTATTTCTATGATAATTAATGATGATGATAATTTCTTCTTTTTTTAAAATTTTGTTTTATTGCTTAAAGTATTACAAAGAGTATTACATATGTCTCCTTTTCTCTCCCTCCCGATAATTTCTTCTTGACTTATACAACATCCATTTACTTTTGTAAGATGTCTGTTTATAGATTTTGGCAGTATTTTTATTGGATTATATGTCTTTTTATTATCTAAGTCCTTATAGATTCTGGATACAAGATATTTAATGAACATTTGTTTTATAAAATTTTTCTGCTAGTCTGTGACCTATAGTTTGCTTGTATCAAGTATCTTAGAAAAAGAAAAAGGGCTTGATCTTGATGACATCCATCTTATCAATTAACTTCAGGTACAATTTGTGTACTTTTGATATCATTTATTGAATATTATTTGCTGTCACAAAAATTCTATTTTCCTCTAGAAATTGAATAGTTATAATCTGTATATTGAGAACCATTGTTAATTTTAAATTAATTTCTGTGAAAGTAAAAAGAAAATGTGTTGTTTTCTTTTCTGTATAGATACTTACTTATTCCAGCAACATTTGTTGAAAATATTCTGTTTTCTCTATTTAACTGCTTTGGCACATCTGTGAAAAATCAATTAACCATATAAGTGTAGATCTATTTATGGACACACTATTCTGTTCTACTTAATTGTATCTGTCATTATGCAACTATCACACTGTCAGGATTCATGTAGTTTTAGTTCTTAAAGTCATCTAGGTAAGTCCTTCAGCTTTCTTCTTCTTTTTCAAAATTGACTCCACTATCGTAAATTCTTTGTTTTTGTATAATAATTTGAAAAATGGTTTGTTAATTCATTCAAAAAAGAAGGAATAATCCAGCATGGCTCAGCGGTTGATTGTTGACCTATGACCCAGGAGATCATGGTTTAATTCCTGGTTGTGGCATATGCCCTGATTGCGGACTCCATCTCCAGTGTGGGGCTTGCAGGAGGCAGCTAGTTAATGATTCTCTCTCATCATTGATGTTTCTACCTCTTTCTCCTTCTCCCTTCCTCTCTGAAATCAGTAAAAATTTACTTTAAAAAATAAAGATTTAAACATTATGAACCAACTTGACCTGTCATTTATAAATCAAAATTTCAACAACTGCAGGAAACATATTACTTTTAAGTTCACATATAATATTCATAATATAGGTCACATATTGGGTTATAAAATATGTAAAATACTTGAAAACATTTAATCATATGCAAACTTTAAAATGTTATAAATGAAGTGCAAATTAATATTTACCAAATAACCAAATATTTGGAAATTGGGCAACATATCACTATAAGGTAAACCATGGGTCACAAAAGATATCACAAAATGGCAAAGTATTTTAAACTGAATTATACTAAAGAGACATATCAATTTTGTGGGACATGTGCTAAGAGGGTAATTCCTAGGTTCAAAGCTCATATAAAAGTTTAAAAATAAGAACCTAAACCCCCAAATTAAGACATTAGAATGAAAGACTCAACTAAATTAAAATAAGTTGATATAAAATAATCAGAGGAACAAATGATTATCCTATCTAATAAAAGAGAAACATGTTAATTAGCGTACGACCGCTACCCTTCCCATTGGCTAATCAGGGAGATATGCAAATTAATTGCCAGCCAAGATGGCGGCCAGCAGCCAGGCAGCTGGAAGCGAACATGAGGCTGGCTTGCTTCAGTGACGGAGGACTCCAATGTTCCCCGCCTGCCTTGCCGGACTCTGAGCTTGCAGTTTGAAACATTGTAACAAATATAGAAGCTAAACAAAACCCCAGAAACCTGCTTTCAGCCGGCTGGGATCTCAGAGCTGGAGTTATACATTGTTTCGATTATAGAACCCAAACAAACCAGTTACCTGCTTTCAGCAGCAGAGGCCTCAGAGCTGGAGCCAGAGCTAAAGCTGGCCCAGAATAAAAAAAAAAAAGAAAAAAAAGGACCAGTCAGGAGTTTCAGTCACCTGCCAGCCTGAAAACAGCCCTCAGCCCCTCACCCAGATGGGCCAGGCACCCCAGTGGGGACCCCCACCCTGATCCAGGACACCCTTCAGGGAAAACCAGCCAGCCCCACCCATGCACCAGGCCTCTATCCTATATAGTGAAAGGGTAATATGCCTCCCAGCACTGAGATCAGTGAGACAGGGGACAGCGCCCAAACCCCCTGATCGCCCTGCGGCTCTGTGTGTGACAGAGGGCTGGGCCACAACCTCACTATCTGCCCTGCTCTGTTCGTGACAGGGGAAGGAGCCCCTATCTCCTGATCAGCCCTGCTCTGTGCCTGATACGGGGGAGCTCCCCAACCCCCTGATTGCCCTGCAGCTCTGTGTGTGACAAGCTGTAGCACCCCAACCCCCTGATCCGCCCTGCTCTGTGTGTGACAGGGGGCTGTACCCCAACTCCCCTATCGGCCATGCTCTGTGCGTTGACAGGGGGAGCTCCCCAACCCCCTGATCGACCCTGCTCTGTGCATGACAGGGTATGGAGCCCCAACCCCCTTGATGGGCCCTGCTCTGTGTGTGACAGGGGGTGGCGCCGCAACCTCCCTATCGACCCTGCCTTGAGTGTGACAGGGGGCGGTGCCCCAACCCCCCAATCAGCCTTTCCCTGAGCGTGACTGAGTGTGGCATCGCAACCTCACAATCCGCCCTGCTCTGTGCATGACAGGGGGTTGCGCCCCAACTCCCCAATTGACCCTGCTCTGAGCCTGACCAGGGGCTGCACCTAGGGATTGGGCCTGCCCTCTGCCACCCGGGAACAGGCCTAAGCCAGCAGGGCGTTATCTCCTGCGGGGTCCCATACTAGAAGAGGGCACAGGCCAGGCTGAGGGACCCCCTCTTCCCCCCCTAATGCACAAATTTTTGTGCACTGGCCCTCTAGTATTTTATAAAATGACTACCGATTAACAAGATAATCAACAAGTTAAAAATTGTCCTTGACAAAGGAACAATTGATAACAAATTGACACCCTCGCCAAATGATCAAATGTAAAGAGAGAGAGAAAATACAAATTATCTATATCAAGATTGAAGAGGAATAGATCCAACAGATGCCAGGGTGTTATCCTGCATCTAGAAAGGTTCAGGATTCTGGAAAAGGGCTATGCTTAAATTAATAAAGAGACTAGGTATGAAATATAAATTTGGAAGACATGGGGGAGCCAGGGAAGGCTTAGCTTTAGTAACTAAGTTCTCTCTGAATCTCTAGACCCAGGGCTTTTTATTCACACATTTTTGCCCTAAAGCAAAGCAAACACACATATCAAAGGTAAAGTTTGGTAAGCAATAAAGTATCAGGTTGGGGGAACAGCCTTTGGCTCTTCAGCTGTTTGGCCAGCAGCAGGTAACAACATGTAGATTTTCAGGTTTTGGGTAATGCCCTCAGCTGCCTGGCAGCACGCAATAATATGTATCTTCATCCCTGCTGAAGCCTCAAGGTCCACCAACCTTTTTATGAACTTCTTGCATTTATGACCTGCTGGAATTAGCCCCCAGCAAACAGATATTAAAAAGAGATTCCTATATAATATAAGAGAAACATGTAAATTGACCATCCCTTCACTATGTTCACTAGCCAATCAAGGTGAATGTGCAAATTAACCCAACAAAGATGGTGGGTTAATTTGCATACACAGGTGACAGTTGAAGGGCAGAAGCAGGAGAGCCAGAGGCTTGGAGGGCCGTGGCTCTCTCAGTTGCTCCCAGTGCGTGGAGCACCAGGAATTCTGGGAATAGTAGTTCTGGTGGCAGACAGATCTCCTAGACACTAGAGCAGCAATTCTCAACCTGTAGGCCATGACCCCTTTGTGGGTCGAATGACCCTTTCACAGGAGTCACCTAAGACCATTGGAAAACACATATATAATTACATATTGTTTTTGTGATTAATCACTATGCTTTAATTATGTTCAATTTGTAACAATGAAAATACATCCTGCATATCAGATATTTACATTATGATTCATAACAGTAGCAAAATTACAGTTATGAAGTAGCAATGAAAATAATTTTATGGTTGGGGGTCACCACAACATGAGAAACTGTATTAAAGGGTCGCGGCATTAGGAGGGTTGAGAAACACTGCACTAGAGCAAAGTGAACCTGGAGCAAGTTACTGTTGCAGTGGGGGATGGAGGAAAAGCAAAGATAAGCAAAGATGAGAGACATAAGTAAAATCAGAGTGTCTAGAAAAAAATTAAAGGGAAGATATCCTAAAACTTCCAGGAAATCTCCACCAATGAAGCAAAGAAAAAAAATGCCTCTATTATTGTATGAGCAACAAACCAAACTGGGGTGGGGGTCTCAGACAATTTGTTCATATGATTGCAAAGACAGACAGAAACTCCAGGATTGGAGAGGGCTCCCTGAGGGCTCCCAGATTGGAGAGGGTGCTGGTGGGGCTGAGGGAGTCCCACCCCACCCCCACCACCTCCCCCCTCCATGCACGAATCTTTGTGCACTGGGACCCTAGTAAGGAATAAGAAAATATTGTGAATGCCAAAGGCTGAGAATTTATTTTTACCAGAACTCTCTATTTTAAAGGCTTCCAGATTAGATTAGCTAATAAGGGGAACTCACATATTTTGGAAAGAATAGAGAATACCAAGCCCATTTTACTCACAAGGTTTCTCAGTGAAGATCATAAGCGGCAATGGACAAAGAAGTGCTCTCCCTTCCTGCCTCATGACTCACTTGAATTTCTGGCTACTGGTCTTTCTGACCAACAACAGACTCAAAATCACCACTAGTGCTTGGCTGAGGGCCAGCAAAAGTAGCGATTTCCACAGAAATAGTGGTTGAATCAGAGGCAACAATTTCTAGCAAATATATTCCACATACATAGTAGTTTCTTACCTCTGAATAAGTTCCTCTTTGTGGCATACCATTTCCATGCCTAGATCTGAGTATTTTCTTGGATTTCCCTTCAAGCTCTATTTTATGCACCCCCACCAGTGTTTTCAATGGCTCTGTCAGTGACTACTTTTCTCTTTCAATGATCTCCACTTCTAGACATTCATTGCCCCATCTTCTCCCACAATCAAATAAGCTTTAATTCCCATGTGAAATCTCTTTTTTCCTACAATGCTTACAGTGACTCTGTGAATTCTGATACTTAAAATTGGGATCGGGGGGTATAATAGTAACAATGTACTTGTGGGAACCCTAGTCAGAGTATGTCAGATGTTCAAGGCCAAGTTGAGTATAGGGGCCCTGTCCAGAGTACGCCGGATGTCAAGGCCAATCTGAGCAAGGACACAGCAATTGTACTGTATGCACTGTGCAGGTGTATCTTTCTATAACCCAAATACTGATGTCACTATTTGAAAAGAAATCTGTTTTGTCTGAGTTGGTATAAAGTGTATTACTGACCAGTCGGTAGAGGGCTGCTGTTTGTACAGTGGCTGCTTGGTTGGGCTACTTTGTTAGCAGTGGCTGCTGTGTTTGTGCAGCTACTATTGAAGACACTTTGAAGAACTGCTTTGTCTAATGGCTCCTTAGTAGCAATGGCTGCTTGGGCTGCAGTAAAGACTCTCTCATATACCTAGGACTTCTCATGTCTTCTCTGTCTAATAACTGGCATCCTAGGACCTGTGTACGCCACAGTTCTCTACATCATGAAAAAAATAGTATATTATGTGCTATCAATATTATTAGCCAATGTCTATTTTAATATAAGTATAAGCTGATAATATAAATAATTAATCATTTTATATCTCTATTTTAAAGTGTTTTGGGCATTTTAATTAGGTCAATATTAGCGCAGTATTAGTGAATTGCCACAGTAGCCATTTATTTCTGTATTCAGATAAATAGCAATATTGGTGTTTCTGACTGATGGTAGGCATGGGGATGGTCTATACACCTGACAATCACTCAAGGATGCAGGCTGAGATAGGCTTTTATACCTTCATTACAGCAATTCCAGTTTGCCCTCAATATTGACATAAAGCTTGAATATTAAAGAGGAGAGAAGACTGAGAAAGCACATAAGCTTTTTAACCATATTGGCCCCAAAATGTTACTCAACACATCTACTCCTCTGTCATTTATAACAACTATGATTCCATATACTTTAATTTCTCAGAAATGAGGATGGGAGGCTAGGGGGCTGGAAATATAGTTCTTTTTTAAATCTACACTAATAAAAGACAAACATGCAAATTGACCATACCTTCGCTACTCCTTAAACCACGCCCAACAGCCAATAGGAGCGGCTATATGCAAATTGACCCAACCAAGATGGTGGCCGGAAGCCATGGAGCTGGAGCAAGCAGGAGGCTTGGTTGCTCCAGTGATAGAGGAAGCCAAGCTTCCCACCTGCCGCAGCCGGCTCTGAGCTCCACTCAAGACAACAAAGTTTCAATTATAGAAGAAAAACAAACCCCAGATACCTGCTTTCAGCTGGCCATGGCCACGTAGCTGGAGTGAGCAGGAGGCTTGGGTTGCCCCTGGCAATGGAGGAAGCCAAGCTTCCCCCCCACCCTGGTCAGCTCTGAGCTCCACTCAAGGCTACAAAATTTCAATTACAGAAGGTAAATAAATCCCAGAATAAAAAAGAAAAAGAAAAAAAGGAGAGGCTGGGAGCTTCCATTGCCGGAGGGGCTTGGCCAGTCGGGAAGCTTGGCTTCCTCTATCACTGTCCCCTCAGGCCAGCCTGTGTGAGTTTTCTCCATCAGTTTTGGAAGAGATTCCTTCCATTCTGTAATCTACAAAAACAGAAACAAATATCAAGTATTTGGTACCCCTCTCCTCATACACAGTGGTATAAGACGGACCAAAAAAGCACAGTACTGTCTTCCATTATAAAAATAGATGAATAACAAACAAACAGCTGATTCATAGTAATAGTGGAATTCTGTAAGAAAACTCTAGAAGGAGAAAAATTCCTTGAGGAATCCCTCAGTCTGTTCTCCAACAGGAATTTCCTTGTCCTTTAATAGTATTCTCCAGATCCTTGCTTGCAACCTCTGGGAGAGTCATCTGGTTTGTCTGTTGTCCTCCATGACTACATCTAAAGTGGAGGTTTTGGAATGTATATGTTTTTCTTCATGCTCTTTGAAGTTTGTAGGCCAGAGTACTATTTTAAGGCTCAGTTATTCAAACAATTGTTGTTACAGATACCCAATTGTGGGGTCAATGTTATTCCTTCAGAATCACAGTAAGTTTCTGATTTACTCCCTTACAAGCAAGCCTATTTTTCATAAGCACATCGCAAATTACTTCCTTGGCACAATTCTTAAGTCTGCTTCATTCCTCGGTTTCCTTGGTATCAAGTCTTCCTTTCAGGACTTACACTAGTGTCATAGCTGCCCCTGCAAACATGGTGCTGCCACTTTCCTTGACTCTCTGAAGTACTGGCTTCTAAATTAGAGGATTAGCTAGCCACAGCCTACTTGCAGGAGGATAAAATAGTATCTGGAATTTTCAGCATCACTCATCCAGACAGTTTTTGGCTCCCACCAAGATACCTAAAATAGAAATTTCCCAAAAGAAAAGGTGTCTATTTGCTGAGAAGCCCCAGAGGGAAAATTTCTCCTCCATTTGTATATGGTGTAATTTAAAATTTATGCATAATAGTAAATAACAATCACTCTTTCCATTATCATCTGAGTATGCAATTTAAATAAAAATTATTTATCTTTAGCCATTCCATATACCCTTTAATATTTATCCTAGTTCTTGTGAAATTTATAGAAGTATAAACCACTACATTCTTGGGGGAGGGGGAGACAGGCTAAGTAAGTACAAAGACACTGCTTTTATATAATTCAATGAACATCATTTTCCATGAGAAGCATTCTGTTCCACTAATTATTTGATGTGTACCTTGTAAAGTATGTTCTTTCTTGGCTCCTCTGGAAAATAAAATAATTACATTTAAATCTTGAATACCTTTCCAGCTTTTATGCATCTTAGTTACTTTTCCAAAGTCAGATAACTCTATATTTTAAAATAAAAACTTGATATATTGTAAGGAATTTTGTGGTTGTAATGAGAATGCTAAATATAGACCAATTAGGTTGGCTTGGTCATCTTCTCTTTGATTTAAGCATCCCAAGGGCTGTTTTATGAACCTCTAAAGAGTATCATATTATGCTGGCTATAACGGTAACCTGTACAGTTTAACCACTAACCTATCTATTGAAATACTTTTTCTGTTATTTTTTTTAGAATCACATAACAGTTATTTCACTGTATGCTTCCTTTCCTAATTGTGTCTGTGCCAATTGTTACTGAATATTTAATAGGATACATTTTATTCTAATGCACTTCTTATTTCCTTTTGTGAATAAATTATCTTCAGGCACTAAAAACGTAAAAGTTTCAGCGGCATATTTGGTTTATAGCCTATAAATTAGAACAGTGTTTTGACAAATATCTTGTTAATTTATTTCTTATTGATAGGTCACCAATTTCAGTTTTAAATGCAGTATAAAATAAAAGAGCTAAAAAGTGTCATGTTAAATGAGAGTATGCACATTACCAAAGGTTTCTCCCTTTAATAAAAAGTTTTAGCAAATTCATTTCTACAAGTAGCATTTCAGATCTACTTGTCTAGCCAAACAGAATGAGATCAGGACTACAGGCTATAAACACCTGTCTCTATCATCAGTAACAAGTAACCCAGGGAAGAAATATTAATCAGAGGAAGCAAACAAATTCTAATTGTTTCAGAAGAAATAGCACTCTGAGTCTTTAACTGCCTAGCGAACATTCTTGCTTCCAAAGCATACTCACCTCACTAGTATGCTCTAGTGCTTCCAAAGTATACTCAAAGAAGTCCTAAAAAGTCCTCTGGGTCCTGATTTTAAGGTCATGGTTCCTGTGACCCCATCAAAGAGATGAAGTGTGTGTGTGAGGAAGAAATAGATTCAGAAATAACTTTCTTAATTATAGAACATTTATATATACCTAGAAATTTTCACATTCACACTGAAAACATTAAGACACAAAGTAAATACATTTGTTAGGTTGTCTTGTCTAATCTAATAAAAGAGAAACATGTAAATTGACCACACCTCTGATATGCCCCAAGCCATGCCCACCAGCCAATCAGAGCTACTTTATGCAAATTACACCAACCAAGATGGCGGCCAGCAGCCATGAAGCTGGAGCAAGCAGGAGGCTTGGTTGCCCTGGCGATGAAGGAAGCCAAGCTTCCTGCCTGCCCTGGTCAGCTGTGGCCTCTGCGCAAGGCAGCAAAGTTTCAATTATAGAAGATAAATAAATCCTAGATACCTGCTTCCAGCCAGTCTCCATTGGGAGCTTGGGTGGCTGGCCACGGCCAGCCTGCAAACATCCATCAGCCCCTCACCCAGGCTTGCCACAGCCTCATGGGGTGAGGGTCTCTGCTGGGGGGCTTGGAAAGCCTGAAAACAGCCATCAGCCTCTCACCCAGGCTGACCAAGCACCCCAGGGGGGACCCCTACCCTGGAGGGGCAGTGGCCAACCTGCAAACAGCCATCATCCCTCACCCAGGCTGGCCAGGCACCCCAGCAGGCCCCCCACCCTGATCTGGGACACCCTTAAGGGCAAACCAGCTGGCCCCTACCTGTGTACCAGGCCTCTATCCGATATAATAAAAGGGCAATATGCAAGTTGACCCCAACAGCAGAATGACTGGGAATGACTGGTCACTATGACACACACTGACCACCAGGGGGCAGACGCTCAATGCAGGAGCTGACCCCTGGTGATCAGTGGGCTCCCACATGGGGAGCTCTGCTCAGCCACAAGCCAGGCTGATGGCTGCCAGTACAGCAGTGGTGGTGGGAGCCTCTCCTGCCTCCTCAGCAGCGCTAAGGATGTCCAACTGCAGCTTAGGCCTGCTCTCTGCTGGCAAGTGGACATCCCCTGAGGGCTCCCGGGCTTCCAGAGGGATGTCTGACTGCCAACTTAGGCCCAATCCCCTGGGGAGCAGGCCTAAGCCAGCAGGTGGTCATCCCCTGAGGGGTCCCAGACTGTGAGAGGGCACAGCCAGGGCTGAGGGATCACCCTGAATGCACAAATTTTTGTGCACTGGGCCTCTAGTCCTATATAATAAAGCCTAATATGCTAAGTGTCCACTTGACCGGTTGGCTGTTCAACCAATCAAAGCATAATATACTGATGATATGATAAGGCTGCTCAACTTCTTGCTATGACGTGCACTGACCACCAGGGGCAGATGCTCTAATCAGTAGGTTAGCTTGCTGCTGGGGTTCAGCAGATTGAGGTTGTGCTAGACGGGCCAGACACGCCCTGGAGTCGTCTCACAGCCCCTCCCCAGCTGGCCAACCTCCCACGTCTCTCCCTGGCCCCGGTCATGCACGAGTGGGGTCTCTTGGCCTGGCCTTCACCCTCTCACAATCTGGGACCCCCTCAGGGGATGTCAGAGAGCCAGTTTCAGCCTGATCCCACAGGCCAGGCCATGGGACCCTACTGGTGCACAAATTTGTGCACCAGGCCTCTAGTTTTTAATATAAGCAAGAACATCATAGGTGTATCCCTATAAACAAACTGTTCTCTGCAGAGAACACACCACCTTTAAAACCCTATTCCTTTCTCATTATTTCTAGGGAGACTTAATATGTGTTATGAGATCTGGAATATTGGTGTGCCTACAAATCCTTCCAGGAAAGTTTATTTGTTATACTACCAACATTGATGATGAGTTTGTACAACCAAAGTACCTTATAATGGAAAGTAATATAAGAAATTATTGTTAAATCATTGTAAAAAGAAAACCTGATTTTTTCCAGTGTAGTGTCTCCTAATCCTTCACCTTTTATTCTCACTTTCCAAATCAAATAATTACTCAATTAATAAAATATAGTGTAGCAAATTAATTTTAATATATTTTCTTCATTAATGAAAAATCTTGTGAAAAATTAGAATGACTTCTATATATTATGCCACTGAATTATTTTATTTGGCAAAAGTTATCCACTAATAAATATTTTAAACACATTATAGAATGCATCTAATAAATTATGTTGCTATGGGAATCTTTTCTTTGAGTGTGAAAGGTTTACATATTTTTATAAGCCTGAATAAATGCCAGAAGTTAAAAATAATGTTATATTTCTTAAACAGTTGAATGTTAGTTTATCAAGAAGTATTTAAACTTCTATACAAGGAGGTTCTCTCCAAAAGTAAATATACTTCATTTTGTAGTTTGAACAAAAAGAAAATATTCTTCAAATAGATGAAAACGACATGCAGAGGTAATGTTACTTTACATAATAACACCTTGTTTTTAAATTTTTTTCAGGGACAAATTCCTATCCCATTTCATCTGTCAGTGTTTGATGATGTCCCATTGATAGGAAACATCTTGAATACTTGAGCTCTCAAGAAATTTAAAAAAATAAGGAATAGGACAGACAGAAGCAATCACCTTCATCACTAATGAGATAGGTATTAAAAATATGATCTAGTGGGCTTACTGATGCTGACACAGTTACTCAGTTACAGTGTCAATTGACTATTGTGGGAACCCCACCAAGGAGCATATCACTTGACTGAGAACAATTGAAAGCATATGCTTCATGAAGGCAGATGACTTCCCAGAGAAAGAACCATGATGAAGTATGTTCCTCATCCCAAGCAAACCTATAAGTTGGGTAACTCCTCTTTCCTGAATATAAATAAGTAATGGAGGTGAGTAAGACCAGGATTTTTATACTAATAAAATTATACTCATATAGGAGAAAACTTCAAGAGTGGAACAAAAGCATTTGCCCATATCATTCTACAGTTATGTAATAATAATTTTAAATTATTTTTACAAAAGCAATTTACTTAGGGCATAGTAACATCTCTGTAAATGATATAGGGATTCACTTAAAAATAAGGTACTTGGAGTCATTCCATACAGGACTCTTTGGGAGACTGAAGGGGTAGGTGAGGCCATTAACTATTCTCAAGGAAAATAATACAAATAGAATTTCTAGCTATTGGGCATTTGAAATATGGCCAATGTAATTAAGGGCTAAAATGTTCATTTGTTTTTAGTTTTAATTAATTTTTAAATTAAAAAAAAACCCACCTCTAATTAGTGTTTACCATATTAGACTTCGGAATTCTAAGATATCTCTAAGAATAACAGGAATTACTAGCCAAACTATGTCATAATTAATTCATAGTACAGAGACATATAATGAAAATCAATAACCAGAGGCTGAAAAATAGAGGATTCTGACTTCCTTGACCAGCAAGAAGTGTACACTAGGGTTAGAACCTAGCTAGTGAAGCTCAGTTGACAGATTATCAGTATACGGAATAGGTTAAGAGAGGTTTGGAGGAATATAAGGAACACAATGATTTTATAAAAGGTGTCCTATACAAGATCAGTATTAGAGAGTAAAAGATACACATTTCAAAATGGTTGGGATAACTGGGAGTGAAAGCAGGCCTCAGCCGGATAGAGTTAATTCTGAGAACAAGCATGGAGAAGATGGGCTCTCATATTCATTGAAAAACCTGCTCTTGGATACTCACATACCTTTACATCTTAACAGATTTTTTTTTTTTTTATTGAAAGTGTCTCTCATATGTTTCTGTTGCTGGCAGGAAAAAAATACTAAATAAATTATTATTCTTCCTTCTGTTTGTAATGCTCTCCCTGTAATTAGCCAGTTGGTGGAATTCTATGTATGTTGTAAGGACTGTCATTGCATATTACTTCTTGTAAATACTTCTTTAAGTCACAAAATGCTCTCTTCCCCACTCCAATAAATCACACTTTTGTCTAATTTATAACAGCCCTTTGCAATACCTCTGTGAACGTCTTTAAAATTCTAGTCCACAGATTTACTGATGACCTACTATGAGGCAGATATTGCACTAGGTAATGAAGGAGTACAAATATGTATATAACGTGATACAAGCTAACAGAGATTCATACTTGCGGTTGTGATTCCTTTGAAGAGAGAGTAATTGATTATATCCAAGAAAATTAGAAAGATCCCCATCAAATGTTATGTTTGAGCTAACAAAATAAAGAATAGGAGGCACTAAAGAAGATGATGTAGTATATATAGGAATTGTTTGGTCAGAGGAAATGAAAACTGAAAAGAAATAAAGCACTGAAAAAACTCCATAAACTATTGGAGAATTTGAAATATAGGCCCATATAAAATGTGCAAGTGAAAGAAAGAGAGAAAAGTTCAGTCACATAGGCTGGACAAGCATATTGAGGGCAATTATGAAAATGCTAAAATGCCTCTAGTCAAATTTTGATTTGATAAGTAAATATATTAATCCCTCAACAAAATTCTATTTTTTGATTTTCTGATTTCCTAATATTTTTAAAGCTATGGTTGAGTTATTTCTAAAGGGGCAAGGGTGTTGGAGAGAGAAATGAAAAGGAAATAATAAAAGAGATAGCTTGGCAAGGAATATACAAAGACTTTTGTTTAGAGTTAGTATATAGCTATATGATCTGAGGAACTGCCTCCTCAAAAGGTTTTATCTGTCTAGAGTTAAAAATAAAATAGCTAATTATTACTTTGGATAAAATAATTGATTATTTTCAAAAATCTACATTAGATTATAAATATACTAGATGCCTGGTACACAAAATTCATGGATAGCTAGGGTCCCTAGGCCTGGCCAGCAATCAGGGCTGATCTGTGGGGCAACCAGAAGGGCAATCAGGGCCCCTGCTGGTACTTGCCTTAGCCTGGTGCTGCCCACTCATCTGCTCCATCATCCCACCAGGGTCCCATTCTCATCAGGGCCCATGAGAACCAACAGAGCCTCCACTGCTGCCCACTGCCAGAACTGAGTCACGGACTCCCATCATGTTCTACGCCACCCTCTGGTGGTCAGCACACATCTAACTCCCAGTCAGTTGAACTCCCACCCCTGGGGACAATTTGCATATTAGCCTTTTATTAAATAGGATAAGACGAATTAATGTCCTTAGATTAGATGATGAGAACATTAGACACCAGGACTAAAGATAGTAGAAAGCATTAAAAGATAAATAAAAGGTATTCAAGATAAGAGAGAATTTTCATGTACCATCAATTTCCTCTAAAAGCTTGGAAAGGGAACATAAGCTATGAGGAATGAATGAAGCTGGATCCAGAGGGACATTAATATTTCATGAGTTTTTAACAATCATTTTCTGGGGGATTGAAAAAAAGTTTAGAGACAAGAATAGTAAAATGAGAATTTAGTTTATTCAGAAAAAAAAGATGGTACTGCAAAGAATCTCAAAGTTTGACAGTAAGAATATTTAAATAAAGGTCACCTATTACAGAATTTCAATTTATTTCTAATTTCTTTTTCTAACATAGAGCATTTATTAGAAGATACATAAATATAGATACACACATGTGTATATTGATACACACATATGTAAATATATATATACATATATACATATATATACTAAAATTTGTGCACTCGGGTGGGAGAGAGGGATACCTCAGCCCAGCCTGTGCCCTCTCGCAGTCTGGGACCCCTCGGGAAATAACGCCCTGCTGGCTTAGGCCTGCTCCCGGGTGGCAGAGGGCAGGCCTAATCCCTAGGCGCAGGCCCTGGTCGGGCTAAGAGCAGGACCGATTGGGGAATTGGGGCACCGCCCCCTGTCATGCACAGAGCAGGGTGGATTGGGAGGTTGCCATGCCACCCCCAGTCAAGCTCAGGGTAGGGCCGATTGGGGGGTTGGGGCACCTCCCCCTGTCACACTCAAGGCAGGGTCGATGGGGAGGTTTCGGCGCCACCCCGTGTCACCCACAGAGCAGGGCCAATCCGGGGGTTGGGGCGCTGCCCCCTGTCACGCACAGAGCAAGGCCGTTCAGGGGTTTAGGGAGCTCCCCCCTGTCACGCACAGTGCAGGGTCAATCAGGGGGTTGGGGAGCTCCCCCCTGTCATACACAGAGTAGGGCCGATAGGGGAGTTGGCACACAGCCCCCTGTAACACACAGAGCAGGGCGGATCAGGGGGTTGGGGCCCCGCCCTCTATCACCCACAGAGCAGGGCCAATCAGAAGGTTGGGGCGCCACCACTGTCACACTCAGGGCAGGGCCGATGGGGAGGTTATGGCTCTACCCCATCACACACAGAGCAGGGCCTGTGGGGGGGGGGGGCGCCACCCTCTATCACCCACAGAGCAGGGCCGATCAGGGGGTTGGAGCGCCGCCACTCTCACACTCAGGGCAGGGCCGATGGGGAGGTTATGGCTTTACCCCAGGGGTGGGCAAACTTTTTGACTCGAGGGCCACAATGGGTTCTTAAACTGGACCGGAGGGCCGGAACAAAAGCATGGATGGAGTGTGTGTGAACTAATATAAATTCAAAGTAAACATCATTACATAAAAGGGTACGATCTTTTTTTTTTGGTTTGTTTTATTCATTTCTAACGGGCCGTAGTTTGCCCACAGCTGCTCTACCCCGTCACAGACAGAGCAGGGCCCATGGGTGGGGGTTTGGGGTGCTGCACCCTGTCACACACAGAGCCGCAGGGTGATCAGGCCCTGTATCAGGACAGAGCAGGGCCGATCAGGGGGTTGGGGCCCCTTCCCCTGCCACGAACAGAGCAGGGCCTACAGGGAGATTGTGGCTCCGCCCCCTGTCACACACAGAACCGCAGGGCAATCAGGGGGTTTGGGGGCTGCCCCCTGTCATGCTGATCCTGGTGCCAGGAGGCCTCTCAGCTCTGCTGATCCCGGTGCTGGGAGGCATATTACCCTTTTACTATATAGAATAGAGGCCTGGTGCATGGGTGGGGGCCGGCTGGTTTGCCCTGAAGGGTGTTCTGGATCAGGGTGGGGGTCCCCACTGGGGTGCCTGGTCAGTCTGGGTGAGGGGCCGAGGGCTGTTTTCAGGCTGGGACTGAAGCTCCCAACTGCTCCTTTTTTTCTTTTTCTTTTTTTATTCTGGGCCAGCTTTAGCTCTGAGGCTTGGCTTCAGCTCTGAGGCCTCAGCTGCTGAAAACAGGTATCTGGCTTGTTCCGGTTCTATAATTGAAACTCTGTATCAACTCCAGCTCTGAGATCCCAGCTCTCTGAAAACTGGTTGCTGGGGTTTTGTTTAGCTTCTATATTTGTTACAATGTTTTTTAAACTGAAAGCTCAGAGGCCGGCAAGGCAGGCAGGGAACGTTGCAGTCCTCCATCACTGAAGGAAGCAAGCCAGCCTCATGTTCAGTTTAAGCTGCCTGGCTGCCGGCCGCCATCTTGGCTGGCAGTTAATTTGCATATCGCCCTTATTAGCCAATGGGAAGGGTAGCGGTTGTACGCCAATTACCATGTTTCTCTTGTATTAGATAGGATACATCAGTGATGGCGAACCTTTTGAGCTCGGCATGTCAGCATTTTGAAAAACCCTAACTTAACTCTGGTGCCGTGTCACATATAGAAATTTTTTGATATTTGAAACTATAGTAAAACAAAGACTTATATTTTTGATATTTATTTTATATATTTAAATGCCATTTAACAAAGAAAAATCAACCAAAAAATGAGTTCGCATGTCACCTCTGACACGCGTGTCATAGGTTCACCATCACTGATATATATGTATGTTTATACATATGTTTCTGTGTATGAATAGGTATGTGTATGTGTGTAAACCATCCAAGCATAGTCTCATTGCTTGTGTTTTCATGCTTGTTCTATCAGGATTGATAATATTAAAAAGTATGTTATAGGAAACATATTTGACTGCCTAATTCAATGTTCATTTTTCACCTCACCTCTTCCTAACACAACCCCAATCATGATTTGTGTTCCCCTCAGGTAAGATGATACTAACTCAAAACTAAAGCCAATCATGAATTTCTATTTCTCTTTCTTGGGATAATTTTGTAAATATAAAACCTGAGACAGGACTTGAGAATAGGTTCCAGACTCTTGTGAAAGATATTAGAGGTAAAAATTATTATTTTTTAAATCTAAATATTGTATTTAGATATTGTAAAGGTAAGGGTTCATTCAGCAGGCTGGCATTGATCAAACCCTGTACATTTCCAAGAAGGTCTGTTTTCAGGACTGGCCCTTGGCCTGCTTCTAGTTGCTGAGTTCTGAGTATTTGGAAAGTTCTGCCTGGAGGAAGTTAAAGGACAGGGGTGGGGGGGGGATGGGGGAGGAAGAGGAGATATCTGTGATACTATCAACAATAAAATGTATATTTAAAAAGTAAAAATAAAAAATAAATACAAAAAAAAAGAGTTTCTTTGTAAACCTGAGGCTTTGGGCCATCCTATACATGTATGACCAGGTAGTTTATGCTAACAATGTAATTTATGATGAATACCAGTTTCTGCTGTGAAGGTCTGGAGTCTGAACTGACTCCCAATAAAAATCTGGACCCAAATCTTCAATTGATCTTCATTGGCAATGCTAAGTGCATTTTGCTACACATTCTGATGAGAGAATTAAGCACATTTTTCAATCACACAGGGAAGGAACACCTGAAAATTTGTACCTGGTTTTCTGCCAAACTTTGCCCCACATGCTTTTCCCTTTGCTGATATTAACCTGTATTCTTTCACTGTAATAAACTACAACCATAAGATAACAGCTTTTGATCCCTAGAGTCTTGCTAATTAGTCATTGATCCTGAGAGTGGTCTTGGGTATCCCTGTGTCAAATGCTATGTCTAATGCTGCTATAGGTCCTCTTAAGGTCACTAGGTAAGTTAGCTTTAGAATAAAACCAACGGTGTGACAAATATAATTTTACACATTTTCTCTTTAGGACATTTATTTTTTCCTACTCTTAGACTATGTAGATTCAGTAAATAACCACATTTTATTACCACTGTTATAAACTCTAATTTATTGAGATATACTTCATATATAAAAGTTGCATTTATCTAACATTTACATTTGATGAGTCGGGATATATGTGCATACACCTGTGATACCATCACCACAACACAAGGTATTAAATCAATCATCTCTGAAAATTTTCTTGTGCCTCTTTGCTTTATTTTCTTTGCAGTAAAAACATTTAGCATGAGATCTATCCTCTCAAAACTTTTTTAAGTGCATAGCACCATATTGTTAACTATAGCACTATCTTGTACAGCAGATCTCTAGAACATTATCATCTTGTCTAACTATACCTTTATACCCAATTAGAACATTTCCCCATGTTTCTCTTCTCCATATTTCTTGGTATTTCTCTGTGAGTGTGACTATTATAGATACCTCATAGGAAAGGAATCAGATAATATTTGTCCCTCTGAAACTGACTTATCCCATGTAGCATAATGTCTTCCAGGTCCCTTATGTTGTTGCAGAAGGTAGGATTTCCTTCTCTTTCCTGTGAATTTACCACCTGGATTTTCAAAAATATTATTTTGGGTACTTTATTAGACAAATACCCTTAGATAAGGATGAAGAAAGACTCAAAGTATAATGGGTTCTTGCAAATGTATATTGATGCATAATGAGTTTTAACAGAGTTCCATGCTACCTTCCCCATAAATATTCAACCATTAGTAGTCCCAGAAAAATATTGGCATACCTAAGCATTTTTATCTATTTTTATCATATTGTTTTAAAAAATTGTAAGGGTTTTTATATATGTGATGTGATCCAACAATAAAAAATATTACAATGCTAAACAACATGTCCAAATTACCCAGCTATTGGAAAAAACTCGGACTGTAAATATTAATCCATCTCAGTACAAACCCATATCATTTGTTTTATAAGTTTGTTTTCATTGTCACTCATTTCTATTTAAGCATTTCCCTTTCCTTCTTACACATTCAATTATTTATTAAACCATTATGCATCCATGAATATAATATGTATGGCTGTCTATAAGGGCTCAGATAACAAGGTCAGAACTGGGAGAGCAATTATGGGGGCAGGGAAGCATATAAATTTCCTGATTTGATGGATGTCACACAAATTATAACACTACATAAATGTATCATTTTAAAACAAACTAAGTGTTGCTGATGGGAGGAAAATGATATTATTATATCATCTACCAAAGATACAGTAACTTGACTACCACAGAGGCATTTTTGAGAGAAGCAGTGTATTAGATGTGATCCCCAAAATTATTAGAATTAACTATGCATGGGTATAGGGCTGCACTGTCCAATACAATAGCTAGCTACATATGTCTATTGAGCTCTTGAAATGTTAGTGATATATAACTGAGATATATAATAAGTGTAAAATATACTCTGGATATCAAAGACAGTACACAAAAAGAGGCAGCAAACTGTGCAGCAGAGAGGTCAACTAAGATGACCCCTGTAAACCAAGCAGCTACATGTAACAATATCCATTGGATCCTCCCTGGAAAGGAAGAAAGCTCTTAGAAAGTATTTTCCTGTTCCTTGCATTTTTATTCCTGTCAGTCAAGGGTTTCTCTTAGTTTCCTAGAGGCCACTCTCAGGTCCTTTCCAAGTAGACCCTCCAACTTCAAGTCAGTGATGGCATAGTGAATCTCCCTCATGAGTTGAATCTCTGACTTCAGCCTAATGAGTTTTAGATTCATCCATGTTGTTGCATGAATCAATAATTCATTCATTTTTATTGCTGAATAGTAGTGTTCAATGTATGGATATCCCATAATTTTTCCATTCATTTGTTGACATTTGGGTTGTTTTCAGTTTTTGACTATCCTATATAATAAAGAGGTAATATGCAAGTTGACCATCACGCCAACACACAAGATGGCCACCCCCATGTGGTCAAAGATGGCTGCCCCATGTGGACACAAGACAGCCACCACAAGATGGTCAGCAGAGGAGGGCAGTTGTGGGATATCAGGTCTGCAGGGGAGGGCAGTTGTGGGGGACACAGGCCTGCAAGAGAGAACAGTTAGGTGTGACCAGGCTGGCAGGGGAGGGCAGTTAGGGACAATCAGGCTGGCAGGGGAGCAGTTAGGCAACGATCAGGCTGGCAGGGGAGTGGTTAGGGGGTGATCAGGCTGGCAGGCAGAAGCAATTAGGGGCAATCAGTCAGGCAGGAAGGTGAGTGGTTGGGAGCCAGCAGTCCTGGATTGTGAGAGGGGTCCCAGATTGGAAAGGGTGCAGGCTGGGCTGAGGGACACCCCCCACCCCACGAATTTTGTGCACCAGGCCTCTAGTTACAAATAATGTACTATTAACTGGTAACTGGAAACCTTAAATACAAATTTCATAACTTTTTAAAGAAAATATATGATTAAGAAGCATAAACAAAAAAGTTATTTAAGATCTAGTAGAGTATGTGAATTGATGAGAATTTTAACCATAGTCCAATAGTTTGAATAGAGAACAAAAGCCAATAAAGGTACACAGAAAGCATGAAAATTATTTTAAGGAGTTTGTGAGCTAGAAAAGAGAGATACTGGAAGTGTCAGGTGAGGATAGTCAAAGAAAGTATTTGTGTTTGCTTGTTTTTTAGTTTGTTTAAAGATAAGTAATACATATTAAATATAAATCATGAGAGATAAATTGAATGTGAATATAGAGATTAAAAAAGGAGTTACTGAGAGTATCAGAGTAAGTTTCCAGGGAAGCCTAGTCTTCTGGTTTTTCAAAGTATAGTGGAAAAATTACACTCCCTGCATGGTTATTTAGTATTTTAGCTTAATCTCCATTTAATCACATCATATTATACCTTTACCTTTAGGATATTTATTTATTCTGACTGCCAGATAGTTAATGTCCTAAAAAATGCCACTCTGTTGGAGTAATATAGTTACAAGTAGACTAGACCTCCAAGATATTCATGTAAGCACACGTTTAGCACTCAAAAGACTGACACTTAAGTGACAAATGCATAATGGTAAAAGACAGTTAAGTGGCATCTTACAAACTTACTTTTGTGCATTCTACTCTGGACCTTCAAGCATGTGACTGATTCTAGATATAATAGTATGCCAAGACCTGAAAACAAATACAATTGATTTTTCTAGAATTCTTTATATACTTGTCTCCTCTCTTTTTCCTATGAGTTTCTATTGGCTTAGAGCCAACTTCAGAGAGCCTCCTGTCAGAATACTTCACACTAAAATTTTCTGCAAATACCTTGATTGCAATATTCATCTTAATGCTGCATTTTATAATTATTATTTAATCATTAATTTAAGTATAACAAACACTTTCTCAAACCCCAGAGTGCTTTTACATAATTAATACCTAGAAAGATTAACCTCCCTAGTATTAAGAATCAATGTTGATTGTGGAAATCATTACAAGTACTTGCAAAACATTATAAAGCAGTTAAGAAAATAAATGAAGGGTAGTTGCCTGCTTAATGTCATAAGAAAATAAACTTTCTGAGTGCAAGGGGAAGTCTGACTGTAACACCTACATGTAGTTATCCTTAAGGGGGGGATGGGCCATATAATGTTCAGAATACCATTGGCTGGGTTCTGTATTTTAATATTTCAAATTACCTCTTAAGAGGTCAATTCAAACCATTTGAATTGTTTCAAAGCTATATGTAACAAATGGGCCAAATTTTCTTTGCATCACTTTCCCAAGAACAAATTTGCAAGGATCTATGCACAAGGGTACTTGTTTTAAATTTTGGAAACTTAACATTGTTCAGTAACATTGAAGATATTAATATGGTCAATAAACTAATTTTTGCTTTTAAATAACCTCTCCCATTCTCTTTGCTGTCAATTAAAGAACTTTCATTCAGAAAAAAGACACATAAGAAAGACTAACAATTTAAGCCTCCATTTCAATGATTTATTATAACTGTTTGAGTCCTGTATCTTAATTGATAATCCCTAATCAAAATCAAGATTCTCTAGCCATTTGTAACAGTAGTTTGATCATCTGAATTAAGCTTTGACCTCACTAGAGTGAGGGAGGTGAGTGGTAATAGCAGAGGACTGGCACGGATGTTCAGATGTGACCACAGGCTTTGTCATCATCCCTAAATTAAATGCGGTCTGGTGCTGAAGCCCAGATATGCAAGTCATCCTTTCCCTACCCAGAATGAGAAATGAATAACTGGCACCATATGAATAAATGTAATCATTAAATAAATATGTAAATTAATAATTGTGCTCATGTTATGTATAAACACTGAGGTGGTTTGTGTCATGTGGTGCTTGTGAAGATGTTGGAGAAAGAACATTTTTGTAACAAGTCCTTCATCTTGCCATTGAAGAAGAAATACTCAGTGTCACTGTGATCCTGCTGTGCTGTTTGCTGGACGCATACTTAGAGAGGACATCTTTTTTGGGTTCAGGTCCTTTCCTATACATTGTACATGTGGATTGCATAGAGTGGACTTCTCTAATACTGGCTTTTACTACCCCTGCCACATTAATGTTCTTTCACTAAAAAGAGGAAAAGGAAGATGACAAAGAGCTTTCTCTAGAAAACTAGAAAACAGATTTCATCCTAATTTACATTATTTAAATCCATATCTTAACTTTATAAAGGCATTAGCAACTCCCAACATGAAAACTAGAACTATTAAGATATTCAGGTAAAACTATCCAGAAATAGCAATCTTAACAGAGATGTTACTGAGTGCACAGATAACCCAAAATGTCACCCAGATCATCAAGAGTATAACCACAAAATACTTGTCAGCAAAGTAATGGCCAAGTGTTCAAGGTAATTATATGAAATGCCAAAATAGCAAGCTGATGAAAAATAAAGCATTTAGGAAAATTGAAGAATAAGCTTTCAACATTTTGAACTATGCCCACGCCTTGATAAACAAACTAACCACCTGCACACCTGCCGCACTAAAAATTTCACAGGCATAGCACTTTGGAAGACAATTTTCCATGGGTCGCCTGCCTTTCTGAAATTCTATGAGCAGATAGCTTTTGTTTGGGGCTATTTTTTCTAGGATGTTTATGTCGCAAATGGCCTTGGAAGATATAGTGTCTTTCTTGAGAGAGCAAAGAAGATGGACAGGATTGCTTGTAGCCCTACATAAAAGATTGGAGTTAAATGAACTCAGGGTTCCTCAACTGTGACTTAAGCCCACTGTGTGAATGACATCCACCTGGGACACTCTGCGTTGCTCTGTGCAGCTCAGGGAATACGGACAACTGATCTGAATGTTAAACTCATACTCTTGCAAGACAACAAAGTCCTTTGCTCTGACCCAGGATTCTCATGTCTTCTGCAATCATCCACAGAACTATGGTAGACTAAATTCCTAGTGTTAAAAAGAGTATAATCTTAGATCTTACAGTTTTTAAAAATGCAGCAGGCCCTTAGCTTGCATTTTGTATGTCAAGAATTGGACCCAATTTTCAAATCTTTGAAGATTCTGGCTTGTTAGTAGAAGTTGATTTTTACAGTCACCAGAACATATAGTTCTGGAAATATTTATTCAATTACTCAATTTTTGTTATAATTTTGTTAACCAATGTCACCCCAATAAATTCAATAAAAAGTAATAAAATATGAAAATGGAAGCATGGAAAAAGAACACATGCAATCTTTGTTTTCAATAATAAATTCATATCACGGCCCAGTTCATTGATTGAACAGTAGACATGTAATCTACAAAAATTAATTCTATAACAACAAACCACTCTGAATATCCTCTCTGAATTTCCCTGCTTCTGATCACTACTTCTGGTATAAAATTAGTTAAGTAAATAGGCATTACCTAAAATAAGAATATTGGGTGTTGGTTCCTGCTAAGTCAACCAATTTTGAGTACAGATTATGACCTAGAATATAACAATGACACTGAAACTTCTTTAATGCATAATAATAACTTTATCGTTGACTTTAAGCTTTCAAAAAAATTGAAAACATTATGTCTGAAGTTACCTTGCTGTCTTTGTTTGCTAAGCTCCTTCAATTGGGTAGTCCAAAATACCTCTGAAATTGTGCTGAGGCTCTTTCTCTGATCACACTGATGAAATTTCAATTTTCAATATCAAATCCACAGACTCCATGGTTTTATTTCTGCTCTTGGCTTTTTATTAAGAACAGCTCAAGTTTTTATATCTACTGCATTCTCTGTAACTCTGTTAAAATAGTATTGCTAGGTAATATCTGTGTGGAACAAGTTTATGAAAATAAATGACATAAGGTTTAAAGTAACTATGGGGTTCTCTTTTTCACACAAATACATTTTTAAAAACAAACAAACAACAAAACAACTCTCCTGGCATATTCCATTGTAAAGTCCTGTTGATAGTGAAAAAAAAAAAAAATCCCAGGTCAATTTGTTCCTTATCAGACAAGAACAGTGAAAAGTCTGTCTGGTAGATGTTACATTTATCTCTTCTTGTTAAGCTACAGAGTACACAATTTATATGGCATCAAGATCCACAGCTTATTCATATTTTCCTCCTAATGCTACTAACCAAAGAGTTATCATGTTTCTCATAAGACCCCTCTGAAACATGAGGATGGGAATGAATTTGCCTTTGACCACAAAGTCTATCAAAGAGAAGACTGGAATTTGAACTAAAAGATCTTTATACATAGTACCTAGGTCATTGCTCCTCTAATCCACAACACTCATAGGAGTGCCTCACTTTTATTATAAGTTTATTGTTAATTTTAAATAAAGTATAGAGATGTAGCTTCTCCATTGTACTGAGAAGGAGAAAAATTGAGACTAGGTGTCAAGTGTTTAGCTAAGCTATTCCATGGTATCGCTGCCTCTGCATCATCCCTTTTGTTTGGCTAAGTGGCCAGCTGGGATAACTGATGCTAGCACATCATTCAGGTGCATTGCCAGATGGCAGCCTGTAGAGTCACAAGCGAATGTGAATTGTTATGACTTCCCCTACAGTCCTTATAAAGGAGAGTGTCCTCTGCCTTCTAGGGACCTCCCCTGGTGTGTGCCCCTTAGATAAGAACCCCGTGGAGCTTACCAAAACCCTGATCTTTTTTGGTTTGCATTGACCAATGCAGCCTTAGCTAGAGAACTACAAAGTCCTTCATCCAGGATCCCTTAGGAACTTACTTATATCTTTGGTGTACTAAATTAGAATCAGATGTCTTAGATTAGAATATTAGTTATCTTTTCCATATTAAAATGAGATGAACCCATTATTGTAATAATGTGAGCATACTGATAAATGTTGATCAAGCTTGAATTTTCCAACTCAAGGCTAGTTTTATGTATAGGTAGAAGGCACAGCTACTAGTATTGTGTGAGATGCTTTTAGCACCATGAAGAGATCCAAGTCAAAACTTATAGTCCTACTTTCTCTTCTCATCTGTGCCGAAAATTTGTTTCTCTTCATTATAATATAAATTATAAGTACCCCACAGAAGAAAATAAAAAGCAATAACACTGATTTAAATCCACATAGCAGTGTGAATGGTTGACATTACATGCTTTTCAGATTTTAAGTTGTAAAGAGCTATGGTGAAACTGGATATGTTGAAAGGTTAAAAGACCCATCATTGAAAAAACCTAGTGGAATCAAAACAAATTGACCAAACTCACAATTTCAGATAAATTTAACCCTGAGCATATCGAAGAAAGAATAACTTAAAAGTCTAAACTTCAGAAGCTATAACAAAGCTGTTTCCTTACGTTTTGTCTTCTCTAAACACCTTCATATGTTCTCTCCCATAAACAAAACTCATGCATGTAGCCTTGTTCTAGTTTGTAAGAAAATTTGGACTTTTGCCATAAAGATCCAGAAATTTTTATCTGGGCAAAATCTTGGCACTCAAAATATTATCCTTGTGAGTACTCTAACTCTGACTTTGTGTTTCAACTCTAAAATCTGAATTTCTTTCTTGTTCTCAAAAGTATTGCTGATTAGACTTTGCTTGGAATTTTTTTCCCAAGGTTGAACAGAGTTTTATGTTGTGTTCCTTAATTTTTTTAGAGATGTATTTCTCTGTTATGCAGCCTATCACATTCCTAGCAAGAAATCTATAAAGATATATCTATATCTATATCTATATCTATATCTATATCTATATCTATATCTATATCTATATCTATATCTATATCTATATCTATATCTATATCTATATCTATATCTATATCTATATCTATATCTATATCTATATCTATCTATACCTATACCTATATCTATCTATCATATATATATATATATGTTTGGGTTTGAGGGATACAAGTGGATATGTAACAATACAAATTGTGACCAGATTGTGTCATATTTTGTCTTTGTAGCTGTGATAAGGCCAAAAGCAAAGATTATTTTGTTTAACAATTCATTTAACTGCCTTTACTTACTAATCCAACTAATTAATATTTCAGTTGCTTCCTCCTTCCACCACCTTCAATATTTAGGAAATAAGAATAACATATACTTTTTGCTGGGAATACAATGTGAAATTGGGGAGGGGTCATATTTCATCATTCTGGTCTGTTTTGTATTATCCTACTCTTCTTTGGATTATTTTTTATTCTTAAAAATAAAAGGTGTGCTTTCACTACTGCTTGTTTGTCTAAGATACATTATTATATTTTCAAAGGTCCTATAACTTTCTAATCTACCCTTTTACAAATGTTTTCATGAATATAATTCTGTATAGTAGCAATCAAAATCAGGAATCCAGAAAACCTGGCAACAAGCTAAAATTCCTTTGGTATATTCCCCTCTATGAAGGGCACAGGGCCTCATATGCAAATCAGGCCACCTGAAGTGCCTAGAGTATTCCATAGTTCCCCAAGGTGAATATACAAACTAAGCTCTAATAAATAGTGACCCTGGGTTAATTACATAAAATACATAATCTATTTATATTTTGTCGGTGTATCTAGCCTCCTGAATTTTTAATTAAATAAGAGTTACCCAGAGAGAAACAAAAATTAAAATTAGCAAATATCTTACTTACTGCTACATTTGCTGCAGTAAATGTATGTCAAAAATGTTAAATGAGGCCAGATAGCTAAGTTCGTTGGAGCATTTTCTCCATATCCCAAGGTTGGGGGATTGATCCAGGTCAGGACACATACAAAGAATCAACAAGGAATGCATGAATAAATGAAAGGACAAATGTTTCTCTCTATCTCTCCCTTCCTCTCTCTCTAAAATAAAAAAAAAAATGCAATATGAATACCTATTATTTTTATTGCCTGATCTTAAAATTTTTAATATTTTAGTAAAGAATATAGAATGATTAAGTAAGAATAAAAATCACTTATGATCACAGAACTCCAAGGCAAGATTGTTAATATCTCGGCATATTATCTCCCTGAGTATTTTTCAATGCAAGTAATTAAAAATTACATCTAAAATCGTATACTTTGTTTCATTCAAACATCCCCATATCATTCATATTTCAGAATTAGTTTCTAAAGGCAATATAACAAAGTGGTTAAGCAAATGAAATTTGGGACCAGAGTGGGATATAACTTTGCTTTGCTGCTTACAAAACTAGTTGACCTTAGACAAGTTATTTAAATTTTTACATATAAAGTTTGCCAAGTATAAATCAGAGATTATAGTAACATGTGCCTCATAAAGGTCTTGTGAAGATTCTCTGTGTTAATATACATAAAATGCTTATATAATTAATATCTGACACATTGGGTGCTATAAGCTATGAAATGTTATGTACAATTATTTAATGTCTGGATATTATTGTAGGTTTATGCATATCAACCATTTGTTTTACTAGTCCTTATATGGAAATAATTTTTATTTTTCAAATTCTATATAATAAAAGCCTTATATGCTAAGTGTCCAGTCATCCAGTTGTCCATTCAACCGATCAAAGCATAATACGCTAATGATATGCTAAGGCAGCTCAACTGCTCAATTTGGCGTGCACTGACCACCAGGTGGAAGACACTCCAACGGTAGGTTAGCTTGCTGCTGGGGTCTGGCTGACTGGGACTCAACAAGACAGACCAGCCATGCCTGGAGCCCTTCTGTGGTTCCTCACTTGCTGGCCAACCTCTTGTGTACCTCCCTGGCACTGATCATGCACCTGTGGGATCCCTTGGCCTGGCCTGCACCCTCTCGCAATCTGGGACCCCTTGGGGGATATCCGAGAGCCAGTTTTGGCCTGATCCCGCAGGCCAGGCCGAGGGAACCCACTGGTGCACAAATCTGTGCACCGGGCCTTTAGTATTTTATAAATGAAGTGTTTTGATGGACATCTTCCTATAAACCACATAGCTACTTTTCAAATACTTTTTGTGTGTGTGAATATTCACATGTTAATTGATTTGGCCAAATACAGAACTTGAAGATATTGATATATATGGTAGATTGTTCTCCTCAGGAAAACAGACATTAAAAAGCCACCAGGAGTTTAAGAAAGTGATTTATCATCCTCACTGAGTAACTTAAGTATTTATTTTTAATGGTATCACAGTTAATTTTTATTTGAAGTTCTTTCATTACATGCAAATTGGAGTATATAGAATGTGCTTTCAACCTTTATGGGTTGAAGTGTGTTTTCCCACAATTCCTGTGGTGAAATCCTAATCCCAGTACCTCATAATGTGACCCTACATGGAAATAGGGTCATTGCTGATGTACTTAATTTAGGACAAGGTCGTACTGTCATAGGGTTGGCCCTAATTTAATATACCTGGTGAACTTATAAAAAGAGGGGATTTGGATACAACTGAGCACACAGAGAAAATTCCATGTGAAGATGATGGCAAACATCAGAGTATAAGCAGAAGCAGAAGCCAAGGAATAGTGAAGACCGCCATCAAACCACTGAAAGCCGGGAGAGAGCCATGGAACAGGTTTGTCCCCCGCAGTTCTCAGCACTGGTGGCCTCCAGAACTGTCAGACAGGAATTTTCTGTTGTTCTAAGCCACCCATTTTGTGGTACTTTGTTATGGCAGCTCCAGAAAACTACTACATTAACTATTGGTAGTCTCTCTTTAGTAAATATATTGTGTGACATTTTGCTCATTTCTATATCAGACTCTTCATACTTCTTTTTTGTATTTGATTTGCTCTTTGATGTAGCAGTATGTGGTGTTCTTTTCTCTATTGTATATGCAGGCACCTATAACTGGGATGGTTTGGGGACTACGATAACTTTTTTTTTTTTCAGCTATGTAGTCCAGCATTACCAGTAAGCTGTTGTTTTAGTTACTGTACTTTTAAAAATAGAGAATATATTAATAGGAAGGATGAGACCTTTCCTTTATGTCTTCCTTTGGTAACTTTTAATACTGTTCTGATCTATTTCTATTTCCTTAGTTTTCTTCTCATGGTTTTGTTTTCAACCAGTAATGTGTCTTGTGGTTGATTAAATATTTAGGCTGGGGTGTTTATAGGTCGAGGAAAACCAAATGTTCTCTCCAGAGGGAGGTATCATAAGTATAAAAATTAAAGACAATTGTCTTATTACATTTACACATATGTAAACTTAATTTTATGATCATATTATAGTTGGACAGTAAGGGCAACTCCATCCTTGTAAAGTGAAATTGTAATAAAGTTTTGAGAGAAAATAAATAACAGTAGTTAAAAAAACACATTTATTTATACGTTTGTAATGTAATAAAATTAAAGTTAATTGCAAAGTAACACAATTGTTCTTGTTTAAAGCATATAAACATTACATGCCAAGCACTTCCATACCTTTCAATTCTGTTACTGATAGGAATATTTAAAACACATCCCTCTATCTGATGATTTAGTTGTCTAAAATATCTAGCTATTATTCCTTCTTGGGAAGAGCATTTGCTATTTTGCTTCTGTTAGGAGAAATGATGACAGAATTTGTGATTTGCTTAATGGATGAATCTTTTTCATTTTCATATAATTTCCTACATCTTTCAATAGTAACTCTGAATCTTGTTGAAAGTTAACTATAAAGGATTTGATCAAGAGTAGACTTATTGTGATGGGTGTTTATGTTATGAAATTTTTATGTTTTTATTATTTCAAGTGGTTAATCATGTAAGATGTGAAGTTTACAGTAAATATTGTTTGACAAATATACTTAAGACTGAGTTTGGATTTTCACAAAGACTATTATAAAAAACAAAACAAAACACCTGCAAATACTGACATAAATTTCCTAAAGAGCAAACATTCCAACACTTGATGTACAACATGTAATTGTCTCTTCAGTAAAAGCCCAAATGAAGGATCAATTGGTCTATAGCTCACAAAAGTTAAGATTTTACAAGACATTTCATACAGGGGTGCTTATTAAATATGTGTCCTGCTAAAACTCTGCAAGTCAACATTCCAATAGAATATTTCTTTTTGCTGGCATGAAGACCCAATTTCTTTCTGAAGCTGACAGTTTTTCAGCTTGATAAGATATAATGAAATCCAGCCTTCTTTCCCCTCTCTCTCTAATAAAAACTATATCCATTCCATATATAGTGATATATTATGTTCAATATAAAATCTGAAAGGACAAAATGTACACCATCAAAAAGTCAATGAACCAAATTGGTTTATGTAGCTGTCCCAAACCAATTTTACTAGAAAACTTCAGATCATATTGTAGGTTGATTTTATTTTTTTCTGGTTTGTGATTTCTATCTTTTGGTTTATTATGCTTTCCATTTTGGCTTCTCTCTGTACATTCTCACAGAGCTATGTAAATGGACTTGCATGACTTTAATAAAAGGTGTAAAGAACAGGACCTGAAGTTATTTTTTAGTTTTGAAAGAAGTTTTTGCTTCTCCATCCATGTTATTATTATAACAGTTAAATGTTAAAGACCCCTTTGCTCTTTTCACTGAAATATAAATAAGAGATTTGTATTACTCCAATCATCAACTTTGGCTGTAATAATCCTGATGGTCCTAAAGCAATGGAATGTCTAATATTAAAGTAAGGTATCCTAGGGCCTGCTTCCTTAATCTCAATACTTAATATAAAGGATGATGAGGAACATTGCTGACTTTTTTTGATGGTTTAGGAATTTGTTACAAGGTCATTCTGATACTTGAAACATATTATTCTAATTTAAGAGTTAGTGAGACTTTGGAGCCCAGACTTAAGGAGTCTTTAAATACTTTTCTTATTGGGGCAAAGTAGTGGGCCACATTTATATTCAAAATATATGTCCTCTTGGACTGAACTAGATTTTAAATGTTCTTCATGATAATTTGCATACCAAGTAAAACATCTAATGATAGGTCATTTAATGGCTCCACTGTCCAGGAAAACAACCTGTAAACTGGGACTCACTTCCATAAAAACATACCTTTTACCACTTGAGACAGGGTGTGGTTCAAAATTTATTACCTTCCAGCAATAAATAGGGCCAGAGCCTCTAGATATAATAGCACACCTCAGGATAAGAGTCATTGTGTTGTCCTATCATCCATCATGAGGGATCAAATTAATATGCACATAGCCAATGGAATATTCGCGGCCTCTTCTCATGCAAGTATAGTATGACTTCATTTCTGGTTACCCTGTTCTTATTTTTAGTTACCTGCTTCCAGAATGTCTCACATGTCAGTGAACTTGCATTAATTTTCCATTCTAAATCCTTGTCAGCTATTGGTGGTCATTCATATGAGAATTAAGATTTTGAAATTTTTAGACATGTCAGACAACTGTATTGTAAATTCAGAAACCATCAATCATTAAGATGATGGTGATCATACCAGTCAGTTAAACTACTTACCAAAGCCAAAGAATGAACTTGAGGAAAATTATTTTCTTGTAAGCCTACAGCCCCCAAAAGTACTGTACATAATGAGTTTTATGCATCTCTCTGGGACAAAGCCTCATTACCTCTTTTAAAAGATTAAGTAAGGCACATTAAAATTTACAAGAGTGAGTTTAAACTAACATTGATTCAAATTGGGCAGCACCAAACTGGAATTGGTGGGAAGCATGGCACTGACAGGAGCTGGGGGAGAGGCTTTCATGGAGCAGACCCAGAAGCAAAGCAAGGGCATTATTTGATTGGCTGTAGCTGTAAGTGGCTGCTTTCTTTGGGAAAGCCTAGTTGGATGTTTGTATTGGTTGTTCTTAAATTTAATTTAATTTTTCTGGAATATAAGTGCATTTATAGGAATTGACTCTGGCTTAGGTTTTGGTTTGCTCACATAGGCTACCCAGGCATTAGTGGCATCTCAGTCTATAGGCCTCTTTGTTTAATTACTTAAAAACCTTATTGATAGTATTTCCTCTAAGGTTGGACACTGAGTGGCTTCTACACATTTCTAACATTAGAGATGCTGGTGCTGCAGACGCTTGTTATTCTATATGTGGGGAAAGTCAGACTAACTAATTTTCAGGATGCCAAATTGTTTCCCGGCATCTAAAATACTATACTCATTTCAGTATCTACCGCGACCAGAAGAATTTATCAGTTTTCATGTTGTATTAAAATACACTTAGTAATTATCATCAGTCATTTTATCACATCTCTACTACTGAACTGCTTATTTTGATTTGTCATTTGCTCTGTTATATTTTCTAGCAGTTTTTTGGGAAGAAAACATGAGTACTCTGTTCCTTGGATTTATGTATAAATGAAAAAGGTTTTGATTTATACTTCAGGGACAACTTTACTTGGAATATGATTCTTGAAGCACACCTTTCCTCAGACCTTGGTAGGTAGCACTCCAGCCTGTTCTGAACTTATGTGGAGAAAGCTGGTGTCATCTGGAGATTTCCTTCTACACAACTTGCTTTTCCTCCTGTAAGTCATATCATTTTTATTCATCTTAAACATGTAAATTTCTCCACATATGTGTTTAGGTTAATCACTCTGCATTATTTTTTCCTGGCAATGCCTTTTATGTACAAAATTCACTGTTTTTATTTCAGAAAATATTTATTCTTAGTTTAGTTTGTGTCTTTTCCTATTCTCTCTGTTTTCTTAATCAGGATCACTATGGGTAACTTAGATCACTTCTAACTATCTTCCATACAGATAATCCTTTTATAATCATTTTATAATCACTGTTATTTCCCATTTTGTTCTCCATGATTTATTCAAGCCCATCCCCATGCCATTTGCTGTGTTTTAAATCTCATTTTTAAAGTTTTGTTGCTTTAATGTGCTTTCATTACTACATTATTTTTCTCTTCTATTTCCCCCTCTCCTCCCCACACACACACATTCTCAAATATGCTAGTTTGTCTTTCAGGTCCTTCTTATCTTACAATTTATTTCATGAGCCTTTAGACTCTCTAGAGAAAGCATGTGATTTATTTGCAAAAAGTAGCTATGTTTTTCTAATGTCATCCTCCAGTTTCTTTTAGCAATTTCTCTGATGATTCAGCCTTTGCTGTGTTATTTTATCGCTTTATCTTATAGTATGTAGGCAAGAGTTTCTTTCTTATCCTTGGTCATATAGAACGAGTCAAAACAACTATTTCTTAAAGAAGTGTTTGAGAAAGGGTAAAGGGATGAGTTGGTATAGTCTGCAGAAATAATTCTTACTTTTTTAATGATAACTAAAGAATATGCTATTATTTTTCTTGTTCCTGCTTAATTTTTGGCATTCAAAGAGTTTGGTATAGCTCATAGCAAAGCACTTTTTTTTTTTTTAATAGTGCCTTCCACTGATAGGAAGCTACTACAGAATTATATATAACACTGCCCACTCCATTGGATAGAGCAATTACATGGTAAGCTAGAAAATACAACTTTTTATTTATATTTAATATTTGTCTACACGATAAGAAATGGCATTTCCTACTGCTTAATTACTATATTTATATTGCCTCTATCAATAGGTCCAAATATCATATGGCCTTGCAGCTCATATTGTATATCACAATCTTTTCTGGAAGTTTCAATGCCAAAGTCATTACAGAGGCCTGGGCAGCTGGCCCTCCATCATCTCTTCCCCATGGCCCTTTGATCTTGCTTCCTGTTTCTTGAGCCCTTCCCCACTTTGCTGCAGCTACACTGACCTCTTTGCTTTCAAACATCCATAGCATGCCTGTCACTAAGGAATTATGTCTCTTCTTTTTTCAGCTATTCATAAGGCTCACTCCCCTAACTTTCTGAGGTCTTTCAGTAAATGTTACTTTCTCAGGAGGTCTTCCTTAACCTCTCTATTCAATGCTACTACTCACCATCTTCCATTCCTACCAACAGCACCCTGCAGACCTTCTCTTTCACTTCTCCCAGGTTTTATTGTTCTCCACAGTATTTAAAACATTCTAACATATTATACATTTTATTTTTATTAATTATATGATTCTACCTAATAGAATTTATGTTGTTTCAATGATGCTTCCATGTTCTGGGCATCTAATAGACACTCAAGAAATACTTTGGAATGAATGAACAGAGAAAAATCAAGAATAACAAATTCATTCATTAAATTTTAGCACCTTGTTACATATCACAGTTTCCATGTGTGCAAATTAATTGAGTTTACATATTATGCTATCTAATTTTAATTAAATTCATCCATACTAAATAGATGTACATAGAAAGACACCTGCAAAGCAACAGAAGATTAAAGATAGAACTAATACTGGAAAGACAAACAAACAAGAAAATAACAGAATCAATATTTCTTGTACTTTGAGGGTAAGATTTTTATTGGCATTATGGGTAATACCATTAAATCTAATAAAATCTGATAAAATCAAAGCTCCATGAAATTATCAAGATGACTGATTGCAACAGAATTTATAGATAGTATGTTAACAGAATATCATGTCCTATACTGTGCTTAGAGGTTTAATTAGAGAAGTTCATATAAGAAGTGTAAATAAGAGACAGGATATGCATAAAGTTATCATTATTTTTTTTTTGCCTAAGGTGTGGATGTTTAATAAAATATTGACTTTTGCCAATATATAGTTTTTGTAGTAGGTCTTCCCAGGATGTGTAAATAGATTTTCTGTATAAAACGTTAATAATAATAATGATAATAACAACAACACTTGGCATTTCAGGAGCATTTGTTATATGGGCGAAAAGGTACTGAGATTTTATATGTATTCCTATTGCACAAATAAAAAAATTAATACTGCCCTAACCGGTTTGTTCAGTGGATAGAGTGCCGGCCTGTGGACTGAAGGGTCCCAGGTTTGATTCCAGCAAGGGCATGTACTTTGGTTGTGGGCACATCCCCAGTAGGGGGAGTGCAGGAGGCAGCTGATCAATGTTTCTCTCTCATCAATGTTTCTAACTCTCTATCCCTCACCCTTCCTCTCTGTAAAAAATCAATAAAATATATAAAAAAGAAATTAATACATAGAAATGTGAAATTACTTATTCATGTCTACATACTTAGCTAATAGAAAAGCCAAAATTTAAACTCTGGGAATTCTGATAACAAAATGCATACTTTTAAACACTAAAAAAAATTGACAAAATGATATTAGTGAAGATTAAATCCACCCATATTAATATACATGTATACATATTCATGAAATAAAAGCACTCTATCAATTATTGAATGAATAAAAAATAAATTATTTAACAGATGATTTTCTAATAGCAGACACATTATTTTAATATATCAAAATGAGCTGACATCAGTGTTCCTTATCTCTAATGAAGGTAACAGAAAGGTAGACTCCTACATTCTTTACCTTATCAGTTGATATCAAGCATTCTGTGAAATGCCTTTTGATCAAATGTTATTAGATCAGTCCTAGAAAGTATCTTACCAGCCACTGCACATATCTGCATAGCTATCAGACATATTTGCAAATTTTTGTTAGATGTGCTCCAAATTATTGCCAACATTTCTCCCCAGAATAATTTATTAGTTTTATTTTCAGTGCCTTGACTTAAGGAAATGTTATTACTAGATATCAATAACTACTGCAAAGTGCCAAATTTTAAAAGTGAATCTCATACTTTTCATGCCCTCAATTTGTAATTTACATACCCTCTTTCCAAACTCATCTCTTAGAGCTTCCCACTCACCCATACATCAAGCAACATCAAATGACTTTATTTCAACTGATATGTTATACTGTTGTGTATTTTTGTGCATTTTTATTTACTTCTTCTCCCAGAAATACTGTTACAATTTAGTACTTAGAGTCAAATTCCTTTCCATGTTTCTGTATAGAATTCTTACTCCTAAAACAAAATTGAAGTCTACATTTTGTATTGAAAACCTATACATACTTCTATAATTATAATTATTACATTATTAAAACTTTTGAAAAAAGGAGCAATGTCTGACTACTTTTTGCATCCCTAGTGTCTAACGTGGTAATTAAGTTGTACTTGGCCCTTGATAAATATTTATTAAATTAAATTAAATTTCTATAGCTTAATTATTGTTTTTAATGAAGACTTCCTTTTTTTCAGGAAATGTATACTTTAGGAAAACGTTATTTGTCACTACAGAGTTGGACAAGCTATTTGCTGATAAATTACTATGTGTTTTTACTTTACTCCAGTTCAGTATTTTGTAATTGGATTTTGGAAATAACAAATATAAGCAAAGCATAAAAATAATTATATTTTTAATATTGTTTTCATGCCTGTATGGGCAAAACAATAAGATTGAGTCATAGTTTTCAATAATGTTTTCATTAGGAAAAATAATAATTTTATTGGGATTTATAATGACCTGCAACAATGCAACTGAATTAAATTTATTATAGTTCATTGCTACATTTTTCAAACAACATTTATTTAATTTTGAGAGTAAAAATGCAACTTTTGTGGGAGAAAACAGATGTTAGGATAACCTTTTAACTTAAGAGGAAAATTAATGATGCAATGAACTATTAGAAGCATTAGTAAATGTCAAACAACATATATAAAAGTAAAAGTACTAGTATTTTTCCATGTGAGTGAATGATATACATACATGGCTTGTCATATGATCCTGTTAATCAAAATCCAATTTACTTCATGAGAAACAATATCTCAGTAACTGTCAAGGTCATCTACATACCAAGTGGGTTTGATTATTTTGAATAACTTAATTTAATTTTCTGTTTCATTTCCATCCAAATGATGGACATCATCAGAATTCAGAGATGAGTAAGACATATTTTTTTAGTCCTCAACAGGCTTATAATCTAATAGTACAAGGAAATTTAAAAGTAAGTATCAATAAGTATTCAAAAACAAATATAAGTATTACAATAACTCAAAAACAGAATTTTAAAAAGATGAAGTAAGAATTATTTAAGCTAATAAGTAAGACTAAGTGTTTGGGAGATTAAAGGATAACAATAACAAAAATATAACTTGAAATATTGGGGGGAACATTATAAAGTATATGTTTGTCTAATCATTCTTATGCTGTACAACTGAAACTAACACAAAGTAATATGTAAACTGTAATTGAAAAATAAAATTTAAAAATGATGGAGTAAGGTAAAAATTAAAGCTCATAAGTTTAAGTGTTTAGGCTAAAAGGTGATAATATAGAATATAAATTATATATGACATTTTCTACTATATACAATACTAAATAATAATATAATATAAAATATACTATAAATAGATAGAGGCCTGGTGTATGAAATTCTTGCATGGGGGGATGGTACCTTAGCCCTACCTGTACCCTCTCACAATCCAGGACCTTTCGGGGAATCCCTTCATATCAGACCTAAACAGGCAGTAAGACATCCCTCTCACAATTCGGGACCACTGGCTCCTAACTGCTCACCTGCCTGCCTGATCACCCCTAACCACCTCTGCCTGCCTGCCTGATTGCTCCTAACCACCTCTGCCTGCCCTATCACCCCTAACCACTCTGCATGCCTGCCTGATTCCCCCTAACCACTTGCCTGCCTGCCTGATCACCCTTAATCACTCCTCTGCCTAATTTCCCCTAACGACTCACCTGCCTGGCTGATCACACCAACCACTCGCTGGGGGGTGGAGCCAGCAAGTGTGAGGGGCCATGGTCATTCTGATCTCTGGTCGTTCAATTGATGGGCTTTTATTACATAGGATAATATACTTGTGATTAAGTAAACTATTAAAATTCAAACACATTATGCATTATTGTCCCGACCCGCAGGACAACAACGTGGGAACGAAGAGACACCCTAGGAGAATGAAACAAACAAGGGACACGAAAGAATGGAGGCAAGACAAGTTCTGATCAAGCCTCAAACTTTATTCTCACAGCGGCAGGATATATACTGTTTTAGGGAAGGGGGGTGGGTAAAGGGGTCTATGGGCAGTAACCTATTACTAGTGATTTAGGATGGCTGTGCTTATTAGCGGAGATGTGTGATTTAGCAGGCTCTGGATGGCTGTGTGCTTATCAGTGGAGATATGTGATTTAGCAGCTGTGTGAGGGTAGTTTATCTTTTAACTGCTGGCCAAATTGCAAGACACAGGTGGTTTCTGGTAATTAGGAGTTTCTGAAGGAACCAGAAACTTATAGTTCTTAAATTGGCTTTGTCTAAGCCAATATCTTTAATGGCTCCCAACACATTATATCTATAAATATTCAAATATGCAGCATAAATTTATTAGTACCCATATTCACCTAGTTTTTATGATCACAAGTGATAAACGTTTTTTATAAATTCTATTTCTTAAAGTATACTATGGATCTTAAGTGTCATGCTCTTAAACAATGATTGGGTTATCAAAGAGATCAAAGAAGAAATTAAAAACATCTTGGAGCCGAAACCGGTTTGGCTCAGTGGATAGAGCGTCGGCCTGTGGACTGAAAGGTTCCAGGTTCGATTCCGGTCAAGGGCATGTACCTGGGTTGCAGGCACATCCTCCAGTAGGAGATGTGCAGGAGGCAGCTGATCGATGTTTCTCTCTCATCGATGTTTCTAACTCTCTATCTCTCTCCCTTCCTCTCTGTAAAAAATCAATAATATATATATATATAATCTTGGAAATGAATGACAAGAAAAGCACAACAATCTAAAACCTGTGGGACGCAGTGAAAGCAGTCCTGAGAGGAAAATTCATAGCATTACAGGCCTACCTCAAAAAAAGAAAGAAGAAAGAAAGAAAGAAAGAAAGAGAGAGAGAGAGAGAGAGAGAGAGAGAGAGAGAGAGAGAGAAAGAGAGAGAGAAAGAAAGAAAGAAAGAAAGAAAGAAAGAAAGAAAGAAAGAAAGAAAAATGGTAACAAAGTATCTAATTCTACAACTTAAACAATTAGAAAGAGAGCAACAAGGAAAGCCCAGCGTGAGCAGAAGGAGATAATAAAGATCAGAACAGAAATAAATGACATTGAGACAATAAAAGAAAAGAAAAAGAAAACAATGCAAAAGCTCAATGAACCCAAGAGCTTGTTCTCTGAAAGGATAAACAAGACTGATGAACCTCTAGCAAGGTTCACCAAGAAGCAAAGAGAAAGGACCCAAATAAAAATTAGAAGTGAAAGAGACAAAATAACAACAGGCCCCACAGAAATACATGGAATGTAAAATGTGCTATGAACAACTCTATCCCAACAAACTAAATAACCTAGAGGAAATGAACATATTGCTAGAGAAATACAATCTCCTAAAACTCAATCAAGGAGAATCAAAAACTCTCACCAGGACAATAACTAAGGAGGAAATTGAAGCAGTCATCACAAAACTTCCAGCAACCAAAAGCCTGGGGCCAGATGGCTTCACCGGGGATTTTTACCAAACATTCCAAGAAGAACTAAAACCTGTTTTTCTCAGACTACTCCAAAAAATTCAAGAGGAAAGAACACTTCCAAACACTTTCTATGAAGTCAGCATTACCCTTTTTTCAAAACCAGATAAAGACACTACAAAGAAAGAGAATTACAGGCCAATATCCCTGATAAACATAGACACTAAAATCCTCAATAAAATTCTAGCAAATTGGATCCAGTATTACATTAGATAGATCATATACCATGACCAAGCGGGATTTATTATAGGGACACAAGGCTGGTACAATATTGACAAATCAGTAAATGTGATACAACACATAAACAAATTGAGAGACAGAAATCACATAATTATATAAGTTGATGGAGAATAGGCATTTGACAAAATCCAGCACCCTTTCTTGATAAAAACTCTCAGCAAGGTGGGAATAGAGGAATCATACATCAACAAAATAAAAGCCTTATATGATAAACGTACAGCCAACATCATACTCAATGAGCAAAAACTATAACCATTTCCCCTAAGAAGAGGAACAAGACAGGGATACCCACTTTCACCACTACTGTTTGACATAGTACTGGAAGTGCTGGCCATACTGGTAAGGCCAGAAGAAGAAATAAAATGTATCCAAATTGGAAAAGAAGTAAATCTGTCTTTATTCACAGATGACATGATATTGTACATAGAAAACCCTAAAGACTCCATCAAAAAACTATTGGAATTAGTAAATGAATTCGGCAATGTAGCAGGATACAAAATTAACACCCAGAGATCTATAGCTTTTTTATACACCAATAATGAACTCAAAGAAAGAGAAACTAAAAAAAAAAATCCCATTTACTATTGCAACAAAAAAATTAAGATATCTAGGAATAAATTTAACCAAGGAGGTAAAGGGCCTATACTCAGAAAATTATAATATGCTAAAAAATGAAATAAAGGAAGACATAAACAAATGGAAGAATATACCATGTTCATGTACTGGTAGAATCAACATCATTAAAATGTCCATGCTACCCAAAGCAATCTATAGATTCAATGAAATCCTCATTAAAATACCAATGGCATACTTCAAAGACCTAGAACAAACTCTTCAAAAATTCATCTGGAATAAAAAATAGACCCCAAATAGCTGCAGCAATCTTGAGAAAGAAAAACAAAGTTGGAGGGATCACTATACCAGATATCAAGCTATACTGCAAAGCCACTGTTCTCAAAACTGCCTGGTAATGGCACTAGAACAGATATATAGACCAATGGAACAGAACAGAGAACCCAGAATTTTACCGAAGCCATTATGCTCAATTAATATTTGACAAAGGAGGCAAGAGCATACAATGGAGTCAAGACAGTCCCTTCAAAAAATGATATTGGGGAAACTGGACAGATATATGCCAAAACTTAACTTAACTTAAAATTATAAAATGTCAGAATAAAAAGATCTTAAAAGCAATTAGAGAATAAATAAAAAAAATATTGTATTTGAAAGAGCAACAACTATAAGGAAAGTCCAAAATTCTTAATATCAACAGTAAAGACTAAAGGGAAGATAATAGTATAATTAAATTCAAAGGGTGGCTAGAATTTGATAAGCAGATAAATTATCAGTCAAGAGAGTAAAATAAAAATATCTCTAGCTAAACATTGAATATTTCAACTCAAATCTTAACGGAAAGAACTCCAAAATTATGTCCTTTGAATAAAAAACATCACTCAGAATAAATAAGTAGTAAATAAAGCCAAAGAGAATACAGGAATATATAAAAACAACAGAATATTAAGTATCAGCTGTATAAAATAGTAAAAATAATAATATTTTAGTAGAATAGTATAATATACAACTAAAAGATGAAAAAATTACAATCTGAGACAAGGGGAATTTAGACTTCAAACATTCTAAAGGTATTTTGTTGTTATTTAGGAAGGGGAAAGGTATATTCATTATCTAATTAATTCCCTTTTAATGTACATGAATTTCATGCACTGGCCACTAGTGTGTGTGTGTGTGTGTGTGTGTGTGTGTGTGTGTGTGTGTATATATATATATATATATATATATTAGAGAGGAAGATAGTAATTAAAGAGATGGAAAAAGAAATATGATGTTAAAATCTAACCAAAAGAAAAATAATAACTCATGAAACAATTTAAAGAAAAAATAAATTTTCAGGATAAAAATGTAGCTAGATAAAGAAAAATGCATTGGGGGGGGGGGTCTATTATTTATCAAGCAATATGCTAGGAACTATATACTCTAAAATGTATAAAGCAAATTTTGACAGAATTACAATGAGAAATGAACAATCCAATCTTTGTGAAAGCTTATTTTTTAGTAATGGTTCAGGAAGATCAATGGAATAGTCAAAATATAGAAAATATGAACATCTTTCTCTAATGGACACAGATAACATTGCATCAAACACAGAGAGGATAAATCCTCTTAAGCACATGCAGAACATTTATAAAAATTGTCAATGTACTACGCCACAATGAGATGCTCAAAAAATGCCAATGAATCAATCAATACTAGTAACAAAGAGATGACATTCTGTGATCCCAATGAAACAGCAAAAAAATTATATACAAATCCTTTTCATCTGAAAATGCCAAAACATGTTTTTAAATAATTAATTGTCAATGGATATTATATGGAAGTAAAATAAATAGTTAGAATTGCAAGACGTGAAAGCATCCTATATAATAAAAGCATAGTATGCAAATTGTCCTCTTGACCAGGACTTCTTCTGGAAGTTCTTCCAGGGGTGGGGCTGGATAGGGGAAAGGAGGGAGGCCCTGGCCGGCAGTGGTTGCAGCAGGAAACCCCAGCCAGCAGTGGCTGCAAGTGGCCAGGGGATGGGAGGGAGTACTCAGTCAGCAGATGGCAGCCTCTAGGGACCCTACCAGTGTATGAATTTCATGCACTGGGCCTCTAGTTATACAATAATATAGAGGAGACCATACAAAACATAACTTTGAGAGAAAGCCATACCATTTCAACACATTTAAATATGTATTAGAAATTTTAAAAATATAAAGAGTGATTTAAGCAGTTAGATCACATAAGCAGAAAAGAACAAAATAGAAAATTAAAAATATTGAATGATAGTGCAAGAAAAAATCATCCTATATAATAAAGAGGTAATATTCAAATTGACCATGATTCCAACACACAAGATGGCCGCGCCCATGTGGTCAAGAATGGCCGCCATCATGAGGACACAAGATGGCCACCACAAGATGGCCAGCAGGAGAGGGTAGTTGTGGGCAATCAGGCCAGCAGAGGAGGGCAGTTGGGGGGGACCAGGCCTTCAGGAGAGGACAGCTTGGGGGGGGGGTTCTAGGCCTGCAGGGAAGGGTATTTGGGAGCTTCAAGGTCTTCAGGGAGGGCAGTTAGGACCAACCAAGCCAGCAGAGGAGGGCAGTTGGGGGCGACCAGGCTGCCAAGGGAGGGCAGTTAGGGGCAATTGGGCTAGCAGGGGAGCAGTTAGGCATCAATCAGGCTGGCAGGGGAGTTGTTAGTGGGTGATCAGGCTGGCAGGCAAGCGGTTGGAAGCCAGCAGTCCTGGATTGTGAGAGAGCAGTCGAACATTCCTTGAGGGGTCCCAGATTGGAGAGGGTGCAGGTTGGGCTGAGGGACACACACACACCTGCCCTGTGCATGAATTTCATGCACCAGGCCTCTAGTTAGAATAAATAATATAGAAAGCAAATATACCAAAGACAGTATTGTCAAGGTCATAATCTATAAATTAAAAATATTATATAATAAAAGCCTGATATGCTAAGTGTCCGACTGTTCATTCAACCATTCAATTGGTCACTATGATGTGACGCACACTAACCACCCAGGGGCAGATGCTCTGACTGGTATTATTAGCTTGCTACAGGGGTCTGTGTAATGAGGACTGGGCAAGATGGGCCAGACAAGCTCTAGAGTCCTTCCACACTCCCTCCCAGGACCTGATTGTGCACTGGTGAGAGGGACTCCACAGGTGTATGAATCCGTGCACCGGGTCTCTAGTAATAATATAATAATCTACTAGTAAACCAGTGCATGAAATTCGTGCAATGGGGTGGGGGAGGGGAGAAAGGGGCCCCTCAGTCTGGCCTGCACCCTCTCCAATCCAGGACCCCTCAGGGGATATCCGACTGCCTGTTTGTGCCCACACTTTTAACAGATAACAGCTCCATTGTTGTTTCTTTCTTCTCATGCTTAAAACCATTGGAATTAGTAGGTATTCAAAGTGTGTATACATTTTGGGGAGACACCCTGTATATCTAGTCAGTGGTGAAAGAAACCAACAGCATATTTGGAACCCCCAGACAGGGAACTTCACTCACTCTCTGCATGTCACCCCACTCCACTTTCCACCTTCATGGGCATTGGGAGAATCAATGTTTTCTCTCATTAACTCGGAAAAGCACATCCTGTCACCCGCTGCCCGGCAGGAGTGCGCTAGGCCCCAAGTAAGCGAGGCTCAGTCAGGGCAGCCTTCGCTCATGAGTGCTGGCACCCAAAGTGCACATTCCTCCTCTACAGTCGCCCCGACTATCCCACTATTTTAATGAGAGGATGGAACTCCGCACCGCCTCTGGGTTCTTGATCTTCAATGCTGACTGAAGGCACCTCAGCGCGGGCTGCCGGCACCCACCAGGTGTGTCTGTCTGCACCTGCTCCCACCTCAGCACCTGTATTAGCCACACAGAAGTGATCTCCTCTCTGCACTGGCCTCCATGGGAACATGGCGTCACCACTCCGCCCTCTCACTGTCTTCTCACAGGTGCCCACCCTCAGACCCAGAACACCCAGACACTCTCCAAAGGATGGGAGCGTGTCGGAGGGGGACGTGTGCACATCCTGTGGGGGACTTAGGCATGCTGGGGTTGATGAAAGTGAGGTGGAGGGGCCCAGGGAACTTGTGCCCGCCTTGGTCCAGGACTGTTGCAGGCACGTGAGGATGACAGCGTGCTGGGGGATTTCACACGAAAGGCGGGGAGGAGAGGATGTGCGCACCTGAGGCCTGTGGTTTCACAGCTCTACAAACCCCCGGGGTGTGGTTAATCTGGCCTGCCACAGTAGCTGTCCCTGCGATCCACGCACATTCTGGGACAGGAGGCGGGACTTGCACAGCCACTCCTCCGCAGGCTCTGCTTGGTGCACTCACGGCTGTCACCACAGCCATATGGGGAGTGCAGGCCTCCATCTGCCGGCCTGCCTCCCCTGCCCAGAGGCTCTGCACAAGCTGCCCACAGGCCATGAGCTGCCTGGGCAGGGCGGGATGCCAGCACACTGCTCACCTGCCTGGAGTGACTGGGGCAGGGCAGAAACAAGAAGTTCCACCTCGCCCCGGCCGCTCCTTGCATCCACATGCTGCACATTGGCCTGAAGTGGCCAGGGCTGGGCGGGAGCCAGGAGTCCTGCCGCGCCCAACCCTGGCCGCTCCACCCTGTGTGCACTGCCTACCAGCCTGGATTGGCCAGGGCGGGGCAGTGCAGGACGCCTAACCCAGCAGCTCTGCGCATGTGCACTTGCGCACTTCCCACAGGCCCGCCACCTTTGCCGGGTTAATTTGCATATCACTCTGATTAGCTGGTGGGCGTAGGTGGTGTGTGCAGCTGGTGGTCAAGGCTTAAGCTTAGTGGAGGGATGGCTAATTTGCATGTTTCTTTTTTATTATATAGGACTAGAGGCCCGCTGCCTCAAAGTACAAGTTCTTTGATATTCTGGATTCATTAATAAAACTAGAGGCCCAGTGCACAAAAATTTGTGCACTCGGGGGGGGGGGCGGTGAGGGGGACCCCTCAGCCTGGTCGGTGCCCTCTCACAGTCTGGGACCCCTCAGGAGATAACGACCTGCTGGCTTAGGCCTGCTCCCGGGTGGCAGAGGGCAGGCCCAAACCCTAGGTGCAGCTCCTGGTCGGGTTCAGAGCAGGGCCGATTGGGGAGTTGGGGCACCGCCCCCTGTCATACAAAGAGCAGGGTGCATCAGAAGGTTGAGATCCCACCCTCAGTCATGCTCAGAGTAGGGCCGATTGGGGGGTTGGGGCACCCCCCCATCACACTCAAGGCAGGGTCAATGGGGAGGTTGAGGTGCCACCCCCTGTCACACACAGAGCAGGGCCAATCAGGGGGTTGGGAGCACTCCCCTGTCACGCACAGAGCAGGGGCGATAGGGGAGTTGGGGTACCGCCCCCAGTCACACACACAGCAGAGTGGATCAAGGGGATGGGGCGCTGCACCCTGTCACACTCAGGGCAGGGCTGATGGGGAGGTTATGGCTCTACCCCATCACACACAGAGCAGGGCCCATGGGGGGCGGTTGGGGCGCTGCCCTCTATCACCCACAGAGCAGGGCCGATCAGGTGGTTGGGGCGCCGCACCCTGTCACACACAGAGCCACAGGGCGATCAGGAGTTGGGGAGCTCCCCCCTATCAGCACAGAGCAGCGCTGATCAGGGGGTTGGGGCCCCTTCTCCTGTCATGAACAGAGCAGGGCAGATAGGCAGGTTGTGGCCCCGCCCCCTGTCACACACAGAGCCGCAGGGCGATCAGGGGGTTTGGGCGCTGCCCCCTGTCATGCTGATTCCGGTGCCAGGAGGCCTCACGGCTCCACTGATCCCGGTGCTGGGAGGCATATTACCCTTTTACTATATAGGATAGAGGCCTGGTGCATGGTGGGGGCCGGCTAGTTTGCCCTGAAGGGTGTCCTGGATCAGGGTGGGGGTCCCCACTGGCTGCCTGGCCAGTCTGGGTGAGGGGCTGAGGGCTGTTTTCAGGCTGGCGGGTGACTGAAGCTCCCAACTGCTCCTTTTTTTCTTTTTTTTTAATTCTGGGCCAGCTTTAGCTCTGAGGCTTGTCTCCATCTCTTAGGCCTCGGCTGCTCAAAGCAGGTATCTGGTTTGTTTGGGTTCTATAATCGAAACACTGTTTCAACTCCAGCTCTGAGATCCCGGCAGGCTGAAAGCAGGTGTCTGGGATTTTGTTTAGCTTCTATATTTGTAACAATGTTTCAAAGTGCTAGCTCAGAGGCCGGCAGTGGCAGGTGGGGAACGTTGGAGCCCTCCGTCACTGAAGCAAGCAAGCCTCATGTTCGCTTCAAGCTGCCTGGCTGCCGGCTGCCATCTTGGCTGGCAGTTAATTTGCATATTGCCCTGATTAGCCAATGGGAAGGGTAGCGGAGGTATGGTTAATTACCATGTTTCTCTTTTATTTGATAGGATAATTCTTGCTGCATATGGAAACAAAGAAAGCATAAATAAACAATGTGATTAAACGGAAGGGTGTAACTACAGATGCAGTGGAGAGAGAACATTACATAGACAACTTTATGCCCATTATAGCATAAAGTTAAGCAAACAGTTAATTATGAAAAAACATAAAAACATTTAAAACATTTAAAATTGTAATTAAATTTGACTTCTAAATTGGTAATTAAAAATCTAAACATAAAGATATAGTTATTTTTAAGATGAGTAATGTCAAACCTTCAAGAAACACACCAGTCATATAGTTGATGAATACAGATATAAATAATACAGTCTAAATATATGAATGGAATTAATACTCTTAGCTGTCATTAATGTGACAAGTGGTTACTAGACTTATTAGAGGGATCACTTGGCAAGGTATACAAATATCTAATCACTCTGTTGTATACCTGAAACTAACAAATTGTATGTTAACTCTGATAGGAAAAAAACAATTTAAAAAAAAAAAAAAAACAGGAAAAAATGAGATCTATAATCTGATTTTGGGTAAGACAAAGCCAGATTTAATTTGTCTGTCTCACATGAGAGAGTATCCAAGAGAATTCCTCTTCAAGACTTCCACTGACAAGAAGAAAAAGGCTGCTCTTTTAACTCCACAAGAAAAAGGCTGCTCTTTTAACTCCACAAGAAGATGCCATGGTCAAGGCATGCTATGCATGGAAATGCCATATTGAACCTGTACAATGAATCATGGTACAACAGAGAGTTTCACACAAACCCATTTAACTGTTGAGTGTCCCTTTACCTCAAGCCCTACCACCAAATTAATTTACAGATGATAGAAACAATGGCATCTCTAAGTGATGCCATGTTTTATTCTTCACACAGATCTTCCTTGTTGTCAATTGGAATAACACCCTATTGCACTCCATCTGAAGACCTAGGTTCTTTCCTTGTTCACTGGGTGTAGGAAATATCTCACCCAAGGTGCTCAGCCTTTCTGAGTACCTCTGTCCTCAGCATTCACATCTGCTTAAATAGAGCCATTAGGCATATGAAAAGTCTACTGCAAACAAAAATCTATTAGTTATTTCTAGAGGGCAATGCTCTATTTGTATCTGCTAATTTCCTTTCAAGAACTATAGTTTCTCCTCTGCCTTCATTTTTTCCTTAGTGAAATTATTATCCTATACTAGAGGCCCGGTGCATGAATTCATGCACAGGTGGGGTCTGGCTGGCCTGCCCTGATGGGGGCCATCTGTTGGGGAGGAGGGGACGTGGGTGGTTGGCTGGCCGGTCCAACTCCCGATTGAGGTGGGGGAGCCAATTGGGGCCCTGATCGGGCTGGTTGGCTGCCACAGTGTGCATCATAGTGACCCATCATTCTGGTAGTTCTGGTTGTTCTGTCGTTTGGTTGCTTGGCTTTTATATATCCTATATAATAAAAGTGTAATGTGCTAAGTGCCTGGTCGACTGGTCAGCCGTTCAACCGATCAAACGTAATACGCTAATGATATGCTAAGGTTGCTGAACTGCTCACTGTGATGTGCACTGACCACCAGGGGGCAGATGCTCTAACCTGTAGGTTAGCTTGCTGATGGGGTCTGGCTGCGGATCAGATCATGCTTCTCTCTCTCTCTCTCTCTGGGTCTCGCCAGTAGCCGTAACTCTCTCTCTACAAGAGATCAGCAGTTCAGCCTGCTCTCCAGCAGGGTGGAGTGGCTATGGATCAGCCCTGCCTTTCTGATCAGGCCGGAGATAGGCCCGGAGATGTTGACTGGCATAGAAACCAACCAGTCAGAACCAAATCTGGGTGAACTGCGAGGAGCCAATGATTGCCTAGGAGGCAGAGCTTTTGACGCTGACTGGCATAGAAACTGACCAATCAGAATCTAATCTAGGTGAGCTACCAAGGCAGAACCTAAGGTGGGTGCTGAGGAGGGGTTTTAAGGTAAACAGCTGTTTGGTCTAAGGTGTAAGAAAGCAGTTCAATTATTTAATGACCAGTTTGGCAGTATAGTGCATATGGCTGGCTAGCAGTCCAGATATAGAGATTATGTATTTTTGTCTGCCAAGAGCATCTCCTTCTGCTGAAAAAGGCTCCCCCCCCCCACCACCACTTAAGCAATCCTATCCTATATAATCTATACTAATAAGAGGGTAATATGCTAATTAAACTGGATCGACTGGCCATTTTCTGGACACCCGACTTCCTTCTGGACAAAGCCATGGTGGTGGGGGCCAAGGAAGAGGCAGTTAGGGGCAATCAGGCCAGCAGGGGAAGGAAGTTGGGGGTGAGATCAGGCCATCAGGGAAGGGTAGTTAGGAGCATTCAGGTAGGAAGAGGCAGTTAGGGGTGATCAGGCCAGCAGGGGAGAGCAGTTAGGGGCGAGATCAGGCAAGTAGGGGGGGGGGCATTGGAGTAGAGATCAGGCCGGCAGGGGAGGGCATTGGGTGTGAGATCAGGTCAGCGGGGAGGGCAGTTAGGGGTGATCAAGCAGGCAGAGGAAGTTAGGGGCAAACAGGCAGAGAGGTCAGGGGTGATCAGGCAGGCAGGCAGAGGAGTTAGGCGTCATCAGGTAGGCAGGCAGAGGCAATTAGGGGCAATCAGGCAGGCAGGCAGATGAGCGGTTAGGAACCAGTGGTCCTAGTTTGCAAGAGGGATGTCCGACTGCCACAGGGATCAGGCCTAAACCAGCAGTTGGACATCCCCCAAGGGGTCCCCGATTGGAGAGGGTGCAGGCTGGGCTGAGGGAACCACCCCCCGTGCACGAATATTGTGCACTGGGACACTAGTATATAATAAAAGCCTAATATGCTAAGTGTCCAGTTGACCAGTTGGCTGTTCAACCAATCAAAGCATAATATGCTAATGATATGCTAAGGCCACTCAACTGCTCGCTATGGCATGCACTGGCCACCATGGGGTAAATGTTCTGACTGGTAGGTTAGCTTGCTGCTGGGGTATGGCCAATAAGGACTGAGTGAGACCAGCTGGACACATCCTGGAGCCCTCCTGCAGTCCCTCTATGGCTTTCCAACCTCCCGTGTCACTCACCAGACCTGATTGTGCACTGGTGAGGTCTCTTGGCCTGGCCTGTCCCTCTCACAATCTGGGACCCCTTGGGAGGTGTCAGAGAGCTGGTTTCAGCCTGGTCCCACAGGCCAGGCCGAGGGACTGCACTGGTGCATGAATTCATGCACTGGGCCTCTCATATATATTTATAAAAGCCTAAACGACCGAATGACCAAACAACCAAATGACCAGTCAATCGGTCACTATGATGCACACCGACCACCAGGGGGCAGACACTCAATGCAGGAGCTGCCCCTTGGTATTCAGTGCACTCCCACAGCCAACCTCCTGTGGCCAACCAAATTCCCATGGTTTCTTCCCCCAGCCAATCTCCCACAACCCCTCCCCCTGGCCAACCTCACACAGGCCCGATTGGCCCCAATCACTGGCCAAGCAAAGTAACCCCCACCCATGCACGATTTCGTGCACCAGTCCTCTAGTTTTTAAATAAAAAGGAGAGAGAGAAGAACTCATCATTTCAGCAACTTGGCACTTGTTATTTCCATATTTTATTTTGCTAATCATCAGAAAATCAATTCCAAAATTTCAGCCTTTAGAGATAGTTAATGGGAATGAGACTGTAGAACTGGAGAACAAATTAGACACTATGATTGAAAAATACTTAGAAAATGTGGTTGACATCATAAAACAGAAAGAGTTGGGAGAGGAGAAGTGAGGAAAGGAGAAAGAAGAGAAGAAGGAATGACAAAAAAGAGGGCAGAGTTGGGTAGAGGGGAAAGTCAGGAAAAAGATGTAACTTTAGGAATCCCATGTAATTAGTCATGTCATTTTAGAAGATTAAAAAGAAAATAGAAATTGGTAGAATAGGAATAATCAGAAAGATAAAAGGATAGTTAAAATGGGATAATTGTATCAATAATATATCTGTATACCAGAGACTACCAATTATTGATAGTCTAACATGGACTATGCTGCTTACTGCACATATTTAACTAATCATCATAAAAACTTCTAAGTCCAGGTGCTCAGAGATCATTAAATTGATACTGATTTATGCTCTATGGCTAGAGAAATAAGTTCACATATTACAAACCTAACTCTGTGGGTGTGTTGAAAAACCACAGGAAAGAGAGAGCAAACTATATGCTTCTAGGAGAGAAATAATGAGGTTTCAAACAAAGAACTGGAGCAAATTTTTAAAAATTTAGTTAATGTTTTGTGGTAATAATACAGTTGATGTAGATTAAATATAACCACAGATTGTATAGCTATTTCTAGATGTTCATAAATAAGCATTGATGTGGCTGCTATAGAAATCTGTGGGTGATAGTGATCTATCATTAAAGTGACCATTGTAGACATGTAATAAGCTCTCAAAGCCTCAACATCCATCCATCCATCCACCTGTTTCCCTTCCTCCTCTTCCTCCTCCTCCCTCCCCTTTCTTGTCCCATCTCTCTCACTACACTTTTTTTTAAAAATTTACCAACTCTTAAGTGAGATGCAGTAGATAGAATAGATATATTTTCATAAGCAGACAGGCACTGACAATGCTTATTTTCCTTTCCATATTCTTATTAATCAGATGACCATAACAACATCCATTTAACTATCCTTCCCTTCCCCAGCTGGCTTCTGGCTATTAAACCTTCTCAAAGCAGAATAACCTCAGGAAGAGCTAAATCTGTTTTAAATATGGGTAAAATATGATAATGCTTAAACTTTTTATTCCTCTGAGCATTGGCTGGGATGGCTATGGATAATGTAAATATAGATCAAATATTAGCATATGATGACATTTTTTATTGATTGATTTTTAGAAAGAAAAAGTTTTGTTCCACTTTGTTATACATTCATTGGCTGATCCTTGTATGTGCCATGCCCAGTGACCAAACCCTAAACCTTGGCTTATATGGATGATGATGTACCCAACTGAGCTACCCAGCCAGGACTTTGATGAAAATTTTCAGTAGCTAAGATTCCATTGAAATAATTCAGAGAAATTAATTAAAACAATTAAGGAAACAAAAATGCTTGTTTGGGTTTATTATCTATGGACTGCAACTTCTCAACTAAGACCCCAACCAAGAGACCAAGGCAAGAAGTCAGTTTCTTCTGCTTTAAAGTAAAAATCACACACACACACACACACACACACACACACACACAAACACACACACACACACACACACAGTCACACACACTTCACTAGTTGAGTTCCCCAGAATATAGAGGCTGGCAGGCTGACACATAGTTTGGGATTCAAGAAGTATGTTAGAAATTTAAAACTTTTAAAAGGAAGGGAGAAGATGCAGGATTGGTCAGAGGAAAATGCAGGACCGACAGAGCTACAACTAACCTGGAGGGGAAATTTAGAGTATCACCAGCCCAGGTGGCCCGTGTCAGGTGGAAACGCCTGGACATTTCTTCCCCACCTTGCTCAATGATTGAGTGTAGACTGCCCAAGGAAGGGCATAAACTGGGATGAAAGGGCTCTCTGCAGCCAGAACAGACTTTGAAGGAGCTCACGGTTGGAGCCTTTTGTTAAAGAGTTGGAATGAATAAAAAACTTCTTTAGTAACATCTCTGTAAAATACCGTTTATAGAATTGGTACCTATGAAAAAGGATGCAATTCATGTATTCAAGGATATGATGGCATATGGGGATTTCCAAATCCTTTTCTTGATTAATGACTTCTCCCTTCAATATCCTTGAAGAACAAATTATGAAGTGACACTATTCTCTAATAACAATTTTAAAAAAAAGATTAGTAAATGAAGTGGAAAGAATTTAGATAATTTTCCCACAACAACATAGTTCTGGAGGTCTAGATGCAATGTAGTTTGCCTCGTAACTAGACACCAGTTCTATACAGACAAAAGAAAATAAACCTGAATCCAGTTCTTATTGCCTATCCTGAGCAAATTTGTGAATGAGAAGATTAAGCAGAAAAGGAAAGCTAATCCAAATGCTTAGAACAGAGCTGACCTGAAATTCCTTCCTGCCACGCACATGCTGAGATCACAAACCCATGGAAAGTTTATGGAGTGAGAAGAGCATGCTCACATGCTCTCTTACCTTTAACTATTTGTAAACCTACAATAACTGAAATTAAGGCCCCCACATTAGGGAATCACTACTGCTCTCAGGTTTGTCTCAATGCCATCATTTGAAATTTAAAAGAATCTAAAAGAGAAAGAGTAAAGGAAGGAAAATGAATTGTATTTACATGAAGAAAAGGCCCAAACCCATACCTCTCTAAGGCTTGATTCATCTGCTGCAGTTGTGATCATTAATTCCTTTGAGTGCTCAAAGCCCAATGATTATGGTACCTTAAATCATCATGGCATTTGGCCAATAAAGACTTGTAATTCTAATCTATAAAATTAAAGAATATTGATGGGATAGGGCCGAGAGAGGGCGAGTGCTTCCCTTTCTTTAGATTCTTAACTAGATCTTGTGCAATTAAAAGGAGATGACTTTCTAACAGACATTTTAATAAATTACTGTAATCTACAATTTCTCTGAACACTCCCACTCTTCTAAGAACCTTACACTATTATGTCATGGTTGCTAAAACTTCTAACTCTAGGTACATTTCCACTTCTCAGAACACTATATCTCTCCTTGTCAGCCAGCTAGATAGTTTAAATGAATTATAAAGGTTAAAGATGGCTTCGTCTTTCTTCTCCGTTAGGCTTAGAGAACAAGAAGTGAAATAAGTAGAATTATGACCCTTCTCAGTTAATTCCTTTTCTCCTTTTTAACAGTTGCCCATGAAGATCTTCCAGTACCTTTGACAAGCTCTCAAAGCAGTAGAATAGGTGTCAAAGCAGTAACTGCTAGGAGAATCTCTGAGAGCTGGAGTATGTCAGGAAGAGATAGTTTATAGCTGCTGGGTCCCAAGAAGGTCCTTTTGGCCTTGGGCCTACAGTGTAATAAAAGGCCATGAGTTGTAGTTGAAAGCACCATGTTTGGTAATGTTACAAACTGGAAGCAGTTTGAAATTCAAAAGTTCAGTCCTTCTAAACCTGACCAAGTAGGTTTGTAAATTCTGAAAGAACTAATATGAGTAAGAGAGTATTTGAAAGCTGGGATAAAGCAAACATGTGTTGTGTGTGTGTGTGTGTGTGAGAGAGAGAGAGAGAGAGAGAGAGAGAGAGAGAGAGAGAGAGATTTGGCTCAAACAGTTGGGAGTGAGATGGGGACAAACAGCAGCTGTTATGTGAGAAGTATAAGATGTGATACCTTAGAGCAGTGGTTCTCTTCCTAATGCTGCGACCCTTTAATACAGTCTTCATGTTGTGGTGACCCCCAATTTCATTGTTACAAATTAAACATAATTAAAGCATAGTGATTAATCACAAAAACAATATGTAATAATATATGTGTTTTCCGATGGTCTTAGGCGACCCCTGTGAAAGAGTCATTCGACCCTCAAAGGCGTCATGACCCACAGGTTGAGAAACACTGCCTTAGAGGATTTGAAAAAAGTGAATCTGAAAACAGTCTCAGATAGCTGGTGGTTGCGAGTTGGAACCCAGAATGACTCTCTTGCTGTTCTCCAGTAAATCCCTATGAGTGACTTAAGAGAAGATTCTTTAGGGCACAGTACTGAGATAGTGCTCTATGCCACTGGTTGTTGCATGTTTAATAAACATTAAATGCTGTTAATTGGAGACTTCAATAAAATGAAGTGAAGTATTGATGTGGTTTCTATGTAAAATCCATATTCAGTACTAGAGTACTTGTTCTGGAATGAACAACAATGGGAGTCTAAGGAGGTATATTGTGGGAAGGGCAGAGGATTTAGAAAGGAGTGGAGGGTGTTTGCCTACAGGAAACACTGCTTCCCATTCAGAGTCTTACAACCCTCAGTACTGCCTCAGGCAACGTGCTGAAGGGGCATTTGAAAATTTTATGACAATTGACATTTGTTTATTCTTTTTTTTTCCATTGACTCCTTCCACTCCACCCTATCAACCCTTAACCCTACCAGACCTGAGGCCCTGAACCTAACTGTCCCCTATACTTGGGCTCCTGAGCATTAAAGAGAAAAAACCAACATGATATAGAAAAATGTTAGTTACATGCAAACAAGTGGTTAGAATAAGATGGAACTTGGAGACATTGTAGAAAATAGGCCTAGGCAAAGTATCGAAAATTAGGTACAGCGGTATAGCAGCAGCTTTGGAAATTACTGAAAAATCAGTACAGGGGTCTGGTAGGGTTAAAAATATATTAGGCCACAATGAAGCAAAGTCAGGAATAAACTTTTATTTCTCCTAATTTTCTCTTCATCTCCCTCTAAGAGAAGGTTGGGCACAGATATTCAAGGTGACACCAAACAAAATACCTAAGATATTGAGGTTCTGTAAGACTTTGAAGATATAAAGTTATAGATGTAGAAATATAGACACATTTTAAACTTAAACTCTAGATTGCCTAATCTTATTTCCTTTGATTAAAAATTAGAGTTACCTTTACATCCTGTTTGTTTCCCTTATTGTTGGAATTAATTTCTAAGGTGACACAGTATAGGTTGAAAATCCTGGGGCTTTACAAGAGACATTGATTCTACTGTCATTTCTTGGCTGTGTGACCCTGAATAAATCACTTCAATTTTCTGTTTTTTATTTTTTTTATTTTGTCTAAATGGAGTATCAAAACACTTATAAGACTTAGAAAAATAATGTTAAGGCAATTGTAATGAGTAATATAGGTAGTGTAGACAGCATTCTCTACAGTAAAAATTGTCTAACTTTGCACTACCAAACTAGAATAATCTATGAGTAATATACTCTTTTTTTAAAATTTATCTTTATTGTTGAAAGATGTTTCCCCTTTTTATTCCATTGACCCCCTCCCAGTCCTTCACCACATTATCGTATATGTCCATGGGCATATATATATATATATATGCATATAAGTTTCCCTGTTAATCTCTCTCCATCAACCCTCACCCCCACCTTCCCTCTGAGATTTGTCAGTCTGTTCCATGTTTCTGTGTCTCTGGATCTATTTGTCCATCAGTTTATTTTGTTCTTTAGATTCCACATTTGAGTAAGATCATGTGATACTTATCTTTCTCTGACTGGCTTATTTCACTTAGCATAATACTCACCAGGTCTCTCAATGTTTTCTCAATGGGTAAGAGATCCTTCTTTATTTTTACTGCTGCATAGTATTCCATGGTGTAAATGTACCACCGCTTTTTTATCCACTCATTTACTGATGAGCACTTGGACTGTTTCCAGATCTCAGCTATTGTGAAAAGTGCTGCTATGAGCATAGGAGTACATACATTCTTTCTGACTTGTGTTTGGAGATTCTTTATTTTGAATTGAGATAATTTATTAGGAATTTATTTACCATTATTGATTTGAAGAGACCTAATACCATTTAGTATCTTCAAGTCATATTGAACTTACACCAATATTAGATGGCAGTTGTCATAAAACATAAAATAAACATTATGTGCATTATAGACAAAAATGTTTACTTTTTAAAAAATTCTGTATTGTTGAAAATATTACATATGCCCCCATCCCCACCCCCCACATTGTCCTCTCTCAGCCTGCCCCCACACACCAGGCCCAGCCTTCACAACCCATTATTATCTGTGTTCATTGGTCATGTTTATATGCATACAAGTTCTTTGGTTGATTTCTTACTCCTCCAACCCCCGCACCCCAACCATAAGATGTATTCCTAGAACTGGCATTACTGGGTCAAATGAAAGTTTCACTTTTTGAGGAAACACGTACTGTTTTCCATAATGGCTGTACCAGTCTGCATTCTCACAAGCAGTGTACTAGGGTTCCCTTTTCTCCACATTCTGGCCAGCACATGTCATTTATTAATTTGTTGATGGTAGCCATCTGACAGATGTGAGGTGATACCTCAATGTCGTTTTGATTTACATCTCTCTGATTATTAGTGACTTTGAGCATTTTTTTTTCATATATCTGTTGGCCATCTATATGTCTTTGTTGGAGAAGTGTTTAGTCAGGTCCTCAGCCCATTTTTAATTGGGTTGTTTGTCTTCCTTTTGTTGAATTGTATGAGTACTGTATATGTTTTTGGAATTAACCCCTTATCAAATGTAACATTGGTAAATACGTTATCCCATACATTGGCTTCCCTTTTCATTTTGATGCTGGTTTCTCTTGCTGTGCAGAAGCGTTTTAGTTTGATGTAGTCCTATTTGGTTATTTTTTCCTTTGCTTCTCTCAACAAAGCCACTCTAGAAAAAACAGCCCGGAACTGGCACAAGAATAGGCATATAAACCAATGAAACAGAACAGAGAACCCAGAAACTGACCCAAGCCACGATACTCAATTCATATTTAACAATGAAGGCAAGAGCATACAATGAAGTAAAGATAGTCTCTTCAATAAATAGTGTTGAAAAAACCGGACAGGTACATGCATAAAAATGAAACTAGACCATTATCCTTACATCACACACAAGAATACACTTAAAAAGAATAAAAGATTTAAATGTAAGTCATGAAGTCATGTAAATCCTGAAAGAAAATGTAGGCAGCAAAATATCAGACATCTCATGTAGCAGAATTTTCACAGACACATCACCTAGAGCAAGAGAAACAAAGGGAAAAAAAATAAATTGGACTACATCAAAATCTAGTTCTTTGTTGTTTTTAAAGCATTTCTTCAGCAAACCCTTTAAAAATGATGCTTTCATATACTTTTCAGAGTTTAAACTGTGAATTCTGAGTCTCTGGAGTCACTGACAGTATGTTGGAAATACCATCTGAAAAAAATTATCTGAAATGTCTAGTACTTGCACGTTCGTGGCCAGAATTAATACAAAATATTAGTGGGAATGGAGAAGTCTGTGAGACTTGCTTATTGTATGATACAATTGAGAAAATAAAAACTAGGTACTAAGATTCATTGGACTGGTAGAACTTTTATTTGTAGCTCTTTTTAAAATGTATTTCTTTATGTCTTAATATTTCAGTTCTATGTACACTTACTATAGCTTGGTGCATCACTATATTATTTATAGTTTTCACCAATAGAGAAAAAAAAAACATGGACAAAAGAATGGTCCAGGGAATAATAACTACTTGTTACAATTTGAAATCTTATATAAATTTTATTTTATTTTGTTTCTCAAATGAATGTCTACAACAATATATTCTTTAACAGAGATTGAAATTTCTTAGTCCCTTTAACATTCTCAAACACCTGGCAAAGCTGCTGAATTACTCAAGTAAAGGATGCTTCTATTTTAATCAATTTTGTTTGTTCTGCAGCTCCTGTCTTGCTATTAGATAAATATTTTACACTTTGAAGCCTTACTCTATTTCAAACAGATGGATGTCTTTCCTTTGGTACCAAAACAGAAAGAAAATAGCTCTGTTCATAGAACCAACAGAGGAGAAAACAATAAAAAAGGGACATGACAATTATGATTATAAACACAAACCGTTATTAGCAGGAAAGAGAAAACATTTGTCAATGTAGAAATATAGATTCATGACTGCTTTTTAATCTGATAGTCTTAAGAAGTTAAATATTTAGCTATGTGTATTTCTTCATATTTTGTTCCTTTATTTCTTTCTACAGTTCAGCTCAGATTCATAGGGCACAGTTAGAAAGAAAACAGAAATCCCTGATTGTGGAATTAATGCTCAGCAGATGTGAAGGTTACACAGTTCTGATCCTCCAGGGAGCATGTGAAAAGTAATTTGAAACAACTCCAGCAAAAAGTACTCAGGCTGAGTCTTTCCAGGACCAAGTAGAAAAGTTCTATTAGTATGAGACACTGCCAGAGCTAAAACCACCAAACCACATAGTTTTGGCCTTAGAGAAGATTTTTGTGTGTGTATGCGTGGTTGCCATATTTCTCATATATACTAGCATTTGGTCATAGTCCATATTTCCTGACTCACAGCTCCCAAGCTCTTGGAATTTCCTGAGTGGTAAGATCAATGAGAGCATTTTTTGTCTTAATATTTGGTCTATTTTTGTCCATTCTTGAAAATGCTACAGAACCATAAAGGTGAAAAGCTTATCTTGTTATTTAGAAAATGCTTCTTTCCAACTGAGTTTATGTCAGTGAGGTAACTTTCAGAAAGCACCTGAGGATGCTAAGGACCTAAGGAAAATGTGTAAGGAAAAACTATTATTGTATTTATACAATTCAATACATCTTTCCGTAATTAATATCTCAAGGAGGCATACAATTAATAAGGATACAGCTCACCTGAAGAGAATTTCCAATCAATATGAACTAATCAAAATGCATAGAACACTTCTCCCAACAATAGCAGAATACACGTTTTTCAAGCTTACACGAAGCATTACAAATAGACTGAAACCTGGGCCATAATACACACCTGAACGCATTGTAAAGATAGAAATTATATAAAGTATTTTCTCAGACCACAATTGACTTAAATTAGAAACCAATATCATAAAATTAGCTAGAAATCCACAAATAATTGGAGATTAAAAAACACATTTCTAAAAAAAAAAAAAAAGGAATAAAAAGAAAGTCTAAAGAGAATTTTAAAAATATATTTAAATGAAAATAAAACATCAAAATGTGTGGGATGCAAAGTATTACTTAGAGTGAGAATTACATTATTAAATGCATTTATTAGAAACAAAGGAAGATTTAAAATCAGTAATCTAAGTTTCTACCTTTGAAAACTAGACAAAAATAATTTAAACTTAAAAGAAAAACTATTGCATAAATAAATAAAATTGAAAACAGAAACACAGGAACAAAAGAAAACATAAATCCAATGAAGACAAAAGCTAGTTTTTAAAGAAGAGCAATAAAATTAATAAATCTTAGCTATGCTAGCTAAAAAACAAAGGAAAGAAACAAATCACCATTATTAGAAATGAAACAAAAGCCACTGCTGACGGCATGAGCACCAAATGAATAGTAAAGGGTTGCTATGAACAATTTTATGCTCACAAAGTTGATAAATTAAGTGAAATGAACCAATTTTTAAGAGATATAAATTATCAAGCTTCACAAATGAAAAATAGGTCATCTAAATAGGCCCATATCTATGAAAGGAATTGAAACGGAAAGCACCAGGTTCAGATTGTTTTACTGGTAGATAGACCATGTAAATCACATTGATAGGATGTACCCTTGACATAATGCGATGACTATGACACTTTACTGCTATGCTCTTTCTCCTAATAATACCGGAATGTGGTCTAATAATGATATAAACATCAGAAAACCTTGGCAAAAGAGGCATTTTGACTGGACACCTGACCAGTATCTTCAAAACTGTCAAATCATCAAAAATGTAGAAAATTTTAAAAACTGTGCAGTCAAGAGAAGCATAAGGAGATATGACAAATAAATGTAATATGATTTCCCAAAAGAGGTCTTGTGACAGAAAAATTACACTCAGTAAAAATGAAGAAAAGCTAATAAAGCACAAATTTTAGGTAATAACAATGTAGTAATACCGGTTCACTAATTGTAAGAAATGTAGAAAACTAATGTGAGATGCTAATAATAGAAGAAACTACATATAAAATATCTGAAAATTATCTGTAATATCTTCGTAATTTTTCTAAACATCTAAAATTGTTACAAAGTTTATTTTTAAGTAGGGAGTGTCTCATTATCAATAAAAATAGTGCAAAGTAAACAAAGAAAGTATTAAAAATAAGAGCAGAAATTCATATAATTCAAAACATAACAGGAATAGAGGAAATCAATGAAACAAAACACTGTTTTATCCTTCTGAAAATCAATAAAATGACTAAAACTTTAGTAAGACTGATAAAAATATAAAGAGAGAAGGCACACATCACCAATATCAGGAATGAACCAGTATATGATTATAAATCTTACATCCATTAAAAGTGTAAGAAAACATTGCAAAACACTTTATGATTCTACATTCTACAACTTATAAGTAATGAATCAACACCTCAAAAACCTTATTCTACCAAATTCAACCAAGATGAAATATATAATCTATTAGTCCTATTGACACTAAATTTATTAATTCTTACTTAAAATTCTAAAATAAGAAATCTCCAGGCCCAGGTAGTTGCACTGGAGAATTCTATCAACTATTTTAAAAAGACTTAATACCAATTTCTCTCTCTCTCTCTCTCTCTCTCTTTCATATATATATTATATGTTATATTAATTAATTTATTTAAAAATCTTTATTGTTGAAAGTATTACATATGTCCTCTTTTTCCCCTATTGACCCCTTCTGGCTCATCCCTGCCTCTCACCCCAGGCCTTTACACATTTTTTTGAGAAAATAAAATAGGAGGGGCCACTACCAAACTCTTTTTATGGGGCAGTATTATTGTGATACCAAAACCAGACCCAAAATAAAGAACAAAAACAAACAAACAAAAGCACCATACCTTCAAACCAATATTTGTCATAAACGTTGATACAAAAATCTTTAACAAAATATTAGTAAATAAAATACAACTATACATGAAACCAGTTAAACACCATACCAAGTGGGATTTATTTCACATGTTCAAGGCTAGTTTAGCATTGCAAAACCATACCATAAAATATTACTCAGCAATAAAAGGAACAAGCTGTTCATTCACATAGCAACTGTTATGGCAAAGTATATAAGCTGAGTAAAAAATAAAAAAGCATATCCCAAAATGTGATATACTGATTACATTTATATAACATTTGATATTGCCACATTATAAAAATGCAGAGATTAGTGATTGCCATGGTATGAGAGTCAAGGGGCAGGAGAGAAGGTGTTCTTGATTATAATAGGACAACACGAGGAATCCTTGTTCTCCTAAAAGTATTATGTATCTTGACTGTGGTGGTTGATTCATGAACTTATAGATAATTTCATAGAAGTAAGTACACATATACATATATGAGTACAAGTAGAATTATGGACATCTAAATAAGATTGGTTAATTGTATCAATGTCAATTATATGGTTATGATATCTAACTAGAATTGTTCAAGATTATATCATTGGGGAAAACAGATTTAAGAATATACAGAATCTCTCTGTTTAATTTAATACAACTGCATATGAATCTACAATTATTCAAATATTTTTTTTATAAATAATAGAAATATGGAGACTGCTTCTGAATGTTTTCAATCTCTGTAAGGTATGTCTGTGCTTTCTTTCTCTTGGTTCAAGGTATTTTTTAGTAAAAGCTTATTTGAGTATACACAAGCATGTCAAACTCGCTGCCAGTGGGTCACATGCCTTGTTTAAATGAGACCTTCAGTTATATCATTGTTCACAGTTGGCACAGTGATAATTCAAATGAGTCCAACTTGATGATAAAGTAGTAGCTAATACAGTACTTTCTTTGGGAGAAAGAAAGATGAGGGAAATGGGAAAGAGGAGTTAGGCAGGCTCCTAGGCCACCCTTGACTTAAAGTTGCTAAACTGTGACATCAGTGATAGGAGAAAAATAAAATGGAACTTTGAGCTGTAGAAACACAGTGGGGGACATAGTTGAATGAACTACAAAAGAAATTTAGACCAATGTGAATCCAGGCAATAACTGTTTTTACTTTGAATGACTGTCATCTTTGGTGAAAATGAAAATAACTGAGAAAGAGGCTGTGGCCTCCAGGTCCGCTGAGTTTTGGCTGGTGACCCTGTCTACAATGGGAGGGACATGATGCCAGGAAGGAATTCTACAAATTTGTGTTTTGATCTGAATGTTCTAATACATATATAGTGAAGGAAAGATACTAAGATATAAATGAAACAGATGTATAATCAAACATTTAAGTCATTTATATGAATACATTTCTGGGAAGCTAATGCTAAAATGGAGTTTACATTTTGGCAGCCAGTGAGTTATTTCCCTTGCATAAGATGTTCCCAAATGGAAGGACATATTTGTTTTTATTCATGATTCTCATTAGTTGCAACCTTTCCAGAAACATAAATAGATAAACTCTCAATAAGTTGAGCTGCATAAAAGTGAGGGCATACAAAGTATATTCTGAAAAGAGTAACTGTCTAATTTCACTGTTACATACTAAATGGCACATTGCTTTTGTGGTCACTCAGAATGCAAGAAATGTTGGATTAGACATATGGTGAAAATAAAGTGTCCTCTAAATTTATGCTATTGACCTAAGTGATGATTGGTTCTTTGATAAAGTGGGCTCCAATTGGTGCATATGTAGGATTCACCTACCATTAGAAGAGCAGGGTGATATGAGTGAAGCTGTAGGAGACCTGTTAACCCATCTCCCCTAAATAGGATTGAATAGTGGAAACTTACTAGGATCATTCAAGAGAGGAGGCCATAAAAATAAAAGGAATAGAAAAAAATCTCATAAAGTGAGTAGAAATATTCAGACGGTTAATTAAAAATGACTCAGAAATGGAGAGAGCTAGAAGAACTACTAAAAATTTAATGGACAACTAGAAGAAATTAGGTGGCCTAGTAGCTTTAATAACTCTTTAAATTGTGAAAAAATCATGGAAATGAATTGATTACTAATTAAATAGTTCTCTTGCTATAGAAAAATAGAAAAATATAGAATTTTTATCTTTAGGGGTTTCAATTCAATCACTAAATTCATTTAATTATATATATATGTATATATATTACATTTTGTTATAATTAATCAGCTTAATATAATCTATCATGCCAATGGTAAAGAAAATTTTGAATTTGTTAAGACATTTTCACTGGTGAAAGGAGATAAATGAGGCATTGACCTCTCAAATGGTTATTAACAAGGTATGTTCAAGTTTATTATAAACTGAAATGTGAGTTCAAAGCAAGTTAGCAAAGTCCAACACTTGGATGACTAGATTGAGTGACTGAAACCTAGTTATTAATCCAGTGGCCAGGAAGAGAAGTGGGAATATATTCTAAAGTGGATATTTTAGTATTTTGCAAGTTAGAGGTATGTGCATCATCACTAAGAAAGGGATCAAAACAGTCTTTAACAGAGAGGTGTGGGCAGTGTATGTGAGATCAGAGGACTCAGTAACTATGGATTCAGGATTTTCAAGTACATAAACCCAATATTCCTTCCCATACATCAGGATGTGGTATCTTTCCAATTAAGCCTTTGTCTTTGACATAACAGGCTCTCTCAACTTGAGAAATCAAACTCTTTCTTATAAATAATTTCTAGGCTTGAAATTCTGTTTCTTCTTGTTAGCTTTAGAGAGTAAAGTCCTTCTATGTAGATCCTTATATGCTACTAATTGTTAGCAGATAATTCTCCTTGGGTCTCTCATATTTCTGCATACCATGAGAGTGAAGTAAGGATTACCCTTTGTTCCAAACTAATGATGCTTGTATAGCTAATGGCCTTGGAAGATAAATAGTTTCTCCCTCCCAAATAAAGGGCAGGCATGGTTAATGCCCATTATAAAATATCTGGGTTCACTAAGCATAGGTTCCTCCTCTGCAACACAATCAAATACATATGTTAGTGTCAACTGGTATTGTTTGCATTGCCAGGAGGGAATGGAACTTGGTGAGAAAATGCTTATAGTCTGACTACTTTCATTGTTGTGACTAAGAGAAATTGCCCACTGTTTCTGACCCAGGAGTTTCATGGCTTCCATCAGCTTTCATGAAAGAATGGCAAGCCAATTTATTATGTTACAAGTAGGGTAAAACCTCAGTCCTTACAGTTCTTTTTTTTAACCTTTTTTTTATTGTTTAAAGTATTACAAATAGTAGTACATATGTCTCCTTTTTTTCCCTCATTGACCTTCTCCTGGCCTCCCCTACCCCTTGGCACATGCCCTTACTCCACCCCTCTAGTGCCATGCATCCATTGGTTATGCTTACATGCATGCATACAATTCCTTCTGTTGATCTCTTACCTACACCCCCCGCTCCCGCCAGTCCTCCCCAGCTTTCCTGCTGTAATTTGACAGTCTGTTCAATGCTTCTCTGCCTCTGTATCTATCTTTTTGTTCATCAGGTTATAATGTTCTTTATTATCCATAAATGAGTGAGATCATATGGTATTTTTCTTTCACTGCCTGGCTTATTTCACTTAACATAATGCTTCCCAGTTCCATCCATGCTGCTGTAAATGGTAAGAATTCCTTCTTTTTTATAGTAGCGTGGTATTCCATTGTGTAGATGTACCATAGTTTTCTAATCCACTCATCTGCTGATGGGCATTTAGGCTGTTTCCAAATCTTAGCTATTGTAAATTATGCTGCTAAGAACATGTCCATTTCATCTAGGTTGTCCATTTTGTTGGAATAGAGTTGTTCATAGTATTTTTTCATAATCTTTGTATTTCTGTGGGATTGGTTGTTACTTCACCTCTTTCATATCTGATTTTGTTTATTTAGGCCCTCTCTCTTTGCTTCTAGGTGAGCCTGGCAAGAGGTTCATCAATCTTGTTTATCTTTTCAAAGATCCAACTCTAGGTTTTGTTGATCTTTTGTTTTGTTTTGTTTTTGTTTTTTTTGTGTTTTTGTTTTTGGTCTCTATATCATTTACCTACACTCTGATCTTTATTATTTCCTTCCTTCTGCTTACGTTGGGCTTTTCTTGTTTCTCTTTTTCTAACTCTTTGAGTTGTAGGGTTAGGTAATTTATTACCATTGTTTCTTGTTTTTTGAGATAGGCTTGCAGAGCTATGAACTTCCCTCTCAAGAGTGCTTTCACTGTGTCCCATAGATTTTGGATTGTTGTGTTTTCATTGTCATTTGCACTGATGCAGTCCTCTGCTTCTTCTATTCTACTGTTGATGCTTTCTATTGAGTTCTTCATTGCTGTGATGTCATTTTACATTTTTCTTGGTTCTTCATTTCCTCTTGGTTCTTACACATGTTGATTTTTCTTCCAACTTTTTCAGTGACATTATGACCATTTCGCTGAATTTTTTCTCTGACATATTGCTTGCCTCTATTTCGTTTACTTCCTTTTCTGGCGATGCCTCCTTTTCTTTTGTATGCGAGCTGTTTCTTTGTCTCCCCATGATCTCTTCTCTTCAGGTGTCTGCATATGTAACTCTCTCTCTCCTGTGTTGACTTAAGGCACAAAATACAACACAACAAGGCACAACACACAAGGCACTGAACACAAATGTATTCATGATACTAATAACCCCAAATAAAGGTGACCACCAGAGAAAAGAGAATTAGGGGATAATAAAAAGGAGTGCAAAAATGATATTGAGAAAAGAAAAAAATAAGAGGAAAAGGAAGAGAATAAAAAAGAAGGGGGAAAAACTATTTATACAGGGAGAAAACTCCAATAGAACAACAACTAATCCAAAAAAATGGAAACAACTAACACCTAGATATGAATGTAAACTACAAACAATAACTAATAACAAGCGAGGAGAGGAAAAACTGAAGCAAAAAAAAAAGAGACAATCACACAAACAAACAAACCTAAAACCAATCTAATCAACAATCAAACTAACAAAAATAGTAGGACAGAAAGAAAGAAGGGCAAAATAAAACAAAAAACATAAATAAATAAAAAACAAAAAAGGGAAGAGAGAGAAAAATTTGGATAATGAAGAAAGAGAAGAGAGAAGTGTGTATGGACTTGGAGCAGGGGATTAGAAATTATATATATAAGTAGGATGAATTTTTAACATGGGGTAAAAAAATGGAATGGAGAAAATCTAAAGCAGGAATAGGGTAAGAGAAACAGGACAACAAAAGGGGAAATGTGAGGAAGAGAGCGTTGGTATAAAGGTAAAGTTGAGCTAGAGTAAAATGCTGCTAAAGGAAAAATGAAAATAGAATGTAGAACACTAATCCCAAAATCAAATAAAAATAAAAATAAAATGTAACTTAAAAAAAGGTAAGATATGCCCTAGCCGGCTTGGCTCACTGGATAGAGTGTCAGCCAGTGTACTGAAGGGTCCTAGGTTCAATTCCGGCCAAGGGCATATGCGTGGGTTGCAGGCTTGATCCCCAGTAGGTGGTGTGCAGGAGGCATCCAATCAATGATTCTCTCACATCATTGATGTTTCTATCTCTCTCTCTCCTTGTCCCTTCCTCTCTGAAATCAATAAAGAAATATATTTTAAAAAGGTAAGATAATAGTAGTAATAATACTGATTAAATTAAAAATATAATAATTAAAAAGGTAAAATCAAGTGAGAAAAAAGAACAAAAGTAGATTTCTTAAGTAAAAGATAAAAAATAAAAATGTGCACTAGTGAAGGTCATTCACTTCCTCTACTGTTCTGTTTGGCATGCCTGTTTCCTGTCAGGTAGTCAGGACAGTATTGAAGTTCCCTGCATTCCAAAGCTCTTCTGCGTGGTAAGCCACATCTTGTCAATAGGCAGTATTTTTTTGTTTCTCTGCCTGCCTGTGGTTGTATTTACACAAGAGTCAATTTGTGATTCATCCCCTGGGTGGCAGTGTTTCTGTATTGACATCCAGGGCTATAAGTCCTTTCTACTCAGTATTTATAATTTGTTTTCCCTGTTGCACTTAATACTGGTTTGGGGGTACGGACTGCCCCAGAGCTGGTTTTCTGATCATTTCTCCCCACTCTGATCCCCAGGTTCCACAAAAACAACTTTCCCCCGAAGTTTTTTAGAGTGTTTTTAATTGGGTGATCCTATGTACCGGGCTTAGTAATCAAAACAAGGATTTAAAGAGAAAAAAGAGCCAGAGTAAGTGTGGGAACTCACAACTTTTTCGCCACAGCACTGCACGTGACTCTGTCCTTTTCCCCTGGCACAGGGCAGCCAGTTTACTGGTAAAGCTTCAGGCTGCCTTTTTGTGCCCAGCCTAGCTATGGGTTGATTTATAGAGCTCCCTTATGTCAGCAGCCCTGTGGACCCTCTCCTACATTCGTGGACTATGCTGACCCAACGGCTGCGGATTTCGTGGGGTGCAGACTTCCTCTGAACCTCTAGTTCCCTCTGCGCATGTAGATTCTGCTGTGTGCATTTCTCCTTCCAGCCTGGATCGCAGACCTCACTTTTCTCTGGGTGAAATCTGACCTTTCCATAAGAAGGTGCAGAAATCATCCAAGTCAGTGTATTTGTGCTGCTTGAGATCTGGTGTTTGTGAGTTTGCAGCTGTTCCCTGGGTGTTGTGGTTGTAGGGTCTTGGGAGGTATCCAATTCTTCCTGATTGAAGGTAAGGCTAGGCTTCCGATCACAGCCACTCTCCCCTTCAAGATGGCATGTTCTCTGCCCCTTACAGTTCTTGATGCTAAAAAAGTCCTTTAGCTTTCATATTTAGTTTTGAATAATTGTCCCTAGCAACTGCCACATTGTCTTCCTTACCTCTGTATTCTGAGGGCATAGAATGATGCATAGAACATAGTAGATGTTCAAAACCATGTTGAATACATTCATGAATAAGGTTACTATATAGATTCATTGTGGAAGTAAGAATTTTTCATACATACACTCTGGAATAGCAAAAATATGAACAGTATTTATTCTTTCCTCACATAGTTCAGTAAAAAAAAAGACTGGAAATCTAATCAGGCTACCACCCAGATTACCATCCTGGCTTTAAGGGTTTACTGGCCTATTCAATGTCTTCAGGTATGAAGAAAAATTGCTTGCTACTGTATTTGTCAGGTTTCTGCAGAGAACATAGGATCAGTAGGATGTATACATATATAAAGTGATATTATGAAGAATTAGTTCATGTGACAATGAAGCTGATATGTGCCAAGATTTGCAGGGTGAGAAGTAAGCTGAAGACTCAAAAGAGTTGGTATAGTTCCAATTGAAGTGTAAAGGCTTGAGAACCAGGAGAACTGATGATATAGCTCCAGTCCAAAGTCTGCAGGCTCATGACCCAGTAAGAGCCAATATTTCAGTTTAAGTTCAAGAGCAGGGATAAGTCAATTGTCTCAGTTTGAAAGAAGACAGGCAGGAAAGATTGCTCAGAAGAGTGTAAGCCATTTTGTTCTTTTCAGACCTTCAAGTAACTGAATGAGATCCACCCACATTCTGGAGGGCAATCTGCTTTACTCAAGCCCATCAATTAAATGTTAATCTCATCTAAACACACACACACACACACACACACACACACACACACACACACAAAACAAACAAATAAAACAAACAAACACACACACACAAAAACACACCCCTGAATATAATGTTTAATCAAATATCTCGGCACCTGTGGCTTAAGTTGACACATGAGATTGCCCATTACAGCTACCTTTTGGGTCTAGTGATTCAGGGAAACAGTTGGGTATAAATAAGGACAAAAGTTTACCCTATGTACTTACAGCCAGCTATTGCTCAAACTTTACCAAAGCAAGGCCTAGAAAAAAGGCCATCACTTTCAAGAAGACCTCCCTGACTACAACTGACAAACTCTCTCTTTCTCCTGTCAAGTGATTTTTATCTGTAGGAGTCATGCACAATTTAAACAAAACCTGCTTCTTTGTGAAAATCCTTTTCAAGACTTGTCTTTTACCTTAGTTTTTTGGGAAAAGATTATTATGAGACAATATTATTTTTTCCATTTTCCGTTTTTCATTTTCTGGCACAAAGCAGAGTATCCTATACTAGTACATAATGATCCAACAAAAATGCTTGTTATACAGATATATATATATATATATATATATATATATATATATATATATATATACTAATATGCTAAGTGTCTGTCCAGATAATGATGTCACATAGCAATGCCTGGCTTCCTCTCCCTAGTAACTGGCCTCCCTGGAATTTCTTCAGCCCAGGAACATGACTTGCTTTATAGCCAGGTGCAAACATTTCACACTGGACCCAAATGTTTGTGAAGAGTTTTCACGTGCCTCATCTCATTTGTTCCTCACAGAAGTCTGGGAGTAGGTAGATAGGAGACTAGGTAGAATCCTATATTTTTTTCATTAGCCAGAAAACGGAGATTTAGAAAGCTTAGAAACATGACCTGACTAAAAAGAAGTAAGAAATGGTGGACCTTGAAAATGACTTCAGGTTTTCTCACTGCATAGAATATAGTCAAACACTGCTGTAGTTAAATATTTTAGCATTTGTTCTCCCTGTATGATCTACAATAATAATCTGCTTCGTGTTGATATTTACTGCTGTGTTGCTGACAATTACCTGAAAGAGAAGTCAGGGTACTTCACTGGGCTGGAAAAAGTTTAGCTAAATCAGAAAGCAGGTCTAATGAAGCAATTTTAATCTATATCTATAAAAGGCTAAGATACATGTGTGATACATATAAAGCTCTCACTGGAGCCAATCACATGCATGTGTTTTCATATGTCATTGTTGATCGTGAATTTGGTTGACACTTCTATTATAGAGAAAGGGCGAATAAAAATATTAAAATATTTCTTCTAATTAATCCTTTCAATGTGCATGAATTCATGCACCAAGCCACTAGTATAATTATAACTAAATGCTACCACACAGAGAATAGAGATTCAGGTGAAATATACTGTATGATGGTATCTCATCTTACAGCAGAGAGGGTACTGTCTACAAACAAGTCAGCATGTAATAATAAAATAATAAACTAAAATAGTTACAAATCCTTTCAATCCAGCTTTCACCTTTATTCTAGGATAGACCTGCAATAGTACAGGGCACTAGATATGCCACAGCTACTGTTTCTGTTTGAACTTACCCGTGGAGAGTAAATATGCACACTGCTTTTGAAAAATCTTTCTTTGAAAACATATCATTCACAAGCCTGACACACAATCTCAAAAGAAGGTGCACCATAGAGTTCACATAACTCAAAGATTCAGGTCATTCAGGGGGTACTCTTGCATAGTGTGGAACTCTGAAGTAATACAGATTCATGTGACTGAAGACAGTGTGAACGTGTTATATGAGGTAGGTTAAAAAATAATAAGGATTGCAGAAAAAGTGACAACACTTAAAACAAATTTACATTTGATAACCTTTTAGCAAAAGTGAACAAGAAAAAAGTAACATCTCACAAAACTACAACTTTCACAAAATGCAGCAATAAAAAGAATCAAAGCATTGCTTACATATGTTCAAGGTTCTGTTTTCATTTATTCTTTGTCCTTACAGCTGACAAGAGAATATGACTTACAATATTCAGACAACTATCCATTTATTTTTATGTTAAACAAAATAAAAAACATATGAAATCTCCAGAAAGTAAATAAAAATAAATTTGCCTTACATGAACCCTAAATAATCTATAAATTCTTTCTTGCTATTTGATATATTTTTAATTTTTATATTCTTAATTTTTTCTCTCTCTCCCCATAAGTATCTAAATATGCATAGGATTTGGGCAATCTATTCTTTTGTTGTTGTTTTTTAAGTTAAACATATTTTTTTGAGTTGATAAAGGAGAGCTTATTTTTGGTTTGATTTTTGTAATTTGTTTTCTTCTATTACTGTATAAAAATAATATTTAAATTAACACATTAATTATAGTACCTAAACTGCACTGTACCATGATAAATTATTTCAAATATTGGATTTGTATATTTTTCTGAAAGAATTAAAAAAGACATTGGATAGGTCCAATTAAATTCTGTAATTTTTCATTACAGTAAAATTATTAAATTTGTTGGCAAATTTAGTCTGGAATCACCAACTTATGGATATGATGTGATCAAGTATTTACACGTTAATCTCAAATAAAATCTTAATAATTCAGACACTACTTTTATTTTTTAAATATATTTTTATTAATTTCAGGGAGGAAGAGAGAGACAGAAACATCAATGATGAGAGAGAATCATTGATCAGTTGCCTCCTGTACATCCCACACTGGGGATCTAGCCCACAACCCAGGCATATGCCCTGACTGTGACTCAAACCAGGATCTTCTGGTTCATAGGTCGACTCTCAACCACTGATCACGCCAACTGGGCCAGAGTCTACTTTTATATACATATTTTCAATTAGCAGCTTACAGGAGTGTGTAGAAGGTCTTTATATTTTATACTATAGTTTTGAAAAGGACAGAAAGCTTTTCAATTGTTTAAATCAACAGAAGTAATTCCATATATTTAAGTAATTTCTTTTTAAAAATGATTGGTTTTTCTGCACCCCGCCCCTCCAAAAAATAGAAGTGGGATATAGGGAAGTGGAGAGATATAAGGAAGAAAAGGAGGTGATGGAGGGTTGACAAGATGACAAATGTGTGGCTTTGGGCTAATCTTTTACATATCTGTCTCCTAAATGGCAATGGGCAGTGGGAACTCATAGTGTTATTGGATAATTGGGTGAGTTACCTTTCTCCATTGCTAGTGGGAGGTGGGTCTTTGGGGCCCTGCTGGAGGATGAGATGTGGGAGTAAGCTTTATTTTCATGGAATTACATCCCTTAGTTTGTGAAGTCCCATTTTCTTGAAATCTGTCCTGGAAGAGGTGTAGCTGATGACTCAACAGAGTTAAAAGCAGAGCCAGTGTCCGTAGTTTCTGTTCCATGGTAGGGCTAGGTTCAGCACAGCATCATACTAGTTCCAGTCCATCAGTCCATTGTGTGTGAGAGCATGAAAGCCCTGCAAGCCAGGAACCAGACATGAGCAGAAAGATAGCAAGAGAGATAAATCTTTTGTTCAGAGCTTATGTATCTCAAATTCCTGTGCTTGCAATGGCCATGCCTATGTTGGCCAATGACTTGTTCCCAGGTGTGACTGACAAGTAAGTACCTTCCCTAGGTCACCAGGCCTTTCTTGGGTATGCCTATAATATTTGGCCTTCCCTTTGCTCCTTTCCAGTTATTAATAAACTAGGTGAATTACAATGATATCATTAGCTACTATGGCAATTGCCTCTTCCCTTCTCTGTGTTTCTGGAGTCAATTTAGATTTAGTCTCTGGAAGTACAAACATAAAAAGGCATTACCAATAATATAAAGCATATATAATTATAATACACAACTAAATATATTATATTTATACATGTATAAAAATGCACACAGTTAATATAAGTATGTATGAAAGTAAGGATACAAACAAGCTAAGACTAAATACTCTTATTTTGTGCTATATGCTGTTATCATCCTAAAATAAGAGTTAAAAAATCAATTTTGGCTTTAACAGGTGTTTTTAATTACAGTTCTCATATCATTTATCAGCTGAAGCCTTTTTGGTAGGAGAAACATTTTTTGTTTTGTTTTATTTTGTTCTGTGTTTTTCTTTTAATCTACTGCTTCTTTGGAGACACAGATTTAGGCATCTAGGAATTCACTCTGATTAAAAGTGATACATGAAGGGCGTTTGCAGGTATATGCACATTGTTCATGGTAACATGGCAGGGAGTTACACATTTATCTTGATTCTTTAGGCAGAAGTCACTGCAAGGACTTTCTTTTTAGTTTGCTTTTCAGTTTGTTTAGACAAGAGTATTCTTCCTGCGTGTTCAGGCGATTTTTGCTGGTAATGGGCCTGCCCATTGCCAGGAGCATTTAAAAGCTTTTTAAACGGTCTTGCATTGACTTTAGGATATTTATTGATGCCTTTGCTAATCACAAGCTCTAAAATGCTTTTAGTGTGCATCTCTCTTTTTTCTCTCTTCTGTGTTGCCTCTGTTCTTTCTCTCTTTCAGGCCCTCGCTTTCTCTCTGCGGTTTTTCATGTGTTATGCACAGCTCTGCAAGGTACAGCCATGTAATATTTATTGGTACTACATTTGCCTTGATCACTGAAGGCTGTTTCTCTTGCCTTTCTGCTTTATAAGGGAAAAGAAAAAGTTCGTTATACAGAGATTTATATTTTATTTTTTGCATTTGATATTGTGTTTTTGCTCTAACCTCTGAATGTGCTATGATATACTGATGTTTTTTTTAAAAAAAAACACTGTATATAAACAATGGAATGTGCATTTTATATTGTATGGTAATTACCTGGTAACATCTTTTTTTGGATTTTTCACTCAATACTTCCTTTCAGCATGTGACTATTGTAGGAATCTGTCTGTTAAAATTCAAATTAGGTAACAAGGTGTTATCTCAATTATCTCATGAATATTTGTCTTCCTTTCTTGCAAATTTTCTCCATGTTTGTAACTCTTACAGTTGTTCTACTTCCCATGATGCGAAATTTTCATATGAAATTACTATGTGACTATGTGTGGTAGTTCTTCGATGAGAAACATGCATATTTCCCTCATATTGCCTCAGAAATGGAAACTCAACCAGTTAGCACATTAAGAGCATAAGAAGCTAATCAAGAAATCCCTTACATTCTGAGGATGGGTTTAGTAGAGAAGCATACGGCAGCTTTCAAAGTTCTTAATATCACATAAGAAACATTTTTGATGGGGCAATGAGGTCATCTCACTCTAGGGACTTGTGGATGTAGCCTAGGTTACTTATGAAAAATGTGATTTCTCGGGGCTTTGGACAAATTTGATCTAAGGGGAAAAGCCAAGGAATATTTGATACAGCACAGAAGTTTGAGATTAATAATATTGAGAAAAAAAGAGCAGAAATGCACCCTTTTCCACTTCAGAATCTCAGTTTTGTCAATCGGATTGGCACTGTGATTATCTCTGAGTTAGTCATAGGCCTATATACTCATTAAAAGTGAATATAAAGTAAACTGCAACTTGACAGGAAATTTGTTTTAAAAGATATGACAAGGGAGGGGGCGAGAAGTTCAAGCAGAGAAAGAAGTCAAGCATTTTAAAACTTAACTGCTGAAACTTAAAATTATTTTTCAAAAGATGTTGCTGATAAAGACAGCTTCAGAGAGTCTCTACATTATAAAGACTCGGTAAATTGCAGAAGAAGGCGGCTTCCAATTGTAGAGGTACAACCCATGTGGAGACATTAGCCCAAGGCAATATTCCACCCTCTCCTCACCCAGGACCTCCCCACCTTTCATTGATCACCTGGCCTTTAATTCCTAACACAGAAAGAGAACAGGAAAGTATCTGTTGAATGGAAGCATATGGACAGATTTTTTCTGCTTCATTCTTCCTCCTACTGATCCACTGATTTACGTACTGATTCATTCCACAACTACCCACTGAACATATGTAGCTTTCTTGGTGGGTGAAAGTGTTTCCTGTGTTTTGTTTTTCTCTTTGCTTATTTTTTTTTAACTATATTTTATTCTTCAAAAGGGAAAAAAAATCACATTTAAAGATCTCAAAGAAAAGAAACAATAAAAACAAAACAAAGCCAGGACAGAGGAACAGATCTATAAACTTAATACAATATCTGGAATAAAATCAAGCTCTTTAATGTTTTTGCTCTTCATATATTTTCCTATAAGCTACTAAATATTCAGCACTAAAGATATTGAAGAAAAATGTAATCAATGTTAAGGCAAAGTACAATGCATACCTGAATAAAAATGAAATGTTCAGAAGTATGAGATACACTGAATAAATAAAGATGTATCCACTTGATATTAAAAATGGAGCAGTAGAATACTTCTTAATGACATGGAAATATACTATTGTATAAAAATATAAGCCACAAAATATATTATGATGTGATCCTTTTTTTATGTTTTTATTGATTTTAAAGAGAGAGGAAGGAGAGGAAGAGAGATAAAAACACTGATCGGCTGCCTTCCTCCATGTGTTTGAGCCCACAACCTGGGCAGGGAATTGAGCCTGCAACCTCTTGGTGCACATGTCAATGCTCAACCATGGCACATTACTGGCTGGGGCGATATGATCCTGTTTTTATCAAAGTGTACACATATAGGTAAAAGCTAAAGTTGGTTTATCTGAAATTTTTAAATTCATGAATTTAAAATTTTTTACCAGAAGGAAATGGGGTGGAGGTAATAAAGATAAAGGAGGTCAAATATCTGGTGATAGAAAGAAATTTGACTTTGGGCAGTAAACACACAATGCAATATACAGATAATTTATCATAGAATTGTATACTTGAAACATATAATTTTATTAAGCAATATACCCCAATACATTTAATAAAAATATGTATATTCCAAGTTAAATTTGTTCCAATCTTTACAATTTTTGTTTTCAAAATTATGACAGGGACACAACAAAGCCTTAATCAGGAGGACAAAAGGCAAATAGTGACAGATTAGATAGATCAGACAAAGTTCCAAAGTGACTTTGAACAAATAACTCTGATCCTCAGTTTCTACATTTATTAAGCCCCATAGTTTCTCTCCAGCAAGATTATAATAAAAATGAAATGAAATCTGCATGTCAGCTACCTCCTACCATGCTTAAAATATGGTAAGTACTATAATCATAGTATGCTCTACAGTCACTTTTCATTATTTTCTTTTACTATATAATATTTGTTTAATAAAATCACATCCTTCTGTATTAGCTTCATTCAGAGTAATGCATAACATGGTCAAAAATAGCAACAAATAACCGCCTTTGACTGATGTTAGGGAATTTATTTTTGTATTTATTTATTTATAATTAAAGTATAGTTGACATGCAATATTATATGAGTTTCAGGTGTGCAAAATAGTTACCCAACATTTATATACTTTATAAAATAATCACCAGGATTAATCTAATAATCATCTGCCATCATTCAAAGTTATTACATTACAGACTATATTCTCCATGCTGTAAATTACATTCTCAGGACTTATTTATTTTATAACTGCAAGTTTGTACCTCTTATTCCCCATCAGCTGCTGGGACTGACCAGCAGACCCTGAGCAATGGATGAACAGATTACTCCTACACAGGTTTCTGTGAAAGAGAGGGCTAAGGGACTCTTTTACTTCAGTAGTAAAAGCAGTGCTGTTTGCCTGCCTCATTGGATTTTTATTGTAACAACAGCTTGAACTTAAATTAACCTCTAGATAAAATCAGTAGGGCAAGTATCCTTGAGAAAGTATATGCTTCTACAAGGTCAGGTCTTTAAAGACTAAACATAGAGATTTTAGCAAAATACCCCTGGGGGATCAGACTTGTTTGGAAAAGTCAAGGTAGGGGCTTCTGCCTTCGGCAAGGTCCCCTCAGAGGCCCTGACCTTACAGAGAATCCTCCTTACAGACATTCCAACAAAGTCCCGTGCTTCCACAATCAGCTTTTTCACCTATCCCACACCTCACCCCCCCCTATGACATCCCTCAGTTTGTTCTCTTTATCAATGAGTCATTTCTGTTTTGCTTTCTTTGTTTTCTAGATTCCACATATAAATCATACTAGAGGCCTGGTGCACAAAAATTTGTGCATGAAGAGGGTGTTTCCCTCAGCCCAGCCTGCACTCTCTCCAATCCAGGAACCCTTGGGAGATGTCCAACTGCCGGATTAGGCCCAAAACTGGCAGTATGACATCCCTTTCACAATCCAGGACTGCTGGCTCCTAACTGCTCACCTGCCTGCTGGCCTGATCATCCCTAACTGCCCCTCCCCCCCTGCTGGCCTGGTCACCCCACACAGTCTGCTGTTCAGTCATTTGGTCATCCCTCACTAACCCCTCTGCCGGCCTTGCTACCCCAGGCAGCCTGTTGGTCATTACTGTTACTGTGACAGAGTCCCAGACAATTTGCATATTCCTCTATTATTAGTATAGATGGTATTTCTCCTCTGATTTATTTCACTCAGCACAATAGGCTCATCCACATTGTCACAAATGGCAAGATTTCTATTCTGCCTGCATACACATCAGGTGCTAAGTATCTTTACAGGTGCTAACATATTTAATCAGATTATTGAATAGCTATAATTTATTCTGCGTTCTGCTAGGTATCAAAGATAACAGAGGTAAGTATTACAAAGATTCTAACAATGAGGCAATATAAGATAGGCAATTATATTGCAGTAAGAATTGTAATCACAGACACAAGGTACCACAGATGAGAGCTTGTTTCACTAGAGGGAATGTCAGGTTTTTCAGAAGATATGGCTTTACTTGAGGTTTGTGCTTTATATCTGCATTGCTCTCTCAAAATGTCCATTTCCCTATTTAGGGGGAAAATCCTTGAGGTTTGTGCTTTATATCTGCATTTCTCTCTCAAAATGTCCATTTCCCTATGTAGGGGGAAAATTCTGTTTGGCAGGTTTCCCATCTTCATGTCTATTGACATCCACTCACAGGTTGACCAGTGAGCATCAGGACTTACCAATCCCATAAGGAGAGACACAGGTTTGTTTTTATTTTTTTCTCCTTTATTGTTGAAAGTATTACAGACATCCTGTTTATTTCTTTTTTTGTTTGTTTTTCTTTGACCCCCTCACCCCGACATTCACCCCACTCAGGACTTTACAACTCTCTTGTCTGTGTCCATATCTATACTAATAAAAGGGTAGTGTGCTAATTAGACTGGATGTATTCCAGATGGCCATCTGGATGTCTTTCCAGACAAAGCTGCAGTGGCTGCCTGATGTTTAGGCAAGCCACGGATGATGGCTGCTGCTGCCCAGGGCCTGCCCGAGGCTCAGGAAAGCCAGGGATGGCAGCTGCAAGCTCAGGGATGCTGGGGATGGAAGCTACCCAGCTGCCCAGGGCCAGTCAGGCTTGCAGGGGAACAGTTTGGGGGCAATAAGGCCTTCAGGGGAGCCATTAGGGGCATCAGGCTGGCAGGCAGAGGCAGTTAGGAGCAATCGGGCAGGCAGGTAGGCAAGTGGGACCCAACAGTCCCAGATTGAGAGAGGAATGTCTGACTGCAGGTTTAGGGATCCCTGTGGGATCGGGCCTAATCCAGCATTCGGATGTCCCCCAAGGGGTTCCAGATTGGAGAGGGTGCAGGCCGGGCTGAGGAACACTCCTCTGTGCACTAATTTCATGCACCAGGCCTCTAGTATGCATATAAATTCCCCAATTAATCACTCCCCAACCAACCCCCCCTCTCCTGCCTTTCCTCTGAAATCTGTCCGCCTGTTCCATGTGTCCATGTCTCTGGATCTATTCTGTATATCAGTTTATTTTGTTCATTAGATTCCACATATGGATGAGATCATGTGATACTTATTTTTCTCTGACTGGCTTATTTCACTTAGTATAATACACTCTAGGTCCCTCCATGCTATCTCAAAGAGTAAGAGATCCTTCTTTTTTGCAGCTACATAGCATTCCATGCTGTAAAAGTACCACAGCTTTTTTATCCACTCATCTATTGATAGGCACTTGGGCTGTTTCCAGATCTTAGCAATTGTAAATTGTGCTGCTATGGGAGGACATATAGTTTTTCAGATTGGTGTTTCTGGTAACTCAGGATATATTACTAGAAGTAGGATCACTGGATCAAATGGAAGTTCTATTTTTAATTTTTTGAGGAAACTCCATACTGTTTTCCACCGTGGCTGTAGCAGTCTCCATTCCTACTAGCAGTACAAGAGGGTTCCTTTTCTCCACATCCTCGCCAACCCTTATTGTTTGTTGAATTATTGATGATAGCCATTCTGACAGGTGTGAAATGATACTTCGTTGTCATTTAATTTGCATCTCTCTGAATATTAGTGACTGAGCATTTTTTCATGTCTCTTGGCCTTCTGTATGTACACTTTGGAGAAGTGTCTATTTAGGTCCTTTGCCCATATTTTAATTGGATTGTTTGTCTTCCTTTTAAGTTGTATGAGTTACTTATATATTTTGGAAATTAACCCCATAATAGATGTTGACAAATATGTTCTTTTATGAAGTGGGCTCTCTTTTCAGTTTTTTAGTGGTTTATTTGCTGTGCAGAAGCTTTTTATTTTGATGTAATCCAACTTGTTTATTTTCTGCTTAGTTTCTTTTGCCCTAGGAGATGTGTCAGTAAACATATTGCTATGAGAGATGTCTGAGGTTTTGCTGCCTATGACCTCTTCTAAGATTTTATTGTTTCATGACTTACATTTGAGTCTTTTATACATTTTGAGTTTATCATTGTGTATGATATAAGTTAGTGGTATAGGTTCATTTTTTTTTTTTTACATGGACCTGTCCAATTTTCCCAAAACCATTTATTGAAGAGACTGTTTTTACTCTATGGTATGCTCTTGCCTTCTTTGTCAAATATTAATTGAGCATAATGGCTTGGGTCAATTTCTGGGTCTTCTGTTCTGTTCCATTGATCTATATGCCTGTTCTTTGTGCCAGTAAACAGGCTGTTTTGAGTACAGTGGCTTTGTAGTATAACTTGATATCCTAGCTATTGTGATTCCTCTAACTTTGTTCTTCTTTCTCAAGATTGCTGTGGCTATTCTGGGTGTTTTTTGGTTCCATATAATTTTTGTAATGTTTGTTATAGATTTGTTAAATATGCCATCGACATTTTAATGGGATTGTATTGAATCTATAGATTGCTTTGGGTAATATGGGCATTTTAATGTCATTGCTTCTACCAATCCATGAGCATGGTATATTCTCCCACTTGTTTATATCTTCCTCTATCTCTTTTTTTCAATGTCCTTTAGTTTTCTAAGTACAGGTCTTTTACCTACATGGTTAAGTTTATTCCCAAGTATCTTAATTTTTTTTGTTAATATGGAAAATGGGATTTTTTTGGCATTTCTCTTTCTGAGAGTTCATTATTGAAATGCCATCAATTTCTGGGTGTTAATTTTCTTTCCTGCTACATTGCCAAGTTCATTTATTAAATCAATAGTTTTTTGGTGGAGTTTTTAGGGTTTTCTATGTACACTATCATGTCGTCTGTGAATAATCATAGTTTTGCTTCCTCCATTTCAATTTGGATGCCCTTTTAGCTTCCATGTCTTTGAATGTTTTTCAGAGTTTTTTTTTATTATAGTTTATTTCTAATTTCAGGCCATTATGATCCCAGAAGATGCTTGAAATGATTTCACTCTTCTTGTACTTGTAGAAACTTAGCTTGTGTACTCTCTTTGAAAATGTTTCATGTGCACTTGGGAAGATATATTCTGTAGCTTTGGGGTGAAATGTTCTGAATATGTCAATTAATTCCATCTGATCTAGTGGGTCATTTAGGATTGCAGTTTCCTTGTTGATGTTTTATCTAGATCTATTCATTGATGTTATTGGGGTGTTAAAATCACCAAATATGATTTTATAGCTGTCCATTTTTCTCTTAAAATCATCCAAAAGATTTGTTTGTTTGTTTGCTGTTTTATATTTGGATGCTCCTGTATTGGGTGTGTATATGTTTACCAGTTATATCCTTTTGTTGTATTGATCCATTTAGTATTATGAAATGTCCTTCATCATCTCTTTTAATGGCCTTCACTTTGAAGTCTATTTTGTCAGATATGAGTTGCTACTGAAACTTTTTTTTTTATTTCCATTTCCTTATAAAATATTATTCTATCTCTACACTTTCATTCTGTGTAAGTCCTTTGTTCTCAGGTGGATCTCTTGTAGACAGAATATATATGGGTCATGTTTTCTAATCCATTTATCTGCCCTATGTCTTTTGATAGAAGCATTTAAGCCATTTGCATTTAAGGTTATTATTGATAGGTATTTATGTATTGTTATTTTTATTCTTTATGCCTGTGTTCTGTTCTTTTCTTTCTCTCTATTTCTTCTTACAACAGTCCCATTAGCATTTCTTGCAGTGCTGGTTTGGTGTTAATAAACTCTTTCAGTTTTTTTTTTGTTTTGTTTTTTGTTTTTTGTTTTTTTTCCTGAGAAATTCTTCATTTCACATTTAATTTTGAAAGATAGCCTTTCTGGATAGAGTAGTCTTGGGTTCAGTCCTTTAGTTTTCATTACTTTGTATACTCATATCATTTACTTCTGGCCTGAAGTGTTTCTATTGAGAAGTCAGCTGATAGTCTAATGGGAGCTCTCTTCTAGGTAACATCCTATCTCATGTATCAGTTAAGGTTCTTTATTTGTCTTTAATGTTTGCCATTTTCATTATACATGCCTATGTATGGGTCTTTTGGGGTTCCTTTTGATTTGGAATATATGTTTCCTGAACATGAGTGATTTTTTTTCCTTCACCTAATTTCTTAGGTTTCCTGAGCTGAGAGCTTTAGGAAAGCCCCTTGCTTGAGTTATTTGGGTTCTCCTGTTATAGTTGGGTCTTAAATGTTACTGTCCTATTCATGGATGGAGTCTCCTCTCAGGCTGGCTAATTATGTGGTACACCCCTGACTATGTCGTGCAGACTATTGTTGAGTTGTGGATTGAATGGGACAAAACACAATACAACAAAACATGAAACAAAAGAAAAACATACAAAAGACCACTATAGCAACAACAAAAGCAACCACCAGAGAAGGGAAAATTAGTATAAAGAAAAGAGATCAAGAATTAGAGAAAAAAGAGAGGAAAAAAAATACAAGGAGAAAACAAAACAAACAAAGACAAAGCACAAACAAAAAAAAAAACAACAAAAAAAGGGTTGGGAAGAAATATGTAAATGCAGAAATGAAATAAAGAAAATAAGAATAAAGAATTAGGGTACTAGGGGAAGGAGAACATTTTAAAATAAAGGAAGATTAAAAGAAGAGCAAATAAAAGAAAAATAAGAAAAAAATTGAAAAGGAAAATTGAGTAGAAAGCAGATAGACCTAAAATAAGAAAGTGAAATAAATGAGAATGAAGGAGAAAAAGAAAAGGGAGAATAAAATGATAGAAAAAAAATTTAGTGGAAAAAAAATTGACTTGGAAAAGGAAAGAGGAAAATTAGTTGTATGAATGAAACAACAAAGACTAGTATAATAACAAATCAAGCAGGTAGATAAAGAATACAAATTTAAAAATAGAAGAAAGGAAAGAGAAAAATTTTAAAAAGAAAAGAGAGAAAAAGAGAAAAAAGTAAAGTGCCATTTGTTTCAGCTAAGTTTAGTGGGAGCACCTTAGATCCTGCTATTCTGTTCTCTCTGCCAATTCTGGGCTTCCTGTTAGGTACTTAGGTGCTAACCACTGTCAGGCACTGTCTTTTGGCTTTCAGCAACCTGCTGAAAGCTGGAAGCGATCCACTGATCCACTGGTTGTGTCTCCACAGGCCTTGGCTGCAACCAGGAGGGTTCAATCTGCCCTCTAAAGCAGGTTTGTTAGAAGCATGGGCCCAGGGCTGGGTCAGCACACTTTCCCTGGTTTCCTGGGCTCTGCTTCTGCACTCATTTGCCTGCTAGTCAGCTGTCAATCTTTTCTGAAAGGGCTTTAGGCAAAGGAGGTGCTGTTTAGCTTACAGGGAATGTGATGGGTGTGTTTCCCGGTCCCAGTGATACTCCTCCATAAATGGCCTAAAATACCCTTCCCTTGGCTTGACAGTGAACCCTGTATGGAGACCAGTGGGATCAGCTGGAAGCCTGGAGTGATTATCAGCTCTTCTGTGCAGGGAAGTTTTCAGCCTGGTTCCCAGAATAGTGGGCAGACAGTACCTATCCCAGTCCAGTCACTGATGCTCCTGAGACTATTCAAACCCGTAGGTGTGGCCTCTGTTGTTGTTTCCTCTGAAAAGGTTAAAATGAGGGTGTGGCATGCATGGCCTCAGGGTGGGACAAGCTGTATCACCCAGGGTGTTTTGTTTTTTTTTCCTTTCCTGCCCTGTGGCTAGCTCATCTCAGGGAAAATGGCCATTTCATTTGGGGGACTATGACCCAATACTCCTGGCTGCTGCTTTTCCACCTCTCCCCATAATATTTGCTACCCCAGCCTCTCCTTAGGCCCCTTGAATCCAAGTCTCCCTCCCTGAACCAAAGCTTTAGGTGAGTAGCTGCAAATGAAAACTCCTGTGCTCTTAATTTAAAAAGCAAACAAACAAAAACAAAACAAATAAAAAAAACATGAAACTGTGGCTATCTCTCTCTTTGACTGGCTTGGATCTACCAGCTCCAGACTCCCCTGCTGCCAGCAGCCCTACAGACTTTCACAGCTAGATGTTACCTGGGCCACTGGTGCTCTGGGTTGTGGAGCCCAACCTGGGTTCCGGACCTCTACATTCTGAGAGAGCAGATTCTCCTGTAGCCAGTAGCTTCCTCCTCACTCAGCCTGCTCACCTTGCCACTCCTGGAAGCTGGGTCAGCTCCTCCCGTGACCTATCCCTTCCTACTGGTCCTTCCTCCTCAGGTGGACCTCAGTTGGTAATTGCAGGTGAATGTTCTCCAATTTAGCTGTATTTCCAAACTGGCCCTGGGGTCAAGGTGCAGGACAGGTCTGCCTAATCGGCTGCCAATTTTCAAGGCCTGTTTTTCTTTTAATAAGATATTTCACAGATAAATTCAAATGTATTCATGTTTCTATTGTTTAACTGGAAAGTCTTATATTGTAAGTAGGAAAAGACAGCTACATTGTTATTCATTGATCTACCCATTATACAATATTCAACTTATATTCACGAAACAAAATTGTATCACACATTATCAAAAATGACAGTGGTGATTAGCTACCCGAAAATACTGATAATAGGAGTATCTTCAAATGAAAGAAACCCTCCCATATAACCATTAACCATATTAAAAAATGTATGTGTAAGCTACTTCAGATCAAAATAAATGACACTTTTTATACCTGTGAAACTTATGTCACAGTATGTAAAAGCAAGAAACCCTCAACTGGAAAATTGCTCCATCAAGATTTTCCATAAGAACTGATAAGGCTGGTCTCTAAAAATGGTCTTCTTTACTCTTGCCTGACTCTCACTGTAATTAACAGATCCTGATTCCATATTTTTTAACTGTTTTATTTTATTATGGATATATCCTATTGTAAATTCAGCCTTTTGCCATTGCTTTACAATGTGGCATTTTTGTGATTAATGTTAATTATTTTTAATGGGTTGCTTTCCAACTTTAATTCTCATTAACAAAGTTGGTGTCTTATTGCAACCTTGCATATTTCTCTCTGTTTTTCTCATGCATTACTTTTATTTTAATAAGGCATACCAAATGGAAATTCAAGATATTATAAAGCATTTCCAAACTCAACCTCCCACTAAAGAGGCTGACATACACTAAAATAATGAACAAATAATGAACAAATATAAATCTGAAAGACACTTTCTTTTAAAAAAAATATGTATTTTATTGATTTTTTTTACAGAGAGGAAGGGAGAGGGATAGAGAGTTAGAAACATTGATGAGAGAGAAACATCGATCAGCTGCCTCCTGCACACCCCTCACTGGGGATATACCGGCAACCAAGGTACATGTCCTTGACCGGAATCGAACCTGGGACCCTTCAGTCCGCAGTCCAATGCTCTATCCACTGAGCCAAACCTGGTAGGGCACAAAAGATACTTTCTTATATATAGGACCTACATTCAATTTAGCAAAGTTATACTATAATATAGAGATTTTAACACAGAAAAGAAAAGTGCATAGAGTGAAAAATTTCGTAACTGCTGCTACCCTCCAACCAAGTCCTTTAATGCTTGCTTCAAGCAATTGCATTGCTGAATAGGTTTTGAGAAACCACTGGCATTCAGGCAGCTCTTTATGGTGCAAAGAAGACTGAAATCATACTCAGGTAAATAGAGAGGGAACAATGAAAAATCTATCTCAACAGTAGTTTTTTTGTGAAAATTGCAAATGTTAATCGGATTAATAAAAAAAGAATATATGAGACTATGTAAATATTTGTAAAATGCAAATACACTTTTGAAGGAGACACCATAGGAAAAGAAGACACATTTGTATAACTGCACACTCAAGGAAATTTTTGATGAAATCTATAAAATAAGAGATAAAAGGGGAATTAAATTGGAAGGGTTTCAGAATTTACTTCAAAGACAAATATATCAACACTGCTGCCAGCAAAACCCACCATAAACGATGTAGAAAACCATGTGGAAAACAGTTGTAATTGAATGCACTGCAAAAAGAGATAAGTTAATGAAACATAAGATAATTTGCATGGAGGATAGATGAGGCTGATCCATCAGATCAGAAATAGGCATGACTGCAGAAGTAAACTAAAAAGTAAATCAAGGAACATATTTGAAGATATGAAAGAATACTTCATTAAAATTAAGGAAAATCTAAACAAAAATTTTATTAACAAAAACTTATTTTAAAAGCTTCAACCAGATATATTATGATGAAAACACTGGATTTCAAAGATAAAGAATAATACTTGATAAAAATTCAGGTGAAGAAAACAGATTACCTCCAAATACTAAGGCAAAATACCAGCCTTGCCTCAAATATATCTAGGAACATGAAAATTTCATAAGATGATTTCAATGTGGCCATTTTGACAAAGCCCTTTTCATATTTCTCTTTTGGCAGAGAAACATTCTGATTTAATATAGCAAAAAATTAATTTAATGTTAATAGTTTTAAAAGTGCCTAATATGTAGAGCAAATACCTAGTCTATTTTATTTTTTATTATTATTTTTTAAATATATTTTTTATTGATTTCAGAGAAGAAGAGAGAGGGATAGAGAGATAGAAACATCAATGATGAGAGAGACTCAATATTGTCTGCCTCCTGCACAGCCCCCACTGGGGATATGTCTGCACTGGGGATCTAGCCCTCAACCTGGGCATAAGCCCGGACGGGGAATCCAACTAGTGACCTCTTGGTTCCTGGGTCAATGCTCAACTGCTGAGCCACACCCAGCTGGGCAACACCTATTCCATTTTAATCATCCAATTCTTTTTAAAAAATTATATTTTATTGATTTTTTACAGTGAGGAAGGAGAGGATAGAGAGTCAGAAACATCGATGAGAGAGAAATATCGATCAGCTGCCTCCTGAACATCCCCTCTGGGGATATGCCTGCAACTAAGGTACATGCCCTTGACTGGAATCAAACCTGGCATCCTTCAGTCTGCAGGCCGACACTCTATCCACTGAGCCAAACCGGCTAGGCATCATCCAATTCTTGATTGTGGTTTGCAAGATATGCTTTTGTGTGCATCATAACATTGTCTAATTTTCTCTCTTTGATATAAGAATTGTATTGGTTGAAATCTTTCATTAAAATTTTGTTTGTTTTATTCTGTCATTATATTTGTATCAGCTTTCCTTTATGTATTTTATTGCTTCTTTGTTGTATAAAAGTCATCACACTCATATATTGTTATTATATTATTCCCTTTGGTAATTAGAAAGTCACTTCTGTGATATTATTGGATGCTAATTTTTGTCATAAATTCTAAATATAGTTATTTCTTTTTCTTTATTAAAATTTATCTTTATCGAGTTCTGTCATCTTGACATATGTACATATGTGCTTCATGTTTTTTTATTATTTATTTACCACAAGTAAAGGTCAGGAATTGTTATCTTTTAAATTTTTTTTACTGTTTCACTTCATTACCTCTGTGTATGTGCTCCATGTGAGTGAGGTAGGTGCTTATGTAGGTGGGTTCCGACTTATGGTGAAATTCGCATTCCGTTGAGCCGTAGGAATGGATCTCTGATGTAACCCAAGGACCTACTTTATAAGTGACATCATGTGATAGCTTATTTTCTCTGAGAGGCTAATTTTGCTTAGTATAATACTCTCCAGGTCCCTCCATGCTTTCTCAAAAGGTAAGAGATCCTTCTTTTTTACTGCATAGTATTCCATGATGTAAATGTACCACGGCTTTTTTATCCACTCATCTACTGATGGGCGCTTGTGCTGTTCCCAGATCTTAGCTATTGTAAATAATGCTGCTATGAACATAGGGGTTAATACTAGTATATTATTTACGATTGATGTTTTTGGAATCTTAGGATATATTCCTAGAAATGGCATCACTGGGTCAAATGGCCGTTGCATTTTTAATCTTTTAGGGACACTCCATACTGTTTTCTCTAGTGGCTGCACCAGTCTGCATTCCCACTAGCAGTGTACTAGGGTTCCCTTTTCTCCACGTTCTTGCCAGCACTCGTTATTTGTTGATTTGTTGATGGTAGCCATTCTGACAGGTGTGAAAAGATACCTCATTGTCATTTCAAATTGTATCATTGTCATTTAAAAATTGGTTTGTTTGTCTTCCTTTGGTTAAGTTGTACAACTTAATACAACTTAATGAGTTCCTTGTATATTTTGAATATTAACCCTTTATCAGAAGTATCATTGGCAAATATGTTCTCTGGTGCAGTGGGCTCCCTTTTCATTTTGTTGATGGTTTCTTTTACTCTGGAGAAGCTTTTTATTTCGATGTAGTCCCATTTGTTTGTTTTCTCCTTTGTTTCTCTTTCCATAGAAGATGTATCGACAAACATATTTATAATTTCATGACTTACAATATTACTTTACTTTTTGCATCTATTTATTGTGTATTTGAGCAGTATTTACATTCAACGTTCTTAGACAATTTGTTTTTGGTAAATCTCTTGTATTGTCACATATTTTAAAGACACATTCCAAATGTTTCCTTTACAATAGATACACTTATTTATTAAGTCTTATATTGCCTAACTGACTTTAGGTTTTCTGTTTTTCTTTTAAATTTAAATTTATCTTCTGTTTTTTTTTTTCTATCTTTTTGTACAGGACAACTTTCTTTAACACACTGAGTACCGCTCAGGAGTTTGCTCGTGTTTCGCGCGCCATCTGTTAAGGACCACTCACGGTTGTTCTCGTTTTTCACGCTCCATCTGTTATGGACCTTAGATGTCAACACACTGTCTTGTCCACTGTGGGGCGCGGTTATAGTGTTTTGTCCAGGTTCAAGCCTTGGACTAATGAAAGGACAGGGTCCTCTCACTGCCACGTGCAAGTCCTAGCTGGAGGGCAGGGCACTCCCAGCACAATCATAGCCAATGGCTGTGGTTGTAAGCTTGAACCTATGGTCCGAACACGTAGCCCCACGTGCCTGTGTGATAGAGTTCAGGTGCATGTAGTTGAGTAGGGTTGAGACTCACGAGAATGCTGTAAACAACGTGATCACGCCCCTACTTTGCCTGGTGGCATCTGCTATAATATAAAGACACGGCTTGTGGGTGCTGACGTTGTCTCCTCTTCAGGGAGCAGCGTCCCACCGAGACCCAGCTATTATTCTTTTGTCTGTCTTTCCTTAATCCTTTCACCGCCTCCCCACTCAGAGATACCCTTGGCCGTGCTGGCGCGGCACAGTCCACATCGAATGAAGCGATCTCATTGGTGGAAACCGTGCAGGTCAATCTATGAAAAACCATACAATTGCACAAACCCATAAAGCATTGCAGTTACATTGTATTTTGGTCATTCGAATAGTCTTCGTCTTCAACTTCCTGGCGCTTTTAAAAATGCCCTCTCTCAGAAAAAGGAAGGAAACCAAAGAAACTGATACACTTCCGGAAGTATTTAATGATAATTTATCAGATATTCCTAGTGAGATCGAAGATGCGGATGACTGTTTTGATGATTCCGGAGACGATTCTACTGATTCTACTGACAGTGAAATTATTAGACGTGTAAGGAAGTGCAAGGTGGCTGTTCTTTCAAGTGATTCCGAACACTGACGAAGCTACTGATAATTGTTGGTCTGAAATTGACACACCACTACTCTTACAAATGTTTGAAGGTCATGCTGGGGTCACTACATTTCCATCTCAGTGTGACTCTGTACCCTCTGTGATCAATCTCTTTTTTGGTGGTGAATTGTTTGAGATGTTGTGCAAAGAGCTGTCCAACTATCACGATCAAACCGCAATGAAATGCAAAACACCATCTAGAACACTAAAGTGGTCTCCGGTTACACAGAAGGACATCAAGAAATTCCTTGGCCTAATTATTCTGATGGGTCAAACAAGAAAAGATAGCTTGAAAGACTATTGGTCAACAGATCCTTTGATATGTACCCCTATATTTCCACAGACAATGAGTCGCCATAGATTTGAGCAAATATGGACATTCTGGCATTTTAATGATAACACCAAAATGGACAGTTGCTACGGGAGACTTTTCCAGATCCAACCTGTGCTGGATTATTTCCTGCATAAATTTCGAACAATATACAAACCAAAGCAACAGTTGTCTTTGGACGAAGGAATGATTCCACAGAGAGGACGTTTCAAATTTCGCACGTACAACCCAGCGAAAATGACAAAATATGGTTTACTTGTTCGGATGGTGTGCAAGAGTGACTATATCTGCAATATGGAGATAAACACTGCTGAAGGAAGGAAATTGCAAGAAACCGTTCTTTCAGTCCTTGGACCCTATCTTGGCATATGGCACCATATTTACCAGGATAATTACTACAATGCTACATCTACTGCTGAATTGCTGCTACAGAACAAAACTAGAGTCTGTGAGACTATTAGGGAGAGTAGAGGTTTACCACCAAATTTGGAAATGAAAACATCAAGAATGAAGAAAGGTGACATAATATTTTCCAGAAAAGCGACATTCTTCTCCTAGCATGGAAAGACAAGCGGGTTGTCCGAATGATATCAACGATCCATGACACTTCTGTCTCGACAACAAGAAAAAAAAAAAAATAGAAAAACGGGAGAGAATATTGTAAAACCTACCTGCATCGAGGAATACAATGCCCACATGAAAGGCGTTGACCGTGCGGATCAATTCCTTTCGTGTTGTTCCATTCTAAGGAAAACGATGAAATGGACAAAAAAGTAGTGCTGTACCTTATAAACTGTGGACTTTTCAATTCATTTAGAGTGTACAACGTCCTCAATCCACAAGCAAAAATGAAGTATAAACAGTTTCTGCTCTCAGTGGCAAGAGACTGGATAACGGATGACAATAATGAAGGCTCTCCGGAACTAGAGACAAATCTGTCCAGCCCTTCCCCTGGGGGTGCAAGGAGAGCACCTCATAAAGATCCACCCAAAAGGTTGTCAGGTGATATGAAGCAGCATGAACCTACATGTATTCCAGCAAGTGGAAAAAAAAAAAAATTCCTACGAGAGCCTGCAGAGTTTGTGCCGCCCATGGAAAAAAAGGAGCGAATCTAGATACTTATGTAAATTTTGTTTGGTCCCTCTTCTTAGAGGAAAATGTTTACGCAGTACCATACGTTAAAAAAATACTAGGAACTTTAATTGTTTAATTGTTTTTATAAATAAAAATGTTATAATTATTGAAAAACAACACCTAAAGTGCATTATGATCTGTAGTTATGATGATTTAAATAACGTGCAGTTTGCCCAAAAACGTGCAGTCCCTGGCGTATGTTTTAGAGATTTCTATGCGGCACGCAATGTGTTAATCACATTTTCCCACCCAACCCTACAACCATAAAAGAATAATTGCCTTCAAGGTTTTTTTTTCTTTATTTTTTCATTCCACCACATGAACTCAGAAAGTTCTTATAGATACAATATTTATTAATGCTACCAAAATCCCAATATATATGGTACTTAAATTTCTCATCTCATTTTTTTCCAATTGTTTTGTTAGTATACTCTGAGAATTTTTACTGTATTTTAGATTTAAATTATTATTGTTATTGTATCATTTAAATTTTACTTCAAAAATTATAAATTTTAATAAAGTTTTAAATTTAATTCAAATTATATTTCTATTTATTTCAATTTTAACATGTAGTCATCACACAAGAGCATTTCATTATACAGGTTTTCTCTCCAATTAAAAATTCCTTTTTAAAAGTACAGTTACATTTCAAACATGCTTAAATCCTACTGCCAGCATGCAGGATATAAATTGAACACAGTCAAATCACTATTGAAAATTCCTTAAACTACAGAATTATGAGGAATATGGGAGATATTCCATCATGTCCTATAGATTCCAAAGTTTTCATTAGGGCTATACAGGCAATCTCACTTGACCTTTTGTCTAAGATCAAGTAGGACTATACAGGCAACATAAGAGTTGCATATATGAAACAGATTCAATTTAATCCCAATGTATTATTATTTCCTGAGTTATGTTTTAACAAGGTCTAATAATCCTAGTTTGAAAAAAATGTTATTAAAATAAATTCTAAGTAACTAATTTCTGTATTTTACATGATTCAGGATATTATTCACTACATACATACTGCATTCTCTGTGAGGATACATAGGAATCATATCTTTCTCTGGTTTCAACAATGGAATTGTGATTTGAAACAATACTTCAGATATTATATTGATATATCATGAATCATATAGCCAATCATGAAATTTTTCCTCTTGGCTACTTGGATTTTAAAGTTCAATTTATGTCAATAGATTGACACATTCTTGTCCCATACACATTTTTATCCAGATCTCATTTTTCTAACATTTATTTACATTAGATGCTAAATTTTCATTTAGTAATTTTTATTCATTTGACTCATCTGATTTAAAGTCTTTGTGAATCAAATTAATTAAGTCTTTGTGAATCAAACTCATTAAGGATAAGGTAAAGTATAAATTAATAATAGATTGGCATCTATGAGGTGTACATCACACTGATAGTCATGATTACTGATAGAAATTTCAACAGTGTAAGAGTAACTATAAAATAAAGGTGCTTGGCCCTAACTGGTTCGGCTCAGTGGATAGAGTGTCAGCCTGTGGACTGAAGTGTCCCAGGTCCGATTCTGGTCAAGGGCATGTACCTTGGTTGTGGGCACATCCCCAGTAGGGAGTGTGTAGGAGGCAGCTGATCAATGTTTCTCTCTCATCAATGTTTCTAACTTTCTATCCCTCTCTCTTCCTCTCTGTAAAATATATATATTAAAATAAAGGTGCTTAGTGATATTAAAATGTGATAGAAGGGCAGTTCAGATTATTATTGAAATGGTTAGGAAAGACATCATAGAAGAGGCAAGATTTAATCTTGGTTTTAATTGATTGATCAGATTTATATAGAAAAATTGGGAAAGCATTTTTACTTTTGCATTAAAAAAATGCAAGAAAGAAAACTAAAAAGGTGCATTTGAGGATTGGTATAAGAGACCATCTCACTGGAATAAAGGTTCCTTTAAGTAAAAATGTTAATACAGTTAAAACAGGCATTGAACAAGAAAATGTGAATATGTTGCTGTCAATAAACAACTATTGCCTTTATCCTTCTGGCACAAGGGTATCACTGATAGTTGATGAAACTAGTTTTAAAAGAAAAAAACTATCTTGAAATAATGCCATGGGTGGACATAAAATTTACAATTACCTTACTTGGATTATGCTAAGTGAAATAAGTCAGTCAGAGAAAGACAAATACCATATGTTTTAACTTATATCTAAAACCTAAATAATAATATAAATGAATAAACAACAGAAACAGACACATTGATACAGAAAGCAGACTGACAGTTGCCATAGGTGAGGGGTTTGGGGGACTGGGTGAAAAAGTGAAGGGATTGAGAAGTACAGACTGGTAGTTACAGAATAGTCATGGGATGTAAAGCACAGCATAGAGAATATAGTCAATAATCCTATCTAATAAAAGAGTAATATGCAAATTAACCATCACTCCAACACAAAGATAGCAGTGTCTATAGCCACAAGATGGCAGTGCCCAGTCCTTTCATCCCTGTTGGAGTCCTCCAGTCCTAGGGGGCAGCCACTGAGAGCAGGGCCTGCTTGGCCATTGCCCCGGCAATCCAGGAGTAGCCAAGCAGGCCCACAGACAGCAGAGAACAACAGGGAGCAGGCCTAAGCTGTCAGTAGGACATTGCCTGAGGGCTCCTGGATTGGAGAAGGTGCAGGTTGAGCTGAGGACCCCCTATGCCCCCCATGCATGAATTTCATGCACTGGGACTCTTTAATAATAATAAAAGTGTAATATGCAAATCAAACAACCAAACAGCAGAACAACAGTCCATATGACCTTCTGGGAGACCATGCTATGACACACACTGACACCTGGCCAGCCAAGGTGGGTGCGATGTGATTGGTCGGGGGCCGGACATTGCCCCATGATCACCCTGCAGAGAGAGTCCCTGGCTACTGGCCAGCGGGGTGATCAATCAATCAGGGGGCTCAATGATCATCCCAAAGAGGAAGACCCAGGCTACCCAGTGGGTTAGCTTGGGCCTCCCTCTGTGGGGACTATCCATCATGGAGCCCCGGCTGGGTGGGTGGGGCCTACCTCTTTGGGGTGATTGATCATGGAGCTCCTGGACTGTGAGAGGGCACAGGCTGGGCTATGGGAACCCACTGAGTGCACGAATTTTGTGCACTGGGCTTCTAATCTCTCTCTATATAAAAGCCTAAGCAACTGTTATGACTGGACAACTGGCCAGTAGCTATTTTTTTTAATATATTTTATTGATTTTCTACAGAGAAGAAGGGAGAGGGATAGAGAGTTAGAAACATCGATGAGAGAGAAACATCGACCAGCTGCCTCTTGCACGCCCCCCAGTGGGGATGTGCCTGCAACCAAGGTACATGCCCTTGACTGGAATAAAACCTGGGACCATTGAGCCCGCAGGCCGACGCTCTATCCACTGAGCCAAACCGGTTCGGCAGGCCAGTAGCTATTATGTGCACTGACCACCTGATCACCAGGGGGCAGATGCTTAATGAAGTAGCTGCCTCCTGGTGGTCAGTTTGCTCTCACAGACAACCTCCCTAGGCCTGCCAACCTCCAGCAGTCCTTCCCCCCTGAACTGGGCAAGAGGGCCCCAATTGGCCCTGATTGCCGGCCAGGCTGAGGGGCCCCATTTGTGCACGAATTTGTGCACTGGGCCTCCAGTCTATACTAATAATGGAGGAATATGCAAATTTCTCAGGACCCCCTCACATAGTGACTGAACAGCAGGCTGTGTGGGGTGACCAAGCTGGCAAGGAGGGCAGTGAGGGACAACCAAACAACCCAACAGCAGGCTGCATGGGGTGACCAGGCCAGCGAGGGGGGGAAATTGGGAGAGACCAGGCCAACAGGGGAGGCAGTTAGGGGTGACCAGGTTGGAAGGGGGTGCAGTGAGGGGTGACCAGGCTGGCAGGGGGGGGGCAGTTAGGAGAGACCAGGCTGGAAGGGAGGGTCAGTGAGGGGCAACCAGACCAGTAGGGGAGGCAATTAGGGGCAATCAAGCAGGCAGGCAGATGTGGTTAGGGATGATCAGGCCAGCAGGGGGGGCAGTTATGGGCAATCAGGCAGGCAGGCAGAGGCAGTTAGGGGCGATCAGGCAGGCAGGCAGGTGAGCGGTTAGGAGCCAGTGGTCCTGAATTGTGAGAGGGATGTCTGACTGACTGTTTAGGCCCCATCCCCGAGATCGGGCCTAAACCAACAGTCAAACATCCCCCAAGTGGTCCTGGATTGGAGAGGGTGCAGGCTGGGCGGAGCGCCCCCCCCCCCCATGAATTTCATGCACCAGGCCTCTAGTATTGTAATAAATATGTATGGTGCCAGGTGGGTAATGGAAATATCAGGGGGAACATTGTGAAGTATATGATTGTCTAACCACTATGGTGTACACTTGAAGCTAGTACAAAATAATATTGAATGCAAATATAATTGAAAATAATAAAAAAATTAAAAATTTTGGTCAGAACAACAAAAAGAATAAATTAGATAAGGTTTCAGAGATAAAGATGCCCTAACTATCATCAGAGTTCAGGCATGATATATAGTACAGACTAAAAATATTTAATACATGTTTACTCAATAAATTAATACCTTAAATAATAAAGGAATAGATAACAGGAAACCAGAAACACCATTTACTGAGATGGATGTGAAAATAACTACAAACGATGAACTGACAGAATTGGAAAGTAATTGGAAAAGGAGGATAGAAAAGATTAGAAGTGCAGTTCAGATGCTTGAGATGTTTTCAAAAACAGGGAGGGCAAGAATAGTAACACCTTTACTAAAGGTGACAAATTTGATTGTAATAATTTGCATTTGAGTTGAAAAAAATATAGGTGAAACATTTAAGGATATTTAGAATGGAAAATTACTAGGCAGAGCTTTATTATTTGTTTTATTCACTGATTTATTCTAAGCACTTAAAAAAGTACATGGCACAATGCAGTTACTCAATATTTATTTCTTAAATGGAATTGAAATACTTAGGCCAATGTGACTTGACTGAAGTTCACAAGAGGCATTATGTCTGCTAACAATTATGTATGTTATCTACATAAAATATAAGATAATATTAAAGGACTTCTTTAGAGGTGTACACAAAATATTATTTTAATAGTGTACATTTATTGAAAATGTGACTAATACCTAGAATTTATAATGACCTTACTTGGATTATTTTATTAAATATTCTCAATAATATTTGAGCACAGACTGAGTTCACCATCAGCTCATATTGAAAAAACACTCTATAGGTTTACATGAAAGAGAAGGAGTTTTTGTCTCATACTTTGTTGGGATGTGTGGTTGGTTGTGCATGTATGTTATTCTTTCTAGTTTAAAAATACAGGGCATGGAAAAAGTAGGTTTACAGTTGTGAGTCTGTAAAACAGTTTATTCTTGTATTATTATTGATTATTTATGGTATTATTTTGTATACAAACTACTGTAAACCTTTTTTTGCCCCATCCTGTGTATTTTGGTATTTGTAGATATTTACTCTGTCATATGATTTTTCCTTAGAAGTATAATATAAACTGAGACTGAAGAGCAACTAAGAGCAAAAAATCTGAGTTGCATTGAATAATATTTTTCTCACTATTATTAAATAGAAAATAGTTCATTGACTGTATTAGGTCCCTTTAATATTCACCATATTACTGAA